>NC_053391.1:477314356-477617337 GCF_905171765.1 Bufo bufo
TGTGCAAATTGCATTTAAAAATGAGTAAGATCTGTGGTCTGCAACTTTTTTAGACCAGAAAACTGGCATATGGATAATAAATCTCACCCATAGTTTAAAGTTAGAGATGAGCGATTTTTTTCAAAAATTCGATTTGCCGGATCGCCAAATATTTTGGGAAAAAATTTGGTTTGATCCGAATAAATTTGCGGCAAATTAAGTTAGAAAACATGTACTTCCTGGCTGCTGAGAGCCTTTTTAAAGGTGTAGAACACTGTGCCTTGCAGTAACACGCATAGGGTGTCTGTTTTGGTAGTGAAATAATACTGTGAGTCCGTATGACATGCAGATGACAGGCGTCGCTCTTAGAATCACTGCACACTTCACTTATTAGGGAAGTCACGGGGCCAAAACTGACCAAATAACTCAAGCATGAACTCAGCCTTACAGATCGATGTTAGTGCCAAGAAGAAGCGCACTCCTTTTACACCGTCGCCAACTGTTTCCACATGGATGTTATCAGAACCTGTTCTATTAAACACGTATATAAGTAGAGCCCCCCGGACAAAGTCATTGATTAATTTGCCCTTCCTCTGATCCATCAGAACAATAACCCACAAAAAACAGATCCTGTCTGTGGAGCATATGCCTTCACTCGGTCAGCATTTGCTCAATAATCCATCAGTATTGCTAATGCCAAAAAAAACAGGAGTATATGTAAAACAGAGATGACACGTGAATGGAATATTTGCATTTTTTCTGTGTTTTCTACCCACTCCTTCATTTGGCTACTAAATCATAAGCCAATTCTGATGAGACCATACAGGCCTTACAGCTGCTACACAGACAGGATCCGTTTTGCGTCTCATTTTTCCTTCCTTCTGACAGATCAGAAGAAAGGTCAAATAAATGATGTCAGCCAGGCCGAAAACCAAAATAGTGGACCAGTCATGAAATGGGGAGGGTGGGAACAGCATGAGAAGTCCACAGAGTGGACCTATGACATAGTGGTGAGGTGGAAGCAGCATGAGGAGACCACAGAGTGGCCCAATGACAGGGTTTGGATTTGGCAGCAGTATGAGGAGGACACCGAGTAGCACAATGACAGAGTCTGTGTAACGGGGTGCCGAAGGCACACTCGGTCTCCCATCAGCCGCAGACCTGCTCCTTAGCTTCGGGAGCGAGGATCTGTGTTTGACCTCATTCCCAGGGCGGCTTTGCTAGCTGGGAGGCTCCCTGCTCCTAGGTCTGCCTTGAGCGCCGAACTGATCACTCGGTGCTCGACTGGTCGGTCTGTCGGTCATGTGACGCTGGCCACGTCACATGACCCTCACTCCCCACTATAAATACAGGCAGCCTGCTGGCCACAGATTGCCTGTTAATTTAGGTTCCTGGCAGTTGTTGGATACCTGTGTACTTACCTGATCCTGTTCCCTGACGATCCTTTGCCTGCTCCTCCTGTACTGCGCATCCTTCCTGGTATATTGACCTCGGCTTCCACCTGACTATTCTTTGCGGACTCCTTTGGTACTTCTCGACTCTCCTGGTATTTATGACCCCGGCTTCTCCTGACCTTTCTTTGCTTATCCCTCTGTACTGCGTTGTCCTCTTGGTTTTGACCCGGTCCGTTCACTATCCATTATTTGTCTTGTCTGTCCTTCCCGCCTGTATACTAAGTTAGGGACTGCCGTCCAGTTGTCCCCTGTCATCAGGACTCGTGAGGCAAGTAGGCAGGGCCAGGGGTGAGGGTGAAGCGAAGTGGTCACTATCCTCCCCCCTGTGTGTGTGTGTACGTGACCATTACAGTCTGGAGTTGGCAGCAGTATGAGGAGGACACCAAGTGGCACATTGACAGAGTCCGGAGGTGACGGCAGTATGAGGAGGCCACCGAGTGGCACAATGACCGAGTCTGGAGGTGGCGGCATCAGGAGAAAGCCACCAAGTGGCACAATGACAGAGTCTGGAGGTGGCTGATGCAGCAGCAGCATCATGAGAAGGCCACCGAGTGGCACAATTACAGTGTCTGTAGATGACAGCAGTATGATGAGGTCATAGAGTGGCACAATGACAGTCAGGAGGTTGTCATTGTTTTCATGTACTTTTTGTATATTTGTTGTTTAATAATATATATTTTACTCACACTTTCAGACGCCACACGACGTCATTCGGTCTATACAGCAAAATGAGTTTTTCAGTCAGTTTTACTGAAAAATACACTTTGAAAGAGTGGCACAATGACAGAGTCTTTAGATGGCAGCATCATGAGGAGAGCACAGAGTGGCAAGGTGACATATTGTGAAGATGGCAGCAGCAGCATCAGGAGACCACAGAGTGGCAAGGTGACATAGTTTGTAGGTGGCGGCAGCATCAGTAGGCCACAGAGTGGCAAGCTGACATGGTGTGGAGATGGCAGTTGCAGGAAACCAAAGAGTGGCAAGGTGACATAGTGTGGAGATGGCAGCAGCATGAGGAGGCCTCAGAGTGGCAAGGAGACATAGTTTGGCAGTGGCGGCAGCATCAGGAGGCCCCAGAATGGCAAGGTGACATAGTGTGGAGATGGCAGCAGCAGCAACAACAGGATGCCACAGAGTGGCAAGGTGATAGTGTTTGGAGTTGACGGCAGTACCAGGATACCACAGAGTGGCAAGGTGACATAGTGTGGAGATGGCAGCAGCATGATGAGTCCACAGAGTGGCAAGGTAACATAGTGTGAAGATGGCAGCAGCATGAGAAGGCCACAGAGTGGCAAGGTGACATACTTTGGAGGTGGCGGCAGCATCAGGAGGCCACAGAGTGGCAAGGTGGCATAGTGTGGATATGGCAGTAGCAGCAGCAGCAGGATACCAGAGAGTGGCAAGGTTATATAGTGTGGATATGGCAGCAGCAGCAGCAGCAGCAGCATGATACCACAGAGTGGCAAGGTGACATAGTGTGGAGATGGCAGTAGCATGAGGAGACCACAGAGTGGCAAGGTGACATAGTGCGGAGATGGCAGCTGCCAGATAGAGATGTCGCGAATATAAAATTTTCCGTTCGCGGACGGCGAATGCGAATTTACGCAAATGTTTGCGAATGTGCGAACCGGGCAAACCGCCATAGACTTCAATAGACAGGCAAATTTTAAAACCCACAGGGACTCTTTCTGGCCACAATAGTGATGGAAAAGTTGTTTCAAGGGGACTAACACCTGGACTGTGGAATGCCGGAGGGGGATCCATGGCAAAACTCCCATGGAAAATTACATAGTTGACGCAGAGTGTGGTAAGTTGAATTCGCAATGCGATTAATATAACCTGCATTAATCGCAATGCGATTACAACTAAGATCTGAGTTCCTAATGGTTGTATTGCTAGAATATAACGAATATAGCACTATATTCTCAATCTTCGTTATATTCTAGCAATACAACCATTAGGAACCCAGCTCTAAGTTGAATTCGCAATGCGATTAATATAATCTGTATTAATCGCATTGCGATTACAACTTAGATCTGAGTTCCTAATGGTTGTATTGCTAGAATTGACGAATATAGCACTATATTCTCAATCTTCGTTATATTCTAGCGATGCAACCATTAGGAACCCAGCTCTAAGTTGAATTTGAAATGCGATTAATATAACCTGTATTAATCGCATTGCGAATACAAGTTAGTCAAATTTGTGACACTGCAGCTTCAGAATGAATCTAAGATGGATGCTGTCCTTGCTTTTTGATAGGAGGTGGGAGGGTCTGGGAGGGAGGGTATGCTGATTGGCTGGAATGTGTCTGCTGACTGTGAGGTACAGGGTCAAAGTTTGCTCAATGATGATGTATAGGGGGCAGACCGAACATCGCATATGTTCGCCCGCCGCGGCGAACATGCGATGTTCGCCGGGAACTGTTCGCCGGCGAATACTTCGGGACATCTCTACTGCCGGATACCACAGAGTGGCAAGGTGACATAGTGTGATGATGGCAGCAGCATGAGGAGACCACAGGGTGACAAAGTGACATAATGTGGACATTGCAGTAGCAGCAGCAGCATCAGTTAACCACAAAGTGGCAAAGTGACTTAGTGTGGATATGGCAGCATCAGCTGCATCAGTAGACCACAAATTGACCCGGTAACAAAGTGGGGCGGTGGGTGCCAATACCTGTACCTTCTGACGAAGGTGGGTGCAAGAAGGAGCACTTGGCATCAGATTTGTGGTATCAGGCAGGTTGCAGCATCAGAGTAGTAGCTGAGGCAGGTAGTCAGAAGAAACCGGTCTCTTTTATCAAAGTGTTGGTGTGGCACCATGGATGATCTAGTCTGATGCATCAGGAATTGGTGGCTGGAAATCCTGGCTGATCCACGCCTGATTCATCTTGACAAAGGTCAGTCTCTCCACATTTTGGGTGGACAGGTGAGTTCTCCTTGGGGTAACTGTGGCCCCCGCAGCACTAAACACCCACTCTGATGCCACACTACTGGCTGGGCGGGACAGCTTTTCCAGGGCAAACTCTGCTAGTTGCGGCCACAAATCCAGATTGGCTACGCAGTAGTCCAGCGGATCTTCAATGTGGGGTAGCAGGGTGCTGTCCAAGTATGCCACCACCTGCTGGTTTAGGTCCTACTCCAGGTCTACCTGCTGCTGCTGGTGAGTAGTTTCTTCACTATGTGGGTGAAGAAAGCTACTCATCAGCGACTGTAGACTCAGGCTGCTTCTGATGGAGCTGGTACTGCTCCTGCCACCCCACCCTTCCCCAGCAGCCATGGCAGTGGAACTTGAGAGCAGAGGTTCCCCCGGTCAGACTTAAGAGAGGATGGATGATGGTGCAGATAGGCAGCGGCCAACTGAATTTCACCACAGCACTGAACGCTGCATGAAATTTGTTTTTCCACCGAAATAATTCACATAAGATTTTACCGCATATAAATGCAGTGCTTAACGCTGAATACAATTCTTTTTTCCACCAAAATAAGTCAGAAAATATTTTTCCGCATATAAGTGCAGCGCTGCAACGCTGAATAAAAAAATAATTCCCAAGGAAATAAATCACAAAAGATTTTAACGCATATAAGTGCAGCGCTGAACGCTGAATAAAATTTATTTTTCCACCAAAATACTTCAATAAAGATTTTACCACATATAACAGAGCATGGAGATGGAAAGGGTCTTCGGATTTCCCCGGACGTCTCAGAAATGAACCGCTGCTCCCGACAGCAGCTCCTGGGAAGGTCAGGGAGCGTCCCAGTCATCCGGCATCTATTCGCTCTGCCAAAAGGATTATTTTGAAAGTGTGTAGAAGCCACACAGGGCCCACATGCTGCAGATTTATCATGAAGACATCATGGAGATTTAACCGCATATAACCACAGCGCTGAACGCTGAATAAATGTTGTTTTTCGACCGAAAAACTTCAATAAAGATTTTATCACATATACCGTATTTTTCGCCCTATAAGACGCACCGGCCCATAAGACGCACCTAGGTTTTTGAGGAGGAAAATAAGAAAAAAATTATTTTTAGCCAAAAGGTGTGCTTTTGGTAGATTTTGAACTATTGGTCGTCTGTGCATGACACTACTATGGGGGATTTGTGGATGGCACTGTTATAGGGGGGATCTGTGGGTGGCACTGTTATGGGGATATCTGTGGATGGCACTGTTATGGGGGGATCTGTGGATGGCACTGTCATGGAGGGATCTGTGGATGGCACTGTTATGGGGGTGATCTGTGGATGGCACTGTTATGGGTGGGTGATCTGTGGATGGCACTGTTATGGGGGGAGATCTGTGGATGGCACTGTTAAGGGGGGGTGATCTGTGGATGGCACTGTTAAGGGGGGGTGATCTGTGGATGGCACTGTTATGGGGGGATGATTTGTGGATGGCACTGTTATGGGGGGTGGATCTGTGGATGGCACTGCTATATATGTGTCACCCACAGATTCCCCACCCCATAACAGTGCTATCCTCATATCCCCCACCCCATAATAGTGGAATCTACAGATGCCCTAATATACCGGAGCTAAACCTGTGGGAGGGGCCGGTGGCATGCAAATGCGGCGGGGCCGGTGCAGTCACTGTACTCCGGCCCCGCCGCTCACTCACTGCTTTATTGCCTAAACCTTTTATAATGATAACTTTAATTGAAGTTCCGATCCCCAGCCCCATCTGTACTACTTACTAAATGTCCTGTAGCAGGCAGAGCAGGGCGGGCAGCCGGCCATAACTCACTGACGTCACGTGCCTGCGCCGCCTACTTTATGAATGAAGCAGGCGGCGCAGGCACGTGACGTCAGTGAGTTAAGGCCGGCTGCCCGCCCTGCTCTGCCTGCTACAGGACATTTAGTAAGTAGTACAGAAGGTACCTTCTCCTTTGGTTTTGCTTGTTACAGCTGCCGATGCGCCTTCCAGGATTGTCTCCTTCGGCGTCCCATGTGTCTGTGACGTCACTGGCGTCCCACGTGTCTCGGGTCTGTTCGGCATTCGCCTTTATTCACTGTCTTCAGGGAAGGTCTAAGAATGAAAGCGCTTTCCAGGATATTCACGAGTTGTGTCCGGCTAATACTTTTGTTGCGGGTCTGTCTGTTTTTCTACCATACGCGTTTTGGGGGTCTTAACTGCCTCCTTCATCACTGATTATTATTGGGAGATCAATGTATAGAAATATATGGTGAAATGATCACTGATTGATCAATCTGCCACCTATACATTTACACATCCCCATACTTGTGTCTATCTACATTAACTATTTTACGTCTGATTATAGACGACCGGGACGAACCGGGCGAACCGGGCGAACCGCCATAGACTTCAATAGGCAGGCGAATTTTAAAACCCACAGGGACTCTTTCTGGCCACAGTAGTGATGGAAATGTTGTTTCAAGGGGACTAACACCTGGACTGTGACATGCCGGAGGGGGATCCATGGCAAAACTCCCATGGAAAATTATGTAGTTGACGCAGAGTTGGATTTTAATCCATAAAGGGCATAAATCACCTAACAATCCAATTTTTTTTTGAACAACATGGTTTAAAACATCCAGTGTGTGTATACGATCAGGTATGATGTTGTATCGATCAGGTAGTGTAAGGGTTACGCCCGCTTCACAGACATTGACAGACCAAACTCCCCTTTTAATGCACCGCAAACAACCGCAAACAGTCCATTTGCCCAACCGCAAACTCCCCATTTGTTCAAGGTTGGATACCAAGCTAGCCATGTCCCATTGATGTCATTGAAGGTTTCTTCCTCCACCCAGCCACGTACAACACCAAGGGTCCCAGAAAGGTGAATTGAATTGATTTTTCGAACGGGGAGATGGTTAAAAAAACGCTGGCTCCCTCCCCTTTGTTTGAATCCACGGTCACTGCGTCTGTGCCGTGCAATTTACTGCCCCACCCGATATGAGTGGTATTTTCTGTAGTTCTCTCTTCTCATCAGTTTAATCCCTGTTACGTCCCCAATCTGGGGTCAATTTATTAAATAGATTTTTCGAACGGGGAGATGGTTAAAAAAATGCTGGCTCCCTCCCCTTTGTTTGAATCCACGCCACGGTCACTGCGTCTGCACCGTGCAATTTACTGCCCCACTGGATATGAGTGGTATTTTCTGTAGTACTATTCTCATCAGTTTAATCCCTGTTACGTCCCCAATCTGGGGTCAAATTATTAAATAGATTTTTTGAACGGGGAGATGGTTAAAAAAATGCTGGCTCCCTCCCCTTTGTTTGAATCCACGCCACGGTCACTGCGTCTGCACCGTGCAATTTACTGCCCCACCGGATATGAGTGGTATTTTCTGTAGTACTATTCTCATCAGTTTAATCCCTGTTACGTCCCCAATTTGGGGTCAAATTATTAAATAGATTTTTCGAACGGGAAGATGGTTAAAAAAATGCGGGCTCCCTCCCCTTTGTTTGAATCCACGCCACGGTCACTGCGTCTGCACCGTGCAATTCACTGCCCCACCGGATATGAGTGGTATTTTATGTAGTACTATTCTCATCAGTTTAATCCCTGTTACGTCCCCAATCTGGGGTCAAATTATTAAATAGATTTTTCGAACGGGGAGATGGTTAAAAAAATGCTGGCTCCCTCCCCTTTGTTTGAATCCACGCCACGGTCACTGCGTCTGCACCGTACAATTTACTGCCCCACCGGATATGAGTGGTATTTTCTGTAGTACTATTCTCATCAGTTTAATCCCTGTTACATCCCCAATCTGGGGTCAAATTATTAAATAGATTTTTCGAACAGGGAAATGGGAGTAGATCACAGAAAAAAATTAAATAGAATTTTTTTTTATCTGCGAGGTATTTGTGAGTAAATGACACCCTGTAACGGTATAAGTGGAGGTCTAAGCCACTAGCCAGCGGCCACAATACAGTCTGTGTGGGCCTGACACACACAGGCTTGCAAATGGGATTAGATCACAGAAAAAAATAAAATAGATTTTTTTTTTATCTGCGAGGTATTTGTGAGTAAATGACACCCTGTAACGGTATAAGTGGAGGTCCAGCCACTAACCAGCGGACACAATACAGTCTGTGTGGGCCTGACACACACTGGCTTGCAAATGGGATTATATCACAGAAAAATATTAAATAGAATTTTTTTTAATCTGCGAGATATTTGTGAGTGAGTGACACCCTGTAACGGTATAAGTGGAGGCCTAGCCACTAGCCAGTGGCCACAATACAGTCTGTGTGGGCCTGACACACACGGGCTTGCAAATGGGATTAGATCACAGAAAAATATTAAATAGAATTTTTTTTATCTGCGAGGTATTTTCTATCACACCCTATATGAATGGTGTGCACACAGTACTGTCTGTGACTGAGCCTGCATCCTCTCACACACGGGCAGGCAACTGCAATATATGTATATATAAAAAAAAAGCAGACTGATGTACCAGCCCTGAAAGGGGCTTTTTGGGGTGCTGTCAGGACGCTGTCCTTACAGCAGATGAGTCTGTGGACACAGAACACTGCCCTAGCTAACGCTTTCCCTATTGAATCAGCAGCAGCAGCACTGTCCCTCCTCTCACTGAGATTGCAGATTCCGAATGAATCTAAAATGGATGCTGTCCAGGAGGTGGGAGGGTCTGGGAGGGAGGGTCTGCTGCTGATTGGCTGGAATGTGTCTGCTGACTGTGAGGTACAGGGTCAAAGTTTACTCAATGATGATGTATAGGGGGCGGACCGAACATCGCATATGTTCGCCCGCCGCGGCGAACGCGAACAAGCTATGTTCACCGGGAACTATTCGCAGGCGAACTATTCGGGCCATCTCTAGCTACAAATACAAGGAATATCCCTTCCCATCAAAAGGGTGAAAACTAAATATGCACCTTATGCACTTTTTGAATTTTTTATTAATTAACCTTTCTAATTAATTAACTGACTTCTCAATTTTTTACTTTTTTTACCTGGAATATTTTTTACTATCTGTGCAATTTTATGCATTTATACACACTTTAAGTTCGAACATGGAAGGGTAATACCTACTCCCTCCCCTTTTCTTAAAGTGACATCACCTAAGGGACATCTTTCCCAACACATACTTTTTTGATCAAAGTCTAAATAAATATATTGTATCTACCCATATTGCTCTCAGTGTGGTCAATCAAGTGAAGAGTGCCGGTTTTAGTACACAAATAAGTGCACCACTGAAATTCGTATATATTTTTCTTATTTTTTTCTGAAATACGCCCCTATACGCTTTCACCAGAAATAACTGCAAAAGTGTGGTGCGTATATATTTTCCACAACAGACCACAAGTGCCAGAGAGACATAGGCACAGACCGAGATGTAATTATTTATTCCATATATCATTCCATATCCACACATTTTACCATCTGGTGTAGGATGTTACTGTGGCACTTGTGGTCTGTTGCGGGCATCCTCCACTGTATGCATTTTTTGCTTGGGATCGCCCTTAGCAACAGACCACAAGAGCAGTATCTGCTCCCCCGAGTATAAATGCACAAATGCATTTGGGGTTGAGCATTTACTGCCTTTTGAGACCATGTATTTTTGTCATTAAAATTGTATATTTATATGTGGAGGTGTATAAACTCCACTCTAAATGCGCCTTGATTACCATCCATAGGCAGCATTTAGGTGCACCTGTGAGGCCTGCAACATATCAGCCAGCCATGGGTGGGACTCTAAGCCTCCTCCCTCCTCTAATTGTATGTGTGGTTAGTCACACTGGGGGGAACTGGGAGCTGTGCTGTGAGTCGGACCTTACCCTGCTGCAATTTTCCCACTGGCTCCTGGTACTACCCATACAGTACAGGTAGGTTTGGCGTTAGGTCCTGTGCCACTTGAGAAACCTTGACATGGTGCGCAGGCTCCAGTATGCCCTTAATATAAGGATATACTAGCTAATGTCTCATTTTTAACATCAGTGTGAGGGTTTAGTCCGATGTTACTGTTTGCGTCCACCACAGTAGTGCACCTATTCTTGTAATTATTTATTCTATGAATTAAGATGTAGTCAAAGATTTTGAAACAGAAGTTGTCTGTGTCCGGCCGGGAGCTCCTCCTACTGGTAAGTGACAGATCATTAAGCAATGCGCCGCACAGACCTGTCACTTACCAGTAGGAGGAGCTCCCGGCCGGACACAGACAGCGCAGCAGCCAGCAGGTAAGTATGATGCTTCTAATATTGTAATATTGCTAAGTAACCATGGCAACCAGGCCTGCAGTAGCGTCCTGGTTGCCATGGTTAACGATCGGAGCCCCAGAGCGATTAAACTGGGACTCCGATCGGAATCTCCGCTGCCACCAATGATCGGGGGGGGGGTGGGAGGGGAGGCCGCACACTGGCCACCAATGATATTAATACAATAGAGGGGGGGCCAGGGGGGCCGCACACTGGCCACCAATGATATTACAATAGGGGGGGGCAGGGGGGCCGCACACTGGCCACCAATGACATTATAATAGAGGGAGGGGGGGCGGGGGAGGCCGCACACTGGCCACCAATGATATTACAATAGAGGGGGGCGGGGGGGCCGCACACTGGCCACCAATAATATTCAAACTGGGGAGGGAGGGGGGTCTGCCCCCTGCTGCCTGGCAGCCCCTGATCTCTTATAGGGGGCTATGATATGCACAATTAACCCCTCAGGTGCAGCACCTGAGGGGTTAATTGTGCTGATCACAGCCCTCTGTAAGAGATCGGGTGCTGCCAGGCAGCAGGGGGCAGTCATGTACACAGTTCGTAGTATATTCTAACTAGAAGCGTCCCCATCACTATGGGAACGCCTCTGTGTTAGAATATACTGTCGGATATGAGTTTTCAAGAAGTGAAAACTCATCTCTGAAAAAGCTTTTATGCAGACGGATCTTCGGATCCGTCTGTATGAAAGTAACCTACGGCCACGGATCACGGACGCGGATGCCAATCTTGTGTGCATCCGTGTTCTTTCACGGACCCATTGACTTGAATGGGTCCGTGAACCGTTGTCCGTCAAAAAAATAGGACAGGTCATATTTTTTTGACGGACAGGAAACACGGATGACGGATGCGGCTGCAAAACGGTGCATTTTCCGATTTTTCCACGGACCCATTGAAAGTCAATGGGTCCGCGAAAAAAAAAACGGAAAACGGCACAACGGCCACGGATGCAAAACAACGGTCGTGTGCATGAGGCCTAAAGTGCATTAATTTGTAAAAACCAGCGACCTTGTAGCTTGTCAATGTCTGTATCCTCTGAATCATAGTTAAAAAAAACCCAGCTAAAACATACTACACTAAATTCATTTTTCTATAACACAATTTAAACCAATTTCCACATTTAATCTCCCCATATTAAAGTATCGTCAGTAATTCATACATAAATTCAATTTCTAACTGGGACTACCTTTGAATTACATCAACTCACCTCCAATTTCTCTTCACAGCTGCAACTCCTGCAAATACTGTACAAGTTTTCATGGGTCACTGTTAAGGCAGATTTTAAAATGAAGCAATGGATCAATGAATCATTTGTTGTGTTTTTATATGTTCACTGACCCTCTTCTTTGGTTTTCTTCTTGTTTACCGCATATTGCTTCCCAGAGAGACTTTATCACACATAAATAACTTTAGTTAATAATAGGCTTCCCTCTCTATTTAGATTTAGATTTCATTTGCTTGGTCTATTTCTTGGTTTGCATGTTTTTACAGTGGAAAAACCTTTCGATGCCAATTATTTTTAAACAGTGTGTTACTCATTTTTCTTTGATAGCTCTGGCCCTCTTGTTAACAACCTTCTGTTTTCCAGGTAGTAAAACTAAAGTGCCTAACATTAAGTCATTTTTAACTATTATATATACGAGTTGCTTTAAAGAACAGGAGACACTACGTAGAAGATTTGAAACAACGTATTATTCAAAATTAACTTTATAGAAAGTAATGGAAGAAGTGAGGAAGATGGATAGACAGGGATTAGTGGAGGGACAGAAGAAAAATAAGTGTTGTGGAAGAACTTAAAGTCATACCATTCATAACAGGCTATAATATGGATCAAATAGGGGTCAAAAGGATCTTACAGAGGCATTTGCATGTGCTAATAAATGACCCAATGTTAGGCTCTGTATTAACTGAAAAACTGCAAGTTGTTAAAAAGAGGGAAATAACTATCAAAGATACATTAGTAGAATGCTGTTTAAAACAAATGAAAAAGAGGTTAGCATCAAAAAGTTTATTTCTCTGTAAAATGCAAACTCTTCAAAACCAGGGTGGACCAAACAAGTGTAATTTAAAGGGAATCTGTCATCAGAATTGCCCTATAGAGCTAATTACCGGTTCCAACTTATCCTCTTATCATTCATAAACTGGCTTTGTTTACACAAAAAATATTGTCTTCATGTAAAAAATCAACTTTGAAAATGTACCTGGTGTCATCACCAGGTAGCCCATGGAGTCAATGCACCATGCTGGATGAGGGGAGTCACCAGTCATCCACTTAACAGCCATCTTGCTCTCGCAGACCTCTTCTCTCACAAATCACCCGTTGCCTGAGTGAAATCTCATGCCAACGCAGTTATCCAGACATGCGCAGTGAAAGGAGGTGAATAAACTTGGTCTTCAAGCACTCATTGCGCATGCTCTGGAACCAATGTCACCTGAACGCAGTGAACACTTGAAGCCAAGCTGTCTACACCTCCACTCATTGCACATGTCTAAATTGCGTAAGCTCAAGGAGGTCTTCTGCACCAGCACAGTATTTGGCTCAGTCGGGCACTGATTTCAATAAAGCAAGGAGAAGTCTGTGAGAGGGAAAGGGGAGGTCTCGGAGAGAGAGATATGGGTGTGAGATCAGGGGGAGGACTCGTGACTCGCCTCATCCAGTGCAACGCCCCCAATGACTCCATGAGCTACCTGGTGATGATGTTAGGTTCATTAGAAAGCTGATTTCTAACATGAAGAAAATACTTTTGAGCGTAAGCTAAGACAGTTTATGAATGATGGGAGGATAAACAGTAGAAACATGTTATTAGCTATACAGGTCAATTCTGGTGACACAGTAAGTTCTCATTAAATCTAACACTTTATTAGTGATGATTGAGCATGCTCGGCCAAAGACCAGCTCAGCTCGAGCATCGCAATGCTCGGCAAATCGCGGTGTTCGGCCACCAATAAAAGTGCAGGTAAGTGCTGCCACTCACTGTAATGCCGTAGCCATGTTGGTTACTGGCATTACAGTAATTGGCTGGCCGGAATGAGTCATTGGGTGCTATAAAGCACCCTAAGACACGTGGTTCGGCCAGTCTTAGTCAGGGAAAGCTGTGCTGTAGAAGGTACAGATAGTGTCGGGAATTAAATTAAATTTTTTTGTTAGGCAGGGTTGGTGTTAGAGACCCAAAAGTACTTTTAAGGACTATTGTTGTTTCTGGCAGCAATATAAATTTTTAGCACAACCTGCGCCAAATTGCATGTGATTAGAGACTCAAAAGTCCTTTTAAGGACTATTGTTGTATCTGGCAGCAATATATATTATTAGTGCAACCTGCGCTAAATAGCTTGCAATTGTTTTGCCGCTGTAGACAGCGACATTATCTGCGCTACATCTCCGGTGTAAGGCCTCATGCACACGACAGTATTTTTTCACGGTCCGCAAAACGGGGTTCCGTTGGTCCGTGATCCGTGACTGTTTTTGCAACCGTTGTGCTTCCGTGTGTCCGTGTTCCCGTTTTTTTTGCGGCCCGTCATAAAACATGGTATGGTTTAAAGAATGTGATTTTAATAGCTCCACCCTGGATACTGGTATAAATGAAGGGCACCTGAGTTTGGTTTTGTGGCCATTTTCTGTAGTCTTTCCAGAGTACAGAGGTTATTTTGGCTGCTTCTCTTTGCTGTATCACCATGTCGGATTCAGAGGAAGAGTTCTTACTGCATTGGGTTGTTTGTCGGCAATGGGGACCGCGCACTCCTTTGTTGAATGAGCAACCTGTTAGAATGCGACGATTTTGGGTCCATCCGATTGTTTCCCAACGCTACCGGAAAGGACACTTCCATACCCTCTACAATGATCTGCGGCAGCATCCTGAGAAGTTCTATTCCTTCTGTCGGATGTCAATAGGTACATTTGATCACTTGCTGTCGTCTCTACGTACTGTCCTTACCTTCATGGACACCAATATGAGGCGCAGCATTTCTCCTACGGAAAGGCTCATTGTCACGTTGAGGTAAGCACTAAAGAACATTTTAACTTTACACAGTAATGTGCAGTGCTTGGGTCAGGAGTAACATGTGCTTTAAAATGGCTGCTGTGAAACATGTGCTACTGTTTGCTTTATTAACGTTTCTATTTTTGGTTTTAATCTTTATAGAGCTGTTTTTTGCTTCACCCCTTTATTCCCTGCCACATAAGAATCCATTATTGTAATTTTTAATTTCTTTTGGGCAAGTTTTAAACGTGTGTTCAGCCAACGGCCTCCAGACACTCCATGAATCCTCTGCACTCGCAAGTAGGTTTTGTAAAAGGTTGCTTTAGTCAGTCAGTCAGCCATGTTCCAGCAGGCTGTAACCTGGCTGTTTGAGTTTTTTTTTTTTTTTTTCAAATGCTGTTGGGTGCCTTGAATTTTTGTAGTGTCTATAAGAATTGGGTTCCTCGGTCAGGATCTGTAGCTGCGTGCACCACCCTATTTGAAGTCTAGATACCAGTCTGTTCCATATTTTTGAGGATTGTGCTGCTGTCAACACCTGCGATTGTCTGCTATTGTACTCTTTATGCCTAATGTTCTCATCTTTTTGGACTTGCGCATGACTATCTGCATTTCAAAGGGGCTAAACACAGTTGTTGTAACTTACTTGTGGTAGTCCTGGCCACACCCCATTTGCTGATTTGGGTTTGCACTTTGCATTTTAAACCGTAAAGGGAGTTTAAGCAACCATGGTCAAGGGGCAGTGATGGCGAGCCGTTTTGAGACCGAGTTGCGAAAGCTCAATCCCGATCCTTCCAGTTTAATGCAAAATGTACACACGGCCAATTTGCATGAATACTGTAGTCCAATATAGTTTAGCGATTAAGCCTTTTCGCATTGTGCCCTAAATGCCTAGTGAAATTCCAGGCTGCCTGTCGTTTTCATAGTGTGCCCTGTGCTGATGAATGCTTTGGAAAGTCTAGGGAGTTTTTTGGAAAACCCTAGACTTTTCAATGTTTGTGGGTGCCCACAAAGAGGGCCTATGGAACCTGTCCCATAGGTTTCTGCTTCTCTACACATAGGGTGTTTACAATCATGTAGTGTATACAACATTCGACTAGAATCATGAATCTGTTGTTCCCTTGCATTTACTGATGCCTTTTTCCTTTTTGTTTTCTCAACAGATTCCTTGCCTCTGGGAACTCTTTTGCATCCCTGCATTTTGAGTTTCTGTTAGGAACCTCGACGATATCTCGGATTGTACGTCACACTTGCCATGTCATCTGGCAGCAACTCCTAGAGACGGTGATGCCGCAGCCCAAGGCGGACGATTGGGTTCGGATCGCTGAGGGCTTCAACATTTCTGCGCAGTTTCCAAACTGCATTGGGGCAATGGATGGCAAGCACATCCGTGTGAAGAAGCCGCCTCACTCAGGGAGCCATTACTTCAATTATAAACAATATTTTTCGGTAGTGCTGATGGCTGTTGCTGACAGTCATTACCGGTTTATAATGGTTGATATCGGGGCCTATGGAAGCACTGCGGATGCTCGCATCTTTAGTGCTTCTAGAATGGGTGAGCAGCTTCGTGCCAACCAGCTTGCCCTGCCCGAGTCCAGAAGACTGCCCGGATATGCAGGTCCGCCGGCTCCATTTGTCATCGTGGCGGATGAAGGGTTTGCATTGACTCCCCATGTTATGCGGCCCTTTCCAAAGCGTGGTTTGGATGTCAGGAGGCGTATATTCAACTACCGGTTGACTCGTGCCCGTCGGTATGTGGAGTGCGCTTTTGGGATTCTCTCTAGCAAGTGGAGGGTGTTTTTGTCATCCATACAGATGGATCCGGAGAATGTTACCCTGGTGATTCAAGCTTGTATTGTTCTACACAACTTCACCAGGATTCACGAGGCTTCCTCTTCGGTTGACCTGGAAGATCTTCCTACGTCTTCAGATTTGGGTTTGGAAAGGACCCTGCATAGACGACCTGGGACTGCAGGCATTGCAGTTCGGGAACTCTATGCAGACTACTTTTTCAGCCCAGAGGGGTCCGTGCCATGGCAGAGGGATGCTATTCGTGGCAGTATTTGAAATCTTCTGGGCTCTTTAGTTTTTATTTTTTTGTATAGATAGATTACGTAAAAATATTGTGATAGTTGAGTGTAGGGACTCGCAAGATAATGAGGACCCTTGACGTGGGCTTGCGGGCTGAGATTTTTTGGACATATCATATTGAATTCTGCATATAACTATTTGGAAACGATGCTTTGGTCAAATTGATTAAAACATCATTTTTTGGGTAGTATATTGTCCGAAAAATCTTCTAATACCTCAACTTCAAAGTTGCCCTAAATAAAGTTTTTGTCAATCCAAATAAAGTGTTGTTTTGTGAGCTCCTGTGCGTGTAATTTTAAAAAATATTACATTTGTTAATGGAAACTGTTTGGTGTATTGTGCAATAAAACAAAACAGACCACAATTTTGGGCCAAAAACACAGTTTTATAAAAAAATGGCCTTCACGTTCAAGAATGATATACAAAGTTGCCCAAATTAAGTGCCAAACATTTTACAAACATAAACAAAATTATAAATGAAACAAATCACATATCCAGCAGGTCCTGCGTGAAGGAACCCACTGGATAAGAGGACCGTGGCCTTCCATGGGCCTGCTGTGGTGGTCCAGGTGGCAAACTGCCCGGGTAAAGGGGCTGAGCCACACCTTGCCTTTGGCCCTGGGGTAGGCCATACTGGTGGTGTGGGTGGAAAGAAGGTGGCTGGGTGTGTTGTGGAGCAAATTGAAAGGGGTCAGGTGGTGGGGGCTGTGCGGCATCCTCTAATTCCCTCCTCATGTTATTTAATTTCTCTAGAATGTCACCATGATTAGGAAGGGTGAACATTTTGAGGACCACGATCAAAGAAGCCAGGCACTGGTGTTGGTCATTTGGCGAAACAAGCTTCAATAGGGGCCCAAGTCCCCTAAGCATCTTATCCTCCACACCATCACTCCGCCTCTGGGCAAGAAATTCAATGAGGCGTGCATCAATTGCCGCACGACTCTCTTGCTCAGAGGTGGCAGGAGGGACTTGGCGGCGACGTCTTGGCTGGGGCTGAGGATTCCGCGATGGACTGGCTGGTGGTAGGGGGGCCTGGGCCAGTGTGGAGTCGTCCAGGTCCTCCGCCGGCGTAGGTGCTGGACTTGTTTCTGGTGAAAATCCGGCTGGGCTTTCACTCCCACCTGTGTCGGAATCTTCCGTAGGATCCAGACTGTCCACAGTACTGTATTTGAAATAACCAAAAGTAAAAATTAGATCATTTGCTTTCCACATTTCAAAAGTACATCATTTATATTAGGTGTAACCAGGCGTGTTCTTAAAATAATGTAGAGAGAGTAGCATCATACATCAGATATTTGACGGAACACAATGACCGTCCGCTTTTTGGGGAATAGTGCAATTCCAAAAAGAATTACCTTTTAAATGCAACGAATGGCCAAGTCTTGTCAAGGGCTAATGTTAATGTCATGGTAAACCATTGTTTGCCGTTTGAAGCTGTCCTGCGCCAGTAGAGGAACAATCATTCAAGGGATAAAACCAGTGTGGATATTCTGGCCAACTCGATAGTCTGTGGCCTGCTTCAACCATCCAAACATACATGTTGTAAGGTTTAACCCTTGGAGCACCTCAGTTTCTTCCGAATAAAAAAAAGAACTAGGCCACACTTGAGCATGGTGAGAGTAGTAGTTTTAATGCGGCTGGGCAAGCATTGGTGGACCATCTTTTATACCCATTTTCCATGGATTATGGTATTGACATTTTATATGTGCTAAGTAAGGCATCCATGTCGTGGTTGGTGCTATTACATTAAACCATTAAAGTTGACAGTGCCAATCCCGAATGTGTCCCATTTTCCCAAGCTTTCAAAAGGGCGAAAATCGGTATATTACATGGCCAAAATATGGACACCCTATGAAACCCTTACCGAATCATATTTTTCCAAACTACCATTAAAAAGGTAGTTGGACGCACATTTCTCAAAATTATAAAACCAAAACGACAAAAAATAAATAAATCAGAAATTGGTGTGGGAGCAACAGCCGTCCAACACACTGAACATCTGTCTGCAGATATAATGCATGCAGTGCACACATGTCATCTCGCATCTCTATTCTTGGTCAGATTGCAAACATCAATGTTCCAGAACCATCAAAGAATTGATTCATCAGGAACAAAACAGAGAGGGTAGGCGCTGTCTGCGCACTGCACGTGTCGTCTCATCAGACAGCTCTTCAGCGGTGGAGCCTGGTGTGACTCCACCCCCCAAATGATGTAGAGACTCAGTGTTTCACAACCAGTGTGGCTCCATCTGTTGCAAAACTACAACTCCCAGCATGCCCCGACAGCCTTTGGCTGTGTGGGCATGCTGGGAGTTGGAGATTTGCAACTGCTGGAGGCACACTAGTTGTCAAACAGTCATGTAGACAACCAACACCAGGCATGTACAAACTATTGCCCACCATCTGATGCCCAACTACAACTCCAAGCAGGACTGGTTAGCTTACAGCTATTCTGGCATGCTTGGTGTTTAAATTTTAAAAGAGCTAGGAGCAGTCAGTTAGGACATGCCAGGCCTACTGTAAGTATCTGTCTTCCATTCTCCAACTCCACTCAACCCATTACTTTTGTGTACACTTTCGGGCACCAAGATTTAAATGCAAGTGTAATTCAAATTTGTGATGCATATAAACCAAAAAATGAAACTTACGGCCTCATATCCATTACCGGTCTTAAGAACTGCAACTGGGCAGTGTAGATGTAGGGGCGCTTCCCTGACGTCCCCTCCCCACTCCGTCCTTTTTAAGATACCTCCCGCCGGAATTGGTCCCGGCAACTGGCCCAGCGGGTTTTAGTTTGTTTTACTGTAAAAAAAATGACATAACAAACAATTGTGAGTCCCAAATTTGCCAAACCAATTCTCCATAAACTTTTCAAAAATGGTAAAAAAAGAGGAACTATGAAAAAAATATATAAAATGGAGAGATTAAACAGCACATGGAACAGTGCAGCTGGTGTGTGGATACTAATGAAGAAGAACAAGGTGGAGGAGACTAGTCGTGCAAGCCATTTGGTCCAAACCAATTTGCAATATATGTGAAGGTGACAACTGTAAGATGCTCAATTACAATGGCACATGGCGCAGGCCAAAAAAAGGTCATAGACATGTGATTATACATGAGTACTGTATACTGTGCAAAAGGAGGCAAAGCCATTTGAAGATAAAAAAGGGGGGGTATGCAATTTAATAGTCGTCACTTTGGTAAACCAAGTCCAGGCCTTCCTGCAAAAAAAAGCACGACCACCCCAATTAAAACCACCTCCGGACCGCCTAACGCAGATTCGCGTTCCGGAGGTGGCAGCGCTGCGCACAGTCACGCATATACGCGTCATCTCGCGAGACGCGAGATTTCGCTCCAAGCCGGCCCGCGCATGCGCATCGCGGGCCGGCAAAAGTTAAAGAACAAGTTAGTCACCAGCCTGCCAGCAACGATCATTGGCTGGCAGGCTGGCGATTTTTAAAAAATCCAATCACAAGCCATATAACAGATCATATTAGTAAATATGATCTGTTATATGGCTTGTCTGCTCCTGTGCTGGTCCTTTTCGTCGGTTGGATCCAGCACAGGAGCAGACTTCACAGTGAGTAGCACCAACACTACACCTTAGCCCCAGATCACCCCCCTGCACCCCAATTAACCCTTTGATCACCCCTTTGATCGCCCCTGTCAATCACCAGTGAAAGGAAAAAAAGTGATCAGTGTAAACTGTCACTTTTTTTTTTTCACTAGTATTGGCTGTTAGGTTTTAGGGATAGTTTAGGCCCCTTGGTTAGGTAGTTAGCGTCAGTTAGCGCCCACCCCACCGCACCGCAGTCACTTTTATTCGCTGAATAGCGTATCGCTAATCAGCATTTGTACTTTTATAGTATCTGTAAGTGATCAAAACTGATCACGGTCAGATCTATAATAGTATTAGTGTCACTTTAGTTCGCCCTCCACCCAAAACGCAGTGTTTGCCCGATCAGGCCTGATCGGTCGCCCACACGTGCGTTCACCCACGCCCGCCCCACCGCAGTGACAAAAAATATATATTTTTTGATCACTGCACATTCATTTTACACGCACTGCGGCGATAAAAAAATCAGTTTTGATATTTTTTATCAACCGCAGCGGCCTCCGGTACTTCGCTAGCCTCCCCTTTGTAAGACAGGTTTGCTTTTTTTCTTGGGTAGTCTCAGGGAATACCCCTAAATTTAGTAGTCCAAAATGTCAAACAGGGGGTATTCTTCTGAAGAGGCCTACAGGATTCTGACCCAGTCGGATGAGGAGTGGGAACCCTCATCTGATGAATCTAGCGGGTCAGAATATGAA
The DNA here is from genome assembly GCF_905171765.1 of Bufo bufo. Lineage (NCBI taxonomy): Eukaryota > Metazoa > Chordata > Amphibia > Anura > Bufonidae > Bufo > Bufo bufo. The sequence continues at coordinate 477,335,368 of NC_053391.1, forward strand.
CCTGTGGAAAGCAGTGGCTCTCTGACCCAAAGTTCGGACGAGGAGGTGGAGGTCCCTGGCAGCACCAGGCGTACCCGGCCCCATGTCGCTAGACCACAGGTTATGCAGGATCCGCTTCAAGAGCAGCAGAGTGGGGCTGTCGCTGCCGGATCACGTGGTGAGGCATACACCAGCAGCGCAGCCCTCCCTGGACCTAGTACCAGCACTGCCGTACAACATGGTGACGTGGCGAGCACCAGAAGGGCAGTTGAAGCTGGTACGGTGGCACGTGCACTAGTTACCCCGTCGCAGCCACCGCAAAGACAGGCCCGTAGAGCCCCTAGAATCCCTGAGGTGCTGGCAAACCCTGATTGGCAGTCACCAACTTCAGCCGCACCTGTAGTTCCCCCTTTCACCGCCCAGTCTGGAGTTCGGGTTGAGACGGCTCAAATCGGTTCGGCCCTGGGATTTTTTGAGCTGTTCTTGACTGCGGAGCTCTTGGACTTAGTCGTGGCAGAGACCAACCAGTATGCCACACAATTTATATCCGCCAACCCGGGAAGCTTTTATGCCCAGCCTTTCCGGTGGAAACCAGTCCAAGTTTCCGAAATTAAAATTTTTTTGGGCCTTCTCCTCAACATGGGCCTGACAAAAAAGCATGAATTGCGGTCATATTGGTCAACGCACCCGATTCATCACATGCCCATGTTCTCTGCTGCTATGTCCAGGGCACGATTTGAGGCCATCCTCCGTTTCCTGCATTTTAGCGACAACACCACCTCCCGTCCCAGAGGCCACCCAGCTTTTGACCGGCTCCACAAAATTCGGCCCCTCATAGACCATTTCAACCAGAAATTTGCAGATTTGTATACCCCCGAGCAAAACATCTGCGTAGACGAGTCCCTAATACATTTTACCGGGCGCCTTGGCTTCAAACAGTACATCCCAAGCAAGCGTGCCCGGTATGGGGTCAAATTGTATAAGCTCTGTGAAAGGGCCACAGGCTATACCCACAAATTTCGTGTCTATGAGGGAAAAGATCAGACCCTGGAGCCGGTCGGTTGCCCTGACTACCTGGGGAGCAGTGGGAAGACAGTCTGGGACTTGGTGTCACCCTTATTCGGCAAGGGGTACCATCTTTATGTGGACAATTTTTACACAAGTGTGGCCCTCTTTAGGCATTTGTTTCTAGAACGGATTTGCGCCTGTGGCACCGCGCGAACTAGTCGCGTGGGCTTCCCCCAACGGCTTGTAACCACCCGTCTTGCAAGGGGGCAGAGGGCTGCCTTGTGTAACGAAGAACTGCTCGCGGTGAAATGGAGAGACAAGCGTGACGTTTACATGCTCTCCTCCATTCACGCAGACACGACAATCCAAATTGAGCGAGCAACCCGTGTCATTGAAAAGCCCCTCTGTGTCCACGACTATAATGCGCTCATGGGAGGGGTGGACTTCAATGACCAGATGTTGTCTCCGTATTTAGTTTCCCGCAGAACCAGACGCTGGTATAAGAAGGTGTCTGTATATTTAATTCAATTGGCGCTGTACAATAGTTTTGTTCTCTACAGTAAGGCTGGGAGAACACGATCTTTCCTCAAATTCCAGGAAGAGATCATCGAGAACCTCCTTTACCCAGGAGGTTCCGTGGCCCCATCCCCCAGTGTAGTTAGCCGTCTACACGAGCGACATTTCCCCAGTGTCGTTCCTGGTACCTCAACCCAACCGTCACCCCGAAAAAGATGTCGTGTCTGTAGCAGGAGTGGAATAAGGCGTGACACCCGCTATTTCTGTCCTGACTGTGCTGACCACCCTGCCCTATGCTATGGAGAGTGTTTCCGGAAGTACCACACACAGGTACACCTAGCATAGGGATTGCATCTCACAGGACAGGCACACAGGGCTATTAGGGCCCTTTTACTCTCAGCTGCTGCAAACCTCTCCTTTCACCTGGGATAAAGTGCATAACGTACTTCGCCACATCTTTGGGCGATTTGCGCTTTGCACATTGTCCCATGGGGAAGGAGAGGTTTGTTCTATAAAGGTAAAAAAAACTAAACAAAAAAAAAATTACCGGTAAGTAAAAAAGTTAAAAAAGTTTAAAAAAGTTAATATGTTCTGTTCTAAAGTTAATAAAGTTATTGCTTTGCGGCCTGGTTTTTTCTTTTTTGTTTTGTTTTTTTTACCTTCCAGGTGGACCAACCGATCGACCAGCTGCAGCACTGATGTGCATTCGGACAGAAGCATTGTGCTGCTGTCAGATTACACGCAAGTCGGTGTATGCGGCGCTGCAAGACGAGATTTCTCCTCTGCAGTAAAAGATATGTTTGCCGAGGCATATGAGCTGAGGAGGTGGCGGTGTTCATATACTTTGGCAAACACTTTGTATATATAAAAAAAAAAATCCCGGCAATGATTTATTCATCCACATCGATTGATGTGAATGGAGAAATCTGGTTTGCCAGGGCATACGAGCTGAAGTGGGTATGGATGTTGGGCGGAGCTCCTATGTCCTGGCAGACGCCTTTCCCCTCCTTTTTCTTTTTTTGGCAGAGATTTTTTCATCCACATTGATCGATGCGAATGAAGAAATCTGTGCCGTTCATTTTTTTCTTTCAGCCCAGAGGCTGAACGGAAAAAAAAAATCTCATTACCCGTATGCTCAATATAAGGAGAATAGCAGAAACTCCTAATGCTGGGCATACATGTAATGATTGCGGAGACCCTCAAATGCCAGGGCAGTACAAACACCCCACAAATAACACCATTTTGGAAAGAAGACACCCCAAGGTATTTGCTGAGGGGCATATTGAGTCCATGAAAGATTGAAATTTTTGTCCCAAGTTAGCGGAAAGGGAGACTTTGTGAGAACAAAATCCAAAAAATCAATTTCCGCTAACTTGTGCCAAAATTTTTTTTTTTCAATGAACTCGCCATGCCCCTCATTGAATACCTTGGGGTGTCTTCTTTCCAAAATGGGGTCACATGTGGGGTATTTATACTGCCCTGGCATTTTAGGGGCCCCAAAGCGTGAGAAGAAGTCTGGTATCCAAATGTCTAAAAATGCCCTCCTAAAAGGAATTTGGGCCCCTTTGCCCACCTAGGCTGCAAAAAATGGGACCAGAGGGAGTTTGAAACATTATATTTTGGGCACACACAGGGCAAGGACAGCACAACTGCATTGCTAGCACTTACGTAAATCGGCCCGGCCTCGGCTATCCGCCTTGGCCCATTCATTTTTTCGCAGGCTCCGGGCCACTTGCTCCCATGCAGCATCCTTTTTTAGGCGGTCCGAATAGTCATTGGAGCGTGAATCCCAAATCACTGGCCTCTCCTGTACCAGGGTGATCAGCCTCTCCACATTCCAGCGAGGCATGGTGCCAGGAAACTATCAGAAACGTCTGCCTCACCACACAGAGAAGCTTCCAGGCACAAGTGGCTAGAAATTAGCATAACCTGTGACCTTAAACTTCCTGTACATATTTTTTTAGAATTTTATTGGCACAAAGTTTGGCAAACAGTTTGAACATGGCAAAAGAAATAAATAAAACGGGCGCGGACGCGAACGCGGGCACGGCTGTCAAACGGGTGTGCAAACGCGTTTTTCACTGCCCCATTGACTTGAATGGGGCCGCGAACCGTTAGCCGTGAAAAAAATAGGGCAGGTTATATTTTTTTCACGGCAGGAAACACGGGTCACGGGCGCGGGTGACAAAACGGGTGCAGCAGCCGAGTTTTCAACGGACCCATTGAAAGTCAATGGGACTGCAGAAAATCACGTCAAACGGAACAACGGCCACGGGTGCACACAACGGTCGTGTGCATGAGGCCTAACTTGTGCACAGCCTAAAAATATCTGTGACATCCAGTGTACTTTTTCTGTAGCCGGTGTTCGCTGTGGACAGTGACATTACCTGCGCTACATCTCCTGTATAACGTTTGCACATCTTAAATATCAGTGATATTCCCTGTAATTTATTAGCCACTGGTGACAGTGACATTACCTGTGCTACATCTCCTGTATAACATTTGCGCATCACAAATATCAGTGGCATTCAGTCTAATTTTTTTGCTGCTAGTGGCAGCAACATTACCTGTGCTACATCTCCTGTGTAACGTTTGTGCATCATAAATATCAGTGACATTTAGTCTAATTTTTTCGCTGCTGGTGGCAGCGACATTAGCTGCTCTACATCTCCTGTATAACGTTTGCGCATCATAAATATCAGTGATATTCCCTGTAATTTTTTATTAGCCGCTGGTGACAGCGACATTTCCTGCACTACATCTCCTGTATAACGTTTGCGCATCCTAAATATCAGTGACATTCAGTCTAATTTTTTTGCCGCTAGTGATAGCGACATTACTTGCACTACATCTCCTGTATAACATTTGCGCATCATAAATATCAGTGACATTCAGTCTAATTTTTTCGCTGCTGGCGGCAGCAACATAACCTGCGCTACATCTCCTGTATAACGTTTGCACATCATAAATATTAGTGACATTCACAAAACAAACAAAACCTGTGCTACTGTACGTGTGACATACTTGCAAGCATATATACCATTTAATATGCAGAAGGCAAGCAGTAAGGTACAGGGAAGTGGCCGTGCTGCCGATGGTGCAAACAGAGGCTGTGGCCCTGGGCGAAGTGAAACTGTGCCTGCTGCCAGAGCACAAGAAACACACTCATCCATGATACCTAGCTTCATGTCCCAGTTTGCAGGGTGGCACAGGAAACCACTCTCGAAGTCAGACCAGTGCGACCAGGTGGTCGGTTAGATTGCAGCAGATAATGCTTCCAGTCGGTTAAGCACCACTCTGTCTTACACAAAGTCCAGTCTGAGTAGCCAAGAGTCTGGTCTACAGAATCCTCACCCTGATACTCCTTCCACCCACCATGGAGATTCTTGGCAAACAAGTGATCCCGAACTCGGATATTCCGAGGAGCTGTTTTCATCGCCATTCCTTAATTTGGGCCTCTCAACAAGCCCACTTGAAGAGGGACATGAGGAGATCTTGTGCCCTGATTACCAAACTCTGGAGCATCCACAGTCAAAAGAAGATGGCGGTGGGGAACGGAAATTGGTTTTTTACGAGGTGGATGATGATAATGAGACGCAGTTGCCAATACGTCAACCGCAATTAGTGCATAAAGAGGCTAATAATGAGGATGAGACACAGTTGTCAATAACTGAGGTTGTTGTTAGGTCAACAAGTCAGAAGGATGACCAGAGTGAGGAAGTCAAAGAGGAGGTGCTGAACGATGAAGTCCGTGACCCAACCTGGGAAGGTGGCAAGCCAAGCGAGGACAGCAGTACAGAGGGGAGGGATCCGCAGCACCGCAAAAGGCTTGAAGAGGCAGTTGGGTTGCAAAAGGGAGAAAGCGGGCCACACCAAACAGGCCCGCAACTGTTCCCCGACAAACCCCCTTGCAGCAATCTCCCTCGCCAAGGGGTAGATGTTCAGCAGTCTGGCGCTTTTTTGAGGAAAGTGCAACCTGTGCCGTACCAAAATGAGCAGGGGCGTGAACACTAGCAACCTCACCACCACCAGCATGATCCACCACATGGCATCAAACCACTCTAATAGGTGGACCGAATGCCTGGGTCCACAATCAGTGTCTGCAGGTCACACCACTGCCTCCTATTCACCTGTGTTACGTGCTGGCCAATCCCCTGTTCAAGATGCAGAGCGGCGCAGGACAACACTCGCGAAGTCAGCCCAGTGCGAGCAGGTGGTGGGTTGGATTGCAGCAGATAATGCTTCCAGACGGTTAAGCACCACCCTGTCTTCCACCAAGTCCAGTCTCAGTAGACAAGAGTCGGGTCAACACAATCCTCGCCCTGATCCTCCTTCCTCCCATCATGTACAGTCTGGCCAAACAAGTGATCCCACACTCGGATAGTCCGAGGACCTCTTTTCATTGCCATTACTTGATTTGGCCCTCTCGCCAAGCACGCTTGAAGAGGGAGATTAGATCTTGTGCCCTGATTCTCAACCTCTTGAGCATCCACAGTCACAAGAACATGACTGTGGGGAACGGCAATTAGTGTTTAATGAGGTGGATGATGATGAGACACAGTTGTCAATAAATCTACCGCAATTACTGTCTCAAGAGGTTGATGAAGAGAATGAGACACAGTTGTCAATCACTAAGGTTGTGGTTAGGTCAACAAATCAAGAGGATGATTAGAGTGAGCAAGTGGAAGAGGATTTGGTGGACGAAGAGGTCACTGACCCAACCTGGGAAGGTGGAAAGCCGAGCGAGGACAGCAGTACAGAGGGGGAGGGATCTGCAGCACCGCAACAGGCTGGAAGAGGCAGTGGGGTGGCAAAAGGGAGAAGGCGGGCCACTCCACACAGGCAACTGTTCAACGGAGCATCCCCTTGCAGAAATCTCCCTTGCCAAGGGGTAGGTGATCCGCAGTAAGGCGCTTTTTTGAGGAAAGTGTGGACGACAAAAGAATAGTAGTTTGCAACCTGTGCCACACCAAAATGAGCCGGGGCGTGAACACTAGCAACCTCATCACCACCAGCATGATCCGTCACATGGCATCCAAGCCCTGTAATAAGTGGGACGAATGCCTGGGTCCACAATCTGTGTCTGCGAGTCGCACCACTGCCTCCTCTTCCTCTTGTACCTGAATTACATAGACAACCCTTCATACACCAATATATCAAATGCTGCAAAACATTTTATAGACAGACATAACCGCAGTGCAAAGCATTTCAAAACATATGCCATAGAACATATAAAAACCCCTACAAGAGGAGGAGATATCAGACATCTAGTAAACCTCAGAGAGGCTTTCTGGATATTTAAACTAGAAACAAGGTACCCTAAGGGAATGAATATGAGGAGGGAAATTATGCATTTTTATTAATGAAGCTTTGGAGGGATTCTCCCTTTCCCACCCCATATTCATATACACATGCACAGGATTAGAGCATGCTCAAGATACATCATATTGCATCCATGAGAAAGTTAATCTGGTTCTTCTATGAAACTAAAAAATAAATAAATAAACAGGATGGAACGTAACTTTAGTGTGAACAGGTACCTATAAATCGCAGGAGGCACAACAACAGAGTTCTTCCCCTATTCCCTCTTCCTTTATCTGCATGATATATAGTTTTTATTATGTCACAAGAGATAATGGGTATGTGATGAAGGATTTACTTCTATTACAATCCCAGTGAATGTTTTTAAATGTCAATCTTTGTATGTCAGATATTGAGCTGGAATGGGTCTGGTGTTCCAGGTGATGTTTATTAGGGATTAGTGTCTTGGAAAGTGGCTGAACTTAGCCCATATCCCTCCCCTCCCTCCCATGTGGTTTGGAGTGGGAGTGAACCAACAGCTAATTACATTCACCCATACTGCTACTTATACCTGAGAACACCAGACGCACACCACTGTTATGAATAAGAAGTTTTCGAAACGCGTCAACAGCCAATACACCAGAGAGAAATTGTGTCCTGTATGTCTGTAAATACTTGCCAATAAAGAAGGAGAAAAGACACTTCAAGAAAAGTGAGTGCTGGAGTCTACAAGGAACTATGTACTATGCAGCCAGCGTTGTCAGCTGGAAATTTTTGGAGCAATTTTTCCACAAGGATCTTCTGGTATTTCAGAATTTTGCTCGTCCTCTCCTCCACAGGAATGAAAGATGAGAAGTTCTCTTTTAAGTGGGGGTCGAGAAGGGTGAACAACCAGTAATTGGTGTTGGCCAAAATGCGTACAACGCAAATATCACGGGAAAGGCAGCCTAACATAAAGTCAGCCATGTGTGCCAGAGTCCCAACAGACAAGACTTCGCTGTCCTCATCAGGAGGATGACTCTCAATCTCCTTATCCTCTTCCTCCTCTTTTACCCATCCACGCTAAACTGATGGAATAAAACTTTTATGGGTACTACCCTCAGCAGCGGAGGCAACCGTCTCTTGCTCCTCCTCCTCCTCATCATTCAATTTGTGCTGAGAAGACGAACTGAGGGTGGTCTGGCTTTCGCCCTGTGTAATGTCTTCCCCCATTTCACCTCTTCCAAAAGCAAAGTGTCCGCCTTAATTGTGAGCAGCGAGCATTTGAGCAGACACAGAAGTGGGATGGTTACGGTGATAATAGCGTTATCGCCGCTCACCATCTGTGTTGATTCCTCAAAGTTGTGTAAAACCTCACAGAGGTCAGACTTCAATGCCCACTCGTCGCTTGTAAAGAGCGGAAGCTGACTGGAAAGGCAACGACCATGCCACAGCTGGTATTCCACTACTGCCCTCTGCTGCTCACAAAGCCTGACCAACATGTGAAACGTCGAGTTCCAACGCGTGATCACGTCACACAACAGTCAGTGAGCTGGCAATTGCAAGTGCTTCTGCAGCGTTGCCAGACTGGTGGAAGCTGTCGATGACTTGCGAAAATGGGCACATACGTGACGCACATTTACCAGTAGCTCAGGCAAATTGGGGTAAGTTTTGAGAAACCACTGAACCACTAGATTGAACACGTGGGCTAAGCATGGTATGTGTGTGAGCTTGCCAATCTCCAAAGCCGCCACCAAGTTACGGCCATTATCAGACACAACCATGCCTGGTTCTAGGTTGAGTAGCGAGAGCCACAGCTCAATCTGGTCCCTTATCCCATGCCACAGATCTGCAGCGGTGTGCTGTTTGTCCCCTAAGCAGATCAGCTTATGCACGGCCTGTTGACGCTTCCTCACTGCAGTGCTACACTGCTTCCAGCTACCGACTAATGGCTGACTGGTGCTGCAAGAGGATAATTCTGAGGTGGAAGTGGAGGAGGCAGAGGAGGAGAAGTGGGGGTTGGAGCCACTAACGTAAGTGCTGGCGGAAACCCTGATGGAATTATGGCCCACAATCCTTGGCGTCGGTAGCACCTGTGCCATCCCAAGGTATGACTCGCTCTCTGCCTCCACAACGTTCACCCAGTGTTCCGTCAGAGAAATGTAGCGTCCCTGGCCGAAAGCACTTGTCCATGTGTTGGGTAATGTTACTGAACACATGCTGGTGTAAGGCGGGCACGGCACACCATGAAAATAGTGGCGGCTGGGGACTGCGTAACGAGGTACCACCGCCGACATCAGGCTGCGGAAGGCCTCAGTGTCCACAAAACTAAATGGCAACATTTCCAGGGCCAGTAATTTGGAAAGTTGCGCATTTAGTGCTATAGCCTGTGGGTGGGTGGATGGTATTTGCAATTGCGTTCAAATGCCTGGGGTAAGGACATTTGTACACTGCACTGGGACACGGAAGTGGATGTGGTCGCTGATAGCGAGGAGCGGCAGGGGTCATATTCGAAATACTTCGCGAATATTTAGCTGAATATTCATCATATATTCACAAATTCGTATATTCGTTATATTCTTCAGTCTTTTTTTACGTGAAAATCGGCAAGGTAATGATCGCATAATATGCGAATATTGAGTGCTCAATACAGGCGTGGGTCAAAAACGAATATATAGCACTATAGAATATAGTGCTATATATTCTTCTTTAGAATATTCGTCATTTTTCCCATCTGAACACATGATTCCTCCGTGCTTCTTGCTTGTGGGCCAATGAGTCATTGGCCCACAAGCAACTTAAGCAGGGAGGAATCATGTCTTCAGATGGAAAAAAATGACAAATATTTTAAAAAAGCAAATATATACCACTATATTCAATATAGTGCTATATATTCGTTTTTTAGAATATTCGTCATTTTTTTTCCATCTGAAGTCATGATTCCTCCCTGCTTAAGTTGCTTGTGGGTCAATGACTCATTGGCCCACAAGCAAGAAGCAAGGAGGAATCATGTGCTCAGATGGAAAAAAAATGACGAATATTCGATATAACGAATATATAGCACTATATTCTAAATATTCGTGAATTCTCGAAGTGGCGATATTCGCAATAAAATTTGCTTTTCGAATATTCATGCTCAACACTAGTCGCTGATGATGCTTGCAAAGGTCGAGCAGCAGGGCAGGAGGCATGGTGGAAGACAGGGTGGTGCTTAACCGGCTGGAAGCATTATCTTCTGCAATCCAAATGACATCTGGTCGCACTGGTCTGAATTCGAGAGCGTTGTCCTGCGCCGCCCTGCAAACTGGGATATTAAGCTAGGTATCGTGGTTGATTGTTTTTCTTGTGCTCTGGCAGCAGGCACAGTTTCAACGCGCCCAGGGCCATGGCCTCTGCGTGCACCATCAGCATCACGACCACTTCCCTGTCCCTTACTGTTCGCCTTCTTCATATTAAATGTTATATATGCTTTAAAGTATGTCACACGTACAGTAGCGTAGGATTTGTAAGTGTATACACAAAAAAATTCAAAAAGGTATTTGGGATGTGGAAACATCACATAGGAGATATACCACAAATAATGTCGCTGATGTCAGCAGCGGCTAATATAAAATTACAGTGAATGTCACAGGCATTTTGGATGTGGAAACGTTACACAGGAGAAATACAGCAGATAATGTCACTGAGGTGAGCAGCGGCTAATATAAAATTACAGGGAATATCACAGGTATTTGGGATGTTGAAACGTTACACAGGAGATGTACCCCAGGTAATTTCACTGTCCGCAGCTGACACCGTCTACGGAAAAAGTACACTGGATGTCACTGATATTTTTTGGATGTGCACACGTTACACAGGAGATGTAGCGCAGCTAATGTCACTGTCCGCAGCGGACACCGTTTATGTTAAAAGTACACTGGATGTCACAGATATTTTTGGGATGCGCACACGTTACACAAGAGAAATACCGCAGATATTGTCGCTGATGTCAGCAGCGGCTAATATAAAATTACAGGGAATGTCACAGGTATTTGGGATGTGGAAACGTTACACAGGAGATGTACCCCAGGTAATGTCACTGTCCGCAGCGGACACCGTCTACGGAAAAAGTACACTTGATGTCACAGATATTAATGGGATGTGCACACTTTACACAGGAGATGCAGCGCAGATAATGTCACTGTCTGCAGCGGCCTAACTATTTAACGATATGCAGCGCAGGATGCGCTAAAAATAGATAGTGCTGCAACACACAACAGTCCTTAAAAGGACTTTTGGGTCTGTAAAGTTCTAGCAATTTATCGCAGGCTGTGCTAAAAATATATATTGCTGCCACACACAACAATAGTTCTTAAAAGGACTTTTGGGTCTCTAACAAGTTATTCAAATTTCACTCCCTACACTATATTTCCCTTCTTCAGCACAGCTCTCCCTGACTAACACTGAGCCGAACATGTGTCATCGGGTGCTATACAGCACTCAATGACGCATTCCGGCCAGCCAATCACTGTAATGCCTGTAACTAACAGTGAGGGCAGTACTTACCTGCACGTTTATTGGCTGCATAGCAGCCAACAAACGTACGGGGAGGAGACTCGAGCATTGCACTCGAGCACAAGCGGTATTCGGCCGAATACCACCATGTGCCGAGCATCGAGATGCTCAAGCCGAACTTTAGTTCGGCCGAGCATGCTCGATCAACACTAGTAGTATTAAAGTGGTTGTGCCTATTTCAGTAAAATTATGCCTGGAGGATCCGCACTTCATAAATGAGACACAAAAGTGATCTACTTCTGTCAAATTTTCACTCCAAATCTGTAGGTGCTGCTGGAAGCCACAGTAATAAAAAAAGGTGACTCAAAAAGTCACAAAAAACCCTACTTGCAACTTTTTGATACAAGAATACTGGCATGCAGGGCTTGAGACATTCTGCATTTGGTTTAACCAATGGGTAATTTTCTGATGACACAATCCCTTTAAGAATAGCTACCCCTTTTCATACACTTGCTAATTCTTCTCTGGATACATTAGGAGACTGTAAATTGTCTTAATAAACTCAGAAATGACTGCCTTTAGATTTGATGCGGACAGTTTAAACACCATTTTGAAGGACAGATTTTTGAAGGACAGCATCTATCTTTTTTGTCAATAACAGGTAAACTGCATAAATTTAAGGAACATCAATAATGAGGGAAAACACTTTGCATAAAATATCAGACTTCACAAGGAAACAAAGCATAATTTAAAGGGGACCTACAGTAGCTCTAATATCCCAAAACATTTCCACTGCATTAGATTGTAGGTTAATGGCTATCTTACCGTGTAAGTATATTGGTTTCTGCTCCCTATGATTGAACCAAATGCTCATTTATCGGGTGAAATCCCAATCATCATTTCTGGGCAGCAGAAGTACATCTGCTGCCCACAAACAATTAATTTCTATGATGACGAGTGATAGCAGCAGCCATTGCTTGTCCCCATACAGTGGAAGTGATCGCTGCATGTAATTGGAGCTTGTCATCTCTACTGACATGAAGGCAGCTATTGGGAAGGAACGGTTCCTTCCCAATAATTGTCTGCTCATCTGCGTAGTGTAAATGTGACTTTAGTGTTGTACATAATGCAGCAATGAAAAAAGGTAAATTATGCTTAGATAGCTATTCGCCTGCACTATATAATGTAGTGAAAATGCTTCCGGGATGGTAAAGTTAACTGTTTGAAGAGAATTATAGCATCAAAAATAAAGTAATTATATAATATACATTATTACAGCTCAGATGAATAAATGAGTAATCAGAACACTTAAATGTTTAATAATATTGTCAAAACTGGAAGAATTGTAGTTAAAAAGAATGTGTCACTAAGTTTGTGCTGTCCTATCTGAGGGTAGCACAAGTAGTGACAATCACTTGATTATAGGGGGGTGTCCCTTACTTTTTTTTTTCTTTTGAGGGAAAAAAACACAGTTTATTAGGTTGCAGTACTAGATGAGCAAGGAGTCCTCTCTATGTCTGGACTCTGTGGAGTCCTTAATATTAATGGGCTGCCCGCCAGCTTCTGACTGACAGCTTGCTCCCTATGTAGAGCATTAAGAAGAAGCTGTCAATCAGTGACAGGAGTCCACCCCTCATGAACACAGGAACTCCTGGCTCACACAGAGCTTGACTCATGCTGCCAAGAATTAACTGTGATTTAGGCTACATGCACACGACCGTTGCGTGTTTTGCGGTCTGCAAATGGCCGATCCGCAAAACACGGATGGCGTCCGTGTGCGTTCTGCAATTTGCGGAACGGCACGGACAGCCTTTAATATAACTGCCTATTCTTGTGCGCAAAGCTCGGACAAGAATAGGACAGGTTATATTTTATTTGCGGACCACGGAACGGAGCAACGGATGCGGACAGCACACGGAGTGCTGTCCGCATCTTTTGTGGCCCCATTGAAGTGAATGGGTCCGCATCCGAGGCGCCAAAACTGCAGCTCGGATGCGGACCAAAACAACGGCCGTGTGCATGAGGCCTTAACGAAATCAAATGCATAAGCGACACACCACTATTATCAGGCTGTCTGTCATTACTTTACCCTGCCCTCAGATAGGGCAGCAAAAACCTGCGGGCAGATGCTGCTCTTTAAATACAATGTGCCCACAAGGTGAAAAAAAATACTAATAACTGAAACTTTATGTGTGACATTAAAATAATAAATTATAATGTTACAGACGGTAACAGGGTTTCCTCACTAAGAGGTGAGTAATATAAATCAGTAACATGGTTTATGCTGGTTTTGGAAATCTGAAAGGTTAGCATGTTATCTAAAATGAGCAATAGCGTCCTTTTTATCCAGGCGACAGATGCCTAAGCCTTGAGCACCAGCAAGGCTTTGCTAATTATGGCTAGAGCTGCAGAAAGGGGACTCTGACACTAATGATGTATGAGCAGATTTGTCTTACTAGTGACAATTCTCATAAAGGTTATTGGGGAACATTTCAAGACAGTTTGCTTAATGTTGTAAGAAAATAAGGTATGCTTGCTTAAGCTACTTTCACACTAGCGTTAAAGTTTTCCGGTATTGACATCTGTCATAGGCGGAGATGAGCGAATCAAAGCTGACAAAGTCGAATTTGTTCAGAATTTCAGGAAAAATTCGATTCTGAACAAATGCAGAATTTCCTCGCGCTTTGCGGTAACGAATCACAATTTTTCCTAACATGGCAGCTAGCCGGCTACAATGGCCGCTAAAGTAGTGGCTGCACGTGTGAGGACATGTGGCAAGGAACTCTGGGAAGGCGGGATGACCCATAATGCCATGCATGCAGCCAATCAGCAGCCAGCCAGCCCGGTGATGTCACAGCCCTATAAATACGGAGGCCATCTTAGAGTCTGCCATTCACTATCGTACTTTGTTCAGGGACAGGCCCTAGGGAGAGTGAAGGAAAAACTAATTGTTAAAAAAAAAGGAAAGAAGCGATTTACTAGTGCAGGGAAAGGATAGTGAGAGAAATAATTTCATAGGCAGGGAGAGACATGTGCAGATGCTAGTAGGGAGAGTCATAGGAAAATCCTCATTATTGAAAACCAGTGATTTACAAGTGCAGGGAAACATTACTTGGGGATCCAGATAGTCTCATAATACAGCTCTGTCATTCCAGCAATGAGTTATTGGGGTGCAAGTGCTATGTTGGAAAGCCTTTAGTGGCTTATATCTGTGGAAAAAGATAAATATATATGCAGGCACTTTTGCTGTTAACTGCGCTGATATCATTAAATGGCCTATTTCAATACAATACGAGAAATATTTACGCAGGTCACTTTTGTTGTTATTTGCGCTAAAAGCTTTTATTGCCATATTTCTAGAGAAAAAGAGAACAATAGACTAAGTTCATAGTTGTTATTTGCGCTGAAAGCGTTTCTTGTCATATTTCACTACAATACGAGAAAAGTAGACGCAGTTCTCATTTGGTGTGATTTGAGCTAAAAGCGTTACTTGTCATATTTCTAGAGATAAAGAGAAAAATATTCACAGTTTACTTTTTATGTTTTTTACTTAGAAATCGTTTAGTGGCTATCTTAGTCCAATACGAGAAATATATACGCAGTTCACTTTTGCTGTTATTTACACTAAAATCATTTCGTTGCCAATATCAAATCCTTTAGTTGCCTATCTCAGTAAAAAAAAGGAAAATATATTTGTCGCTTTTAGGGGTGTTTTAATTTGCTTTTAATTTATTTAGTTCAGCTAAAAGTATGTCAGACAGAGAAGTACCAGGCCCTGCACAGGGGAGTGTAATGTAGTTGCATGTCTTCTGTGTTTTGTACCCACTCCTGCTTTTGGCTACTAAGCCAATTCTGATGCGACCATACAGGCCTTACAGCTGCTACATAGACAGGATCTCATGCCATCTTGCATACTCACACTGTCATACATGCATGTACTCTTACATACACACACTGTCATATATGCAGGCACTCTTACATACACACACTGTCATGCACACATGCACTTTTACATACACACACTGTCATACATGCAGCACTCTTACATACACAAACTGTCATACATGCATGTAATTTTACATACATACACTGTCATGCATTCATGTACTCTTACATACACACACTGTCATACATGCAGGTACTCTTACGTACACACATTGTCATACACACAGGAACTTTTGCATACACACACTGTCATACATGCAGCACTCTTACATACACACACTGTCATACATGTACTCTTACATACACAAACTGTCATACATGCAGGCACTTTTACATACATACACTGTCATACATGCAGCACTCTTAAATACACACACTGTCATACATGCCGGACTCTTACATACACACACTGTCATACATGCCGGACTCTTACATACACACACTGTCATACATGCATGTACTTTTGCATACATACACTGTCATACATGCATGTACTCTTACATACACACATTGTCATACATGTATGTACTCTTACATACATACACTGTCATATATGCAGGCACTCTTACATACACACACTGTCATACATGCAGGCACTTTTTTAAACCGATTACAATACATGTAGATTCCTTCCTCACCTTATGGCCCTCTGTGTTGCTAGCTGTGTCCCCAAGTCCTGAGCCAGGCTCCTCCCACTTATAGCAGAGCTGGGCTCCAGACTGGTCACACAGGCAGCAGTCCTTCTAGCAGAGCTGCCTAATTGGAGGAGAGGCTGTCAGTGCTGACAGTTTTTAGTCCAATCAGCACTCCTGGTAAAGTAAAGCTGTTTCCACATGATCTAATTTACATAAAATGTAGTGTTTTTTCACAGCGATTTTATGAAAATCAGATCTTGTGGAAACAGCCTTACTACCCAAGAGTGCTGATTACACAAAAACTTGTCAGTTTCCATGAATAAGCGCTGGTATGGATCCCTCATTTAGGATGAATCGCTGGCAGCATGCATCCTGCTGTGTATGAATGTACGGGGGGACGGGGGGGGGGGGGGACAGAGCTTATCACAGACGGCTTCTAAGCAAGGAAGCTCACTTGCTGGTTCTGGGCCCACCGAGGATTTCTCCGGCTCCCCAGTGGGCCAGTCCGAGCCTGGTAGTAGTAGTGGCAGATGCTTTGAGTTAATAGTGGTATCAGTAGGGGATTAGCAGCGAGGAGCAGCAGTGGTATATTTGGTATCGGTGGCATGATGGAGGCAGCAGCCATTCTGAACCTGATGGTAGGCAGGTCGCAGCAGTTGCTTAATGGAGGCGACAGCAGCAGCCATACAGAACGTGATGGTAGGCAGGCCACAGCAGTGGCATGATGACTGCAGCAGCTGTAGCCATACAGAACATGATGATAGGCAGGTCACAGCATTGGCATGATGAAGGCGGCAGCAGAAGCCATACATAATGTGATAGTAGACAGGTTGGAGCATTGGCATGATGCAAGCAGCAGCAGCTGTGCAGAACATGATGGTCGGAGCAGTGGCATGATGGTGGTGGTGGCATCAGCTGTATAGAACATGATGTAGACAGGTCACAGGAGTGGCATGATGGCGGCAGACAGGCAGACAGCAACAGTGGCAAGATGGGGCACTGTCAGGAAGGCCAGATCTATTCATCAGCCTCAGCCAGAGGGGTGTAAAAATTCTTCTGAATCCAGGGTTGGTTCATTTTGACAAATGTGATGTTTGGACACTAGTGGAGGACAACTTGGTCTGTTTGGAGGCTGGTCATGAAATAAGAAAGAGAGCATGCTGTGCCATTTTGGGCCACTGTTAGAGTCTGCCTGCCCAGAAATCCATAAGGTCAAGTAGGGTATGTGCCAGAGACTGGCCAGAGTTTAAGTAGGCCTACCCCTGGACATTAAGGTGGGAGCTGTTGACTTGCTGACTGGCCTCAGCCTGGCACTGTATGTGCAAAACTGCTCCATCATGTTGAGGAAACTGAGCTGGCTGCTGCTGCACTTCTGCTGTTCATGGTGGCAGAAGGGAGGGTGACTGCGGGGGGTAGAGAATGGCCACCTTTTCAGATACATTGGCAGCAGGACACTGCTAGTCATAAGCTGCACACATCGCCAGCCATTTATTAAACTGGTGTAAAGTAGAACTGGCTTAGTTGCCCATAGCAACCAATCAGATTCCACCTTTTATTTTTCAAAGGAGCTGTCAAAAATGAAAGGTGGAATCTGATTGGGTGCAAGGTCATGTGAGAACCCATCTTCTTCCTTCCTAGTGCTTTCTTCCCGCAGAGTTGTGCACTAAAATGTTGCTACATGCTGTTTTGGTTGATTTGTCCAAAAATAACCTTAAAATATTCAGGTTCGTCTGCCATCCGGAAAAAAGTTTAGACCAAACCCAGTTCAGTCCAAACTGATTCGATCATCCTTAATGTTTACCTTAACACGCCATGGGAAAGGTTTACTAAGCCAAAAGTGGGGTATATTGCATGTAACAAATTTATTTTATATTTAGACAATTTTAATGCCTCTTTTCAAGAGCCCTGAGAAGTGTCTAGAAAAGGGAGCAGTCAAAAATAGCTGTAAAGTATGCCACCTTTAAGAAAAGTTCTGGAGATAGCCAAGTGCAGCACTCGGATATCTCCAGAATATCCATAGAGATCCATGGAGCAGCCACACTCATGGGCGATCTGCCGCTCCAGTCATTTCAGGGATGTTGCAGGGGGTACAGTGCCCCGGTTCTCATGATCGTTGGGTGTTCCAGTGGTAGAATAGGGGATAGAGCTGATATGACCGCAGCATCTCTGATACTTTATATCTATGCTGTAAATAGGCAGCTCCTGATGAGACAGTTATTTAGATGAAATGTGTAGAGCAACACCTTTACCCTTTACTAGCATCAGATAGCGAGAGTCAGCATAGAAAGGCTATGCTGATCTCTGTGCCTGAAGGTTTATAGCGCTATTTCTGTACCTCTTATTAGTGTCCTTGTTGGTTCCACAAGGCAGTTTATTATGTTTATGACATGAGCACCCAAGGACACTTTTCAGGGAATTTTTTGGTCATCAAAGAGATTTTGGAGTGGAATCAAACACACTAACAGTGGTGGCATGGCCCACTTCGTTGAGAGGAGCAATTACATCTACAGAGAGCCAGCTCCCTTGCTTGCCTCTGCACCATAGCCACATGCTATTCCTTGTTCTGCCTATAAGTTTATCCGCCCTAGCTTTTACCATATTATTATTCAATAAAGGGATTTCATATTTTATTTTAGCGCCTTTTTAGGCAGTGACAAATATTTGGAGTGAGACGCCTACCTTCTCCACTGTTACCTGCTAACTTTGAGGCGGCTCTTTAGCTCAGTGTTGTGAAGTAACTTGTCCTGCTGTGTGATTAGGACAGGTTTAGGACGGTGGCCATTTTATTTCTCCTAATGATTGCTCCCTAGACAAAACGTGTTTACAATAGAGCAATATTTAAGTATTTTTACTTTCGTAATTCCCGGAGAACCCCTTTATGTATCCTACTCATGTCAGTTTGTACCTCTGTGCTTTGCACACTAGTTCTAGACCTTCTTGTTAACCCTCTATGTAATGATCATAACTTGTTTCCTGAATTAACCCCTTGTCCGCTAAACTTCCTTTTTCTGATTCTCCTGATATTCTGACCTTGGCTAGTCTGGATTAACCTCATCTACTGTTTGATTTTATCCACCTCTCCTGGCTCTGACCCTGCTTATCTGCTACTCTTTTCATAATTTTGGGAGTTTTGCTTCCAGTTAGCTCACACCAGTTTTTTGCTATTTTTCTTCACAGATATAGCCTGGGTCCCTAGAAACCAGGTCAATCCAACCTTGCAGTGGGCTCTGTTAAAGAACCTGATGTAGCCTTCACTTTCTACCAACAAGAATAGTAGGAAGACAGGAAGCAGTTTCTGAGTTTGCTAGTTGTGTTTCCAGATGGTGACCATAGTATTTCTTTACAATGTACCATGCTCTTCTGCTTCTTTATAAAGTAGAATCTCCTGTTTTCTCCCTGTGTAGTCCATGGGAGCAAGGAACCTTGTCCACAGGTTTAGAGATAATTAAGAATTAGAGATAAAGCCTGCAAAAGAGAAAAACTGCTAAAAATGGATTAATGGCTAGAAATAGTGCTATTCCTCATATAAACATGACCGCTTATCCTGAATAGTTGAATAGTTATCTAAAATTGTAGGTACGGCCTAATTTATACTTCAAGTCAACATAATCCAAGGTGGAATTAAACATACCTGTAGTATAATATAGAAAATAGGGCCTCCCCTACTATTAATAGTCAAAGTAGAGCTGCTACTGGTTCACTAAACAGTCAGAACGGTTTTCTTGCTCGTGCCAACTGGTGATTAGCTGTATAAAAAAAGTGATGCTATCAGTAAATGGCAGATGTTCATATTGTGCACCCACTGAAAGATTTATTTCATTCTCACCTTTGATGAGTCTAGAATGACTGGTTTAGAAGTTGATAGATAGCTTTGTCATGGAAATCAACCATAACGCATGGAGGAGTAAGACTGTCCATTTTAACAGTGATACCATCTGTTATAGGTTCATGTGCAATCCACTCCACCACAACAAAGGGGTCATACCTTTACTTGTCCAACTGTTAACATAGAGGTTCTTACTGACTTTGTAATGACTAATCCATAAAAGGTTACCATTCGTAAAATGTATGGTTATATGTTACTTGTGCATGATTGCTGGATTGGAAGCCTTAATAACAGCATATACAGCTTCAATAATTTATTGACATCTTTTATATTTGCATGCCTTTGTTTTGTTATTTTATTTTTTATGATTTTATGAAAGACAAGAATGATCTTAGAGTAAAAGAGCTGAAGTGAACTTTAAATTCATCTGTTCCCCATACTGTACGCCTCTAACCAAACAGCTGTATATATATATATATATATATATATATATATATATATATATATATATACAGGCAAAGGTAAGATGGGCAGCCCCTTAGTCTCCTGACAGACAGGCCACTGTTTACCATTAGTACTGTCATATTCTTATGCTTTCTCATATTGCACAGCAGGAGTCTTGCTGGAACACTGCCGAATTACCATTTTACAGATGGATTGCTCGGTGAGTTACACTTTCTCTGAGGATATTACAGACAGCCTAATTCATAGTGAAAGCCTGCTCCCTAGTGTTCCAATGCAGTGCCAGTTGCATAAATATAAGTAAAAAGCATTATAATTCACACAGACAATAAGAATACTACTATATCCATCCGATTGGCCTGTCTGTCTATCTATCTATCTATCTATCTATCTATCTATCTGTCTATTGGTATCTATCTATCTATCTATCTATCTATCGATCTCTCTGTTGGTCTGTATCTATTTATCTATCTATCTATCTATCTATCTATCATTTGAAAATTAACTTGTTGTTTCTTAAAAATTTAATTGATAAGACAACTTTGGATAAGTATTTACCCCATTTTAAAAATTACCAGTCCTCAGATTTCTTGTCGCTGAATTGACATCATGATGCTGAACCACCTGTACATAGCAAATGTTCACTTATTAATAACTATAAATATTAAAGTATTATAAATACATTTGCCATCCAGGGGAGAAAGAAGTTTTATATCAGCGTGTACTATATGTAAACAGCAAACCTGGAGTTATTAGAGCTCTGCTGGAGCCATGCAAAATCACAATTATACTGTAGCTCTTATCACATCCATGTCAACTGAGGAACGGGTGCAATAAGAGCTATATATGACTCCATGAATTTGCGTTTTGACTCCAGGCATGCTTTTTACATATATTTTTTTTTGTGCTAAAGAGAAAGGAGGTGATTTTAACAAGGTTGTTTGGAATGTTGTTTACAAATGTTACAGCATAATGCTGTCCGTTTACTCTGTAAAAATTTAATGATATGTTCCCTTTATTTCCTGAGCTATCTTGTAGTCATCAGCATATTACAAGGGCAATGCATAGTCTCCATGAAAATTAAGTAGCCCATGACTAAATAGGTGATATACATGTTTGAATTAAAATGAATAATATAAAAATATAGTTAGATAGATAGATATAATTTTTTTCAATAAAGTTAGGAAGCCAATGACTACAGATTAATCTGTTCGAGAGGCAGTTTTTCCTCTATTGGTTTGAAGGGTGTCACTAGTTTATGGCCCAGTGTCCTGGATCACCTTAAAGAAACAAGGGGGGGACCCCTCCATCTGGATAAAAAAAAGGTTCAATATTCAGAGAACACAAGCCATCTTAGATATAAAAGCTGTGCAGCTGTAAAATACACTGTCCAATGAGCTGGTTTTAGTTGTTGGCTTTCAGAAGAAATTACTAAATTCCTCAAAGTAAGAATACTGTTTATATAAATGTATAGTGATGATGCAGTCTTAACGCCACTGAGTGCCAGGAAGTCATTTTTTTTTAAGATACAAAAATGTGGGTATTATGATATCCAATAAAGAGAAAATCCAGTGGGGCTTTTGGTTAGCACTGGAAAGTGGGTATAAAGGTGGAAAGGACTTCAATGTAATCATGGCCACTGAAGAAGGAGTCAGTAGAACTCCGAAACGTGTCTGGTATAAGCGATACACAGTCCCGAACCCACCAAAAATAACCCACTGTATTTAAGTATTAAAAATGTATCTTCTTGGATAAAAGAAATGTGAAGCACTTCAGATACCTGAGTGGAGCGCCACATACCACTACGTGGGAGGTCATAGAGACCGACAATGTACAATCTCTAAACAGTGAGTAAAAACCCTTCAGTACCAGTGAATAGATAGTGTTCTTTTATATGCAGGAGATGGCAAAACCAGCGCAATAAGTTACCTTATGCAGACTGACACAAATTGATACAAAGTATTTATGGGAACTGCCTGCAGAGTCAGCCAATCAATACAGAGAGTAACAATTTAGGATCTTGGAACAGCAAGTAAAGACCCTTTAGTATCACTAAATAGACAGTGTCCTTATATATGAGAGAGGATGTAAAGACCAGCGAGTTGCATTTATAAATGAGTTGTCAAATTGCAAACTGATACAAAGTATCTATTGGAACTGTTTGCTGGCTTGTACAGTCAGTGAATCAATATGAACCATTTGTTGACTTATATCAGTGAACCAGGATTATAAGTGAACTATACAGCTATATGAGTATTAATTTATACCAAATATTCATTGATTGTATGTTTATTTTAATTCATTTTTTAGCTCATTTTTATCCTATATATCAGCTGCTCATGCTTACTTCTCTGAAACGATTGTAAATGCTAGAGGTTGAATTTATTAAGGGAAAATATATGTAGTAGATAGAGAATATATGAATGGTCTCTTGCTCACTGTGTAGGAAGTGAAAACAAATAAGTGGGTAGCCACACAATAGACAGAGGGGCATTTGTATGGTATTAGTAATAAATTGCAATTCATTTATATAATTTTAATATTTTTTTTTATTTTGTGTATTTTTGAATATTTTAACTAATAAATGAGAGTTTGAATGGTATAAATAAGATCTCCCTGGATTTCTCAAAATGAAGTGTGCCTGTCCATAGTTATAATTAATCTCATTTTATCTAGTTAACTGGGTTACTCACAAGGTCAGAGCACCTTATTCACAATACAAAAGGGAGGTGAGTCACCAAACTATAATATTTAGTGAAATTAATTCATAACTAATCAAATTTCTTCTTACACTTCGACCAATCACATTTTTCACCTAATTTGCTCACCTAATTGCAACCCTTGTTTTACGTTTTTTCTAATCTTTGTAATGTTCCTCCATTTCCACTGGGCCCCAAAACAGCTAATCTGCCCTTACATCTGCTCACTGTGACCTGATGTCTGATTGCTAAACACTGGAAACAGTGTCTTCCCTTCTCCATGGATCTACTGTATATGCTAGGGTTAAAGAGGTTAGGAGAATGGAATACAGCTATGTGGAGAAGCAAACTACAGTTGTTTGATGTAGTCTTTTCTATTTAAGACACTTACTGGAGTCAGCAGGGTTACAAATTATGAGAACATTACCATGCATTTTCATTCTAAAATGTGGAATTTGTGATCGGAAAATACTTCTGTAAAGGTTTTGTGTATCCAAGTAATTTTAAGATGATTTGTTTTTCACATATTGCACTTTATTTGGCAAAAGTAGACTAATACGGTTCAAGTTTTGTTTATTAAAAATGAAAAAAATAGAGGAACTTTTAGGAAAACATATTTTTTCTATTTTAACTGTAGTACATCAGATGTACAGTACTGTGCAAACATTTTAGGTAAGAGTGGAAAAACTGCTACAAAGTAAGAATGCTTTCAAAAATATTAAAGTTTATTTTTATCAATAAACAAAATCTGATTGAACGAAAGAGAAATCTAATTCAAATCAGTATTTGATGTGACCAGTATGAACAGTATAAATTCTTGCAGTTTTTAAAGAAAGGTTGTTCCATACATTTTGCAGAACTAACCACATATCTTCAGTAGATGTAGGCTTGCTCAAATCCACCTGTCTGTTCATGTAATCCCAGACAGACTCAATTATGTTGAGATTAGGTCTTTGTGGGGGCCATATCATCACTTTCTGAACTCTTTGTTTTTTACACTGGTTATAGTTCTTAATGACATTGGCTGTATGTTTGGGGTCATTATCCTGCTGCAGAATAAAATGGAGCCAATCAGACCCCTCCCTGATAGTATTGCATGATGGATAGGTATCTTCCTGTATTTTTTAACACTGAGGACACCATAAATCCCCAACTCCATTTTTTAAAATGCAGTCCCAAACGTACAAGAAACCAAGCTTCACTGTTGCCTGCAAAGACTATTGTACTGCTCCCGAGCCCTTCAATGAACTTCTCTATGTCTTCTGTTTCAGCCCCCCAAAAAAATTAGATTTCTCAGTCCAGGGCACCTGCTGCAATTTTTCTGCACCCCAGTTATGTGTTAGTGCATAGTTGAGTTACTTGGCCTTTTTTCCACTCAACTGTGCATGAAAACAAAGCAAATCAGGTGCAGAAAAATGTGAAATATTTGACGGTATAATAATAACTATATTAATTTATTTTTATTTGTTTAAACAATAAAAATAATTACTTGTCACAACTAGTTTTTAATTTTATAAACTTTGCAGCCCTTTCAAAAAGCTAAAAGGTGGGGCTGGGAATCAGATGAACTATCCCAGAAAATGCCTTTACACTGATAAAAATGTCATTTTTAACAAATATATATTTTGCGTCAAATGTCTCATTTGCAGATATATTCAGAGTAGCAGTCTATTACAAGGCTGCATTTTCTGGAGTTAGACTTTCACCATTGCTTAGGACATTTGGGAGACACAGTTTTGACTGGCTATGCTTGTTTTGCTAATTTAACCATTAGAGGACCATGATATTTTCCATTTTTGCATTTTCGTTTTTCACTCCCTGCCTTCACATATTCCTAACTTTTTTATTTTTCCGTTCACATAGCCTTATGAGGGCTTATGAGGACAAGTTGCACTTTCTAATAGTGCCATTTACGGTTGCATACCATGTAGTGGGAAGCAGGAAAAAAATCCAAATGGGGTAGAATTCAGAAAAAACGCAATTCTGACAAAGGTTTTTATTTTATTTTTTTTACACCATACACTATGCAGTAAAATTGACCTGTTATCTTCATTCTCCAGGACAGTACGGTTACAACGATACCACACTTTTATAATTTTTCTTGCGTTTTAATACAGATTTTTTTTTTTTGTATTTATGTGTATGGGGCTGTGTGAGAACAAATTTTTTGTGGGGCGATCTGTACTTTTCAGTGATACCAATTTGAAGTGTTTGCGACTTTTTGATCACTTTTTATAAAAAAAATATTGTGAAGTTGAAGTGCCAAAAAATGGTAAATTGGCTGTTTTTATTTTTTTTCCCATTACGCCATTTGCCATATGCCATTAATATTGTTATATTTAAATTTTATGGGCATTTTTGCACACGGCGATGCACATGTTTATTTTTTATTAGTTAAGTATTTTTATTTTAAGGAAAGGGGGGTGATTTGAAATTTCTTATATTTAAAAATATATATATTATATTTGTAAAAACTTTTTTAAACTTTTTTTTTTAAGTCACCCTGGGTGACTATAACTGGCAGTCATTAGAGTGCTCATTGTGTTCATTGATGGCTATATAGCCATCATTGAACACTTCATTTTCAATATAACAATACAATGCTGCCACCTACGATAGTGACCTGTATTTGCATATTCATCTAAAAGCCCCTGCTTAAGGCTTTGGTCTATTAGCGCAATCAGGGATGAACGAATCGACTTCTGATGAAACATCCGAAGTCGATTCGCATAACACTTCGTATGAATACTGTATGGAAATTGTACAGCAGAAATTGATTTATAATGTTATTATGCAAAGTCGCACGAGACTTCGCAAAGTAATAACTTCGGCTCATAGGAGCCAATACATTCTAATACTGTATGGCGTGCTCGCCTCCGTACAGTATTCAAACGAAGTATTATGCGAATCAACTTTGGATGTTTCATCCAGAGTCGATTCACTCATCCCTAAGCGCAATGTAACAGGTTCCCTGATCTCAGCCAGTCATATTTGGTCACATTTGACCACGGCATCTGAAAGGGAAAATGTATGCGATCAGCCTTATGGCTGATTGCATACATGTGCCGCAGGTCTCTGCTTTTTAAAATAGCAGAAACCCGGCGGCTATGGTGCCGGCCAAGACCGAACTTCCGCCATAAATGTACTGCGGAGGTCCTAAAGGGGTTAAAGTAGTTGTGGCTCCCCCAAGAGCATGTTACTGAAACAGTATAGTGAGATCCACGGATGTTAGAGGGGTTTTCTTGGAGAACAATATTAGTGATTTATTCTCATGTGATCAGCAGGTGTGGTGGGAGTTGGACCTCCCGCCGATCAGATATTGACAACCTGTCCTGAGGAATATATTGCACTCCCAGAAAACCCCTTTCATTTTTCTTGTGCACACATGCATGGAAACTAACAATTGTATGAGGTTAAACATGTGTATGTTGGAGATTTCCCTCACACAGGGACAAACAGTATACACATACAGGTGATACAGCAAGAAACCCATGAACAGAAGCTTCCAAATGATATAACTTTACTACATACTTGCCTTCTGATATTTCATACATAGCATGCGATCCTAACTAACTCGGAATGTCATACCTTTTGGTAATATATGTTATATATTTTTTTTTTATTCTTTTCATTATGATTTCGCACTTTGATTTAGAACAAATGTAATGCTGAGTAATTTTTGAAATCACTTGATTGATATAATACATGGAAACATACATGAACAACCTCAAAAAAGGTTCACATTTGAGTTAATAAAAGTCATGTCTTTAAGTCTTTTCATTATCTTGGAATAACATTTGGGACCTGAAGATCATCCTTTGATGTTGGGTTGAAAATCTGTAAATATGAATTTAATACATTGTTTATTTTTTCTCAACAATTGGTTCTCCTACGTACATTGTTTCGGGACTGCAGATATTTTGGCACCTTGTCATGAGTTCTGCATCTGAGGGCAATGCTGTGAGCTTGTGTAACCTGATATGTTTCTGCTTAAGTTAAAGGGGCTATCCCATAATTAATGCTAGAACCAGCCCTGTAACTCACATGGATCCAGAGATCTCCACATTCATTGCTCCAATTTCTCTGCTAGATTTATATAAAGCTGGCAGTTCAAGGGGGTGCACTCTATCGGGGGCGTGTCTTTCTGCCATAGCTCTCTCCCGATTTCAGCTCAAGAAGCAGTTGAAGGATGAAGCTGAGCATGTGCGGCCATCTCAGTGAGCAGGACAAAGGAATAAGAAAAAGCACTGGCGCTATGCAGATATATTTTATTGAATAACTCAGAGACTATGCAAAATGTTTCATTAAATGCAAAAGTATTTAGATCCCTGTGCTGGTTTGAAAGCTATATAATATGTTTAACATTATATTCTATACTAATCTTTCATAGGACAACACCTTCAATCCTAAATGCCTATTTGTTACAACATAATGTCATTTTCAGCAACACATAGTTCACAAGAGGGTGAATCATCAAACATACATTAGAAAACTGTCAAATAAACATACAAGTGCATTTAAAAGATTACTAAAAGCGGAGAAAATGCATAAAATTGACAAAAAAACTAACTGAATGGTTACATCACATGAAATTCCATGTAATGCAGCTAGTATGGATCCACTGTGCCTACCAAACGGATTTGGCTTGGAGCTACTCTTAAGGGTTTTGTCTAGGTGGACTCTTGGTCATCGCCCTTTCACCTGTGTATGGGGATTAGTACATAGCATTTTTCTTATACTAAAATAATATTAGAAGTGTTTTTATAGTTTTACTGCATTCATTAACAGGAGACCTTAAAAAGGTCACTTAACCATTCACGTTAGTATTGTATACTGGCCATTATGTTGTTTTTCAGGCAGGTAGCTGCAGCATACATTATACAGGGTATTGAGTGCATAAAAAAAAGATTATGTAGGATTTCACTTTTGGCTTTGCATACAGGGCATAATGCTACATAAACAAACTTAGGGAAATCGACTGTTAGTTACTTCTGACAGGTCATGTTGAATGTTCATGTTAAAGTTATTTTTATTATATTTTTATGTTTTCTCTGATTGGCAATGAATATTATTATTGATAATAGTATAATAATAATAAAAAATATCATCTTATTGCAACATTAGCTACACCATTAATTAAACAAGGTTACATGCATAACATAACATGCAAAAACAAGTATAATAAACAAGGACTGGGTCACTGAGTAGTAGAGAGGAAGAGACTCTGTATATGGAGGCTTACAATCATCTCAATTTCAACAAGTATGAGGGTTTAGTATGACCACAGAGTACACCTGTCTTTGCAAATATTATTATATTGCTATATTGGTTATCACATCCACATAATTGTTATCTTGTGTAGGATGTTTATTGTGGTACTTCTGGTCCGCCGCGGGCATCCTCCACTGTATGCATTTTTGCTGAGGATCACCATTAGCAATGGGCCACAAGTGCAGGATTTGCTCCCCTGTATATACATGCACAACTGCATATGGGTTTGAGCACTTCCTGCCTGTTTAACACCATGCCATTTTTTTTATTTGTTTGTATATAGAGAGGTCTGGAGGCGTATAAACTCAAATTTAAATGTGCCTGCTTTCCATCCACAGGCCACATTTAGGTGCACCTGTGAGGCCTGGGCCATATCAGCCAGTCTTGAGTGGGACTCGCAGACTCCTCCCTCCTCCCATTGCTAGCATGGCTACATGCTAGAGGTAACTGGTGAGTTGTCTGTGAGTCGGCCGCATGCTCCTGTAATTCACCCACTGGCCCCTGGTATTGCCCATATGGCACAGGTAGGTGAGTGTTAGGTCCCGAGCTATTTGAGAAACCTTGGCGCGGTGCTCGGGCTCAGACATGTCCTCCACAGTAGGACATGTTGGCTAATCTCTCAATTTTAACATCAGCTTGAGGGTTTAGTAAGACCGCAGAGTGCACCTGTCTTTGCAAATATTATTATATTGCAATCAGGGAGCTCTACATTCAGAATGTTAAAAGTTGTTTATGTAAAACCACTTTATTACATAATCCACCAAAATAGGTTCAACAATATAATGATTTATATTATCCATTAGATGGTATGTACAAAATAATCTCATATTAAATTCAAATGAGCTAGGCGACTTTGAATCGTAAACAGCCCATTTCTTATCCTGAACAAGACCAATGAATGCATAATATTAATGGTCAGATGTTCCAGAGTTTATTATTCAGGTTTTTATTGATGCATTTACTGATATTTTAGTTCAGTCCACTGCTTATCTCTTCTTTGTATGGCTATAAAAACACATCACATATGTTGCATTTACTAAAAAACCTTTAATGCCAGCATTTTTTTACTTCAAAATGTCATCAAATGTACACATGGAGAAATGAGAGGGATTTTTTGCAGACAATATAGTATTTTAAATCACCAGAAAGTAGCCGACATTCTGACCCAAGGCACACCCACACGGGAAGGACACAGGACCACAACGTGATGAATAAATCCCAGCGAGTGCTTGTAATCTTCAATTCACCTATTCTTTATTTCATCTCAAAAGGATATAGTACATTTGGACGCGTTTCGGCCCGTCCAGCCTTCGTCAGCTCAAATTAATCAAGTGAATTCACAAACTTATACCACCGTATTAATATCACGTGCAGCGACGTCAGACGCCCAGTCAAGGGCGGTAAACATCAATCAACAGCTACACGTTATAGCCTGATTACAAACCAACAAGACGAATAAATAATAAACACATAATAAACGATGTAACTTATATCGCAGTATGTCATCTTAAGTTCGCTGTCTGCAAAGAAAGCGGAGAAAATTATTCAGTATTCATTGACCCAGTGTAAGCTACATTTGCATGATTTCATACTCCCTATTAAGTCCCTTGGGTTGTAACGTACCCAGGGTATGTATCCAATATGCCTCTCTATGTAACAGTTGCGATTTAATATCTCCACCTCTCCTATGTCGCTTTACTTGTTCGTAAGATCGTAAGACATACACCAGTTTCCCCTCCTCCAAAGTGTCAGTGGATTTTGACAGGAGAAATAGTACTGGATGCAGTAAAAACGGAAAGAATCCGTGACGGGGCGTCCAATGCAGATATGAAAAGAGCCTATATGAGGTTATGAATTGAATACTAAATTATTGGATTTTACTTAGAAAACCATTATGGACATTAGCTCCTGGTATGAGTACTTTCTAACTATAAAATAAATTGTGACTAAAATATGCAGTTTAGCAGATCTGAACAGGATTTCACTTCATTCCCTCCACTGGAGAATAATGGAACATGTAAATGACGTACATTTTTATTGTTGGCAGCCACAATTTTCATGAGCTTCATGTAAAACCTTTTTTTCGGAGGAGAAAATCTCATAGTCATCAGTGTACATGAAGATAGCTGACAAGAAAGCTTGATTTAAAATGTGATTGGAGAACTGGAAAATAGCTCATGTTAAAATAATTTCAATCATCTGCTCTACATGTCTTCATATTAGATTCATTATTACAGTTTCTGTCTGGCTTAAATTTATAAAATGTGTATGGTAATTTCAGTCTGTGATTCTCTTTCAGAATTAGAACTTATACTAGATATCTTTACTAATAAAAAAAAATGCAAAATAATAAAAGAAAACATAAAAATGACATCCACATTACAATTCAATCCGAATGCAGCTTCTGCCCAAAATAGCATTTGTATTGTCTGTGATGATTATCCCTCTTTTACTGTTGCTGGGTAATTATTAATATCACATAGCAATTACTACTGTATGTAAGAACTTAGTCAAAAAGCATCCTTGATGAAGCAGAAAGGAGCATTTTAAAGCTGCCATTGTTATAGCTGCCAGTTTTTGTGGAGCTCTCTAGACCAGCCAATTGCCAGTCAGAGCCAACTCCAAGTTTACTGTAGGTGGGCCCCTGAGTGATCATAGTGGGCCCTATTTTGTCTTAGCCTATTTATTCCACTAATATAAAACGAGCAGCACAAAGGTTCACACGTGGTATTTTTGCAGCATCTTTTTCATGTCTTTTTTTTTTGTGTGAAAATTTTGAGAATATATTTTCATGTGGTTTATACTTGTTCAGAAAGTCAGAATTCATTTTTTGCCTTTCCACATTTCAAAAGCCCTTTTTTATTTTTTTTTTGCTTTGAGGTAGCTATATGGGGTCTTTCTTCTTGATTTTAGGTGAAATTTTGTGATACAGACATTCATTTTAATTAAGGGAAAGATCCACAAAAAATACTTCTGCCATGTTTTAAAATGCCAGATGAGCCTAAATAATGAGGATATGATCCTAGATGTCTCTCTTATATGTGTATACGGTATGTGCCATTGCATTGTGCATTGCAGTCTGTCAAGAGTTTTGCTAGTATGGCTCGATATTGCATTGCCTTTGTTGTATGTGGAAAGATTCATCCCTTCCTGTTGACTGACAAAGAAGGATAACATGATTAGTTGAATAATCAATGATTAGAGTTGAGCGGACACCTGGATGTTCAGGTTCGGCAGGTTCAGCCGAACTTGAAAAAAAATTTTGGGTTAGGGACCCGAACTTGACCCGAACTTGACCCGAACTTGACCCCGAACCTCATTGAAGTCAATGGGGACCCAAACTTTTGAGCAGTAAAATGGCTGTAAAAATGTAATGGAAAGAGCTAGAGGGCT
Organism: Bufo bufo; assembly: GCF_905171765.1. Classification (NCBI taxonomy): domain Eukaryota; kingdom Metazoa; phylum Chordata; class Amphibia; order Anura; family Bufonidae; genus Bufo; species Bufo bufo. The sequence continues at coordinate 477,366,876 of NC_053391.1, forward strand.
ACAAAAGGCAGCAAAATGTGCTTAAGAGCATGGCAAATGCTCTGCAAACAAATGTGGATAGGGAAATGAATAAAAAAAACATAAAGGACCTTAAAAAATAAAAATTAGGAATGATGTAGGAGGAAAAGGTTGAGGAGGCGGTGAATGGGTGGATGTGGCCGTGTAGGCTCACGTGGCGGTCTAGGTGGAAGCGGCGGCGAAGGAGGAATAGGTAGCCAACACAGATGTGTGTTATTTTGCATATTTACATAGGGGTATCCCCCAAAATATTGGGACATATAAAAAAAAAAGGAATAAGTGCACTTGAGTAAAAGGATGGATGGTTGAGGATGTTAGAACTGTCTATTCTGCACAAGGTACAGAAAAGTCCTGAGGGATCCAAGCCTGGTTCATTTTAATGAATGTGAGCTTGTCCACGTTGGCTGTGAACAGACGGCTGCGTCTGTCTGTAATGACACCTCCTGCCGTGCTAAATACACGTTCAGAGAGTACACTGGCAGCACCTCCAAGGCATACAGGGCAAGCTCTGGCCATGTGGACAATTTGGAGACCCAGAAGTTGGATGGGGCAGAACCATCAGTCAGTACGTGTAGGCGTGTGCACAGGTACTGTTCCACCATGTTGTTCAAATGCTGCCTCCTAACACGCTCCATATCAGCAGTTGGGGCCGGTTGTTGCGGCGAGGTGACAAAGCTTTTCCACATGTCGGCCATGCTAACCCTGCTTTCTGAGGTGCTGGTGCTGACACAGCTGCTTTGGCGACCTCTTCCTCCTCCCCTGCCTTCGCCTTGTGCTTCCACTTGTCCCCCGGCGTCAGTCGGGAATGCTCTCAGAAGCGCGTCTACCAGCATGCGCCTGTAGTCACGCATCTTCCAATCACGCTCCAGTGAGGGAATTAAGGACGGCACATTGTCTTTGTAACGGGGATCCAGCAGGGTGGCCACCCAGTAGTCAGCACACGTTAAAATGTGGGCAACTCTGCTGTCATTGCACAGGCACTGCAGCATGTAGTCGCTCATGTGTGCCAGGCTGCCCAGAGGTAAGGACAAGCTGCAACAGGGCACACAGGTCTCGCATGGAGGCCTAGTCATTGGTGGTGAAGTGGTGCTTACCCCTGCGTGCTGCAGCTGAAACTCCACTATGGCCTGCTGCTGCTCGCACAGTCTCTCCAGCATGTGCAAGGTGGAGTTCCACCTGGTGGGCACGTCGCATATGAGGCGGTGAGCGGGAAAGCTGAAATTATGCTGTAGAGCAGACAGCCGAGTGGCGGCAGGATGAGAACGCCGGAAGCCCGCACAGACGGCCCGCACTTTATGCAGCAGCTCTGACATGTCGGGGTAGTTGTGAATGAATTTCTGCACCACCAAATTCAGCACATGCGCCAGGCAAGGGATGTGCGTCAAACCGGCTAGTCCCACAGCTGCAACGAGATTTCGCCCATTATCACACACCACCAGACTCACTGGCAGCAACCACTCGTCGGTCTGTTGTTCTATACCCCGCCACAACTCCTGCACGATGTGGGGCCTGTCCCCCAAACACATCAGTTTCAGAACGGCCTGCTGACGTTTACCCCTGGCTGTGCTGAAGTTGGTGGTGAAAGTCTGTCGCTGACCGGATGAGGAGGTGGTAGAAGAGGAGGAGGAAGCCGAGTAGGAAGAGGAGGCAACAGGATGCAAAGAATGATGCCCTGCAATCCTTGGTGGCGGAAGGACGTGCGCCAAACGGCTCTCCGCCTGGGGCCCAGCCGCCACTACATTTACCCAGTGTGCAGTTAGGGAGATATAGCGTCCCTGGCCGTGCTTAATGGTCCACGTATCTGTGGATAGGTGGACCTTGCCACAGATGGCGTTGTGTAGTGCACACTTGATTTTATCCGATACTTGTTTGTGCAGGGAGGGCACGGCTCTCCTGGAGAAGTAGTGGTGGCTGGGAACGACGTACTGTGGGACAGCAAGCGACATGAGCTGTTTGAAGCTGTCCGTCTCCACCAGCCTGAATGACAGCATTTCAAAGGCCAGTAGTTTAGAAATGCTGGCATTCAGGGTCAAGGATCGAGGGGGGCTAGGTGGGAATTTACGCTTTCTATTAAAGGTTTGTGAGATGGAGAGCTGAACGCTTCCGTGTAACATGGTGCAGATGCTTGGTGACGGAGGTGGTGTTGTTGGTGGCACATCCTCTGTTTGCTGGGCGGCAGGTGCCAACGTTCCTCCAGAGGCGGAGGAAAAGGCCGAGGCAGCAGTGGAAGAGGGAGCAGGAGGGGCCTGAGCCCTTTCATGGTTTTGAAGGTGCTTACTCCACTGCAGCCCGTGTCTCGCATCTAGATGCCTGGTCATGCAGGTTGTGCTAAGGTTCAGAACGTTAATGCCTCGCTTCAGGCTCTAATGGCAGAGCGTTCAAACCACTCGGGTCTTGTCGTCAGCACATTGTGTGAAGAAGTGCCATGCCAGGGAACTCCTTGAAGCTGCCTTTGGTGTGCTTGGTCCCTGGTGACGGTGGCCAGTAGCAGGCAAACTGTTTTGGTGACGGCTGCTCTGCTTTTGCACCCTGCTCCCTCTTTTGCTACGTTGTTGGCTCAGTCTCACCACTGCCTCTTCCTCCGAACTCTGAAAATCAGTGGCACGACCTTCATTCCATGTGGGGTCTAGGACCTCATTGTCCCCTGCATCGTCTTCCACCCAGTGTTCCTCCCTGACCTCCTTTTCGGTCTGCACACTGCAGAAAGACGCAGCAGTTGGCACCTGTGTTTCGTCATCATCAGAGACGTGCTGAGGTGGTATTCCCATGTCCTCATCAGGAAACAGAAGTGGTTGTGCGTCAGTGCATTCTATGTCTTCCACCCCTGGGGAAGGGCTAGGTGGATGCCCTTGGGAATCCCTGCCAGCAGAGTCTTCAAACAGCATAAGAGACTGCTGAATGACTTGAGGCTCAGACAGGTATGCACGGGGGTGATGTGACAGACTGATGAGCATGGGTTTCAACCGCCACCTGTGTGCTTTCTGCAGAAGACTGGGTGGGAGATAATGTGAACGTGCTGGATCCACTGTCGGCCACACAATTGACTAGCGCCTGTACTTGCTCAGGCCTTACCATCCTTAGAACGGCATTAGGCCCGACCAAATATCGCTGTAGATTCTGGCGGCTACTGGGACCTGAGGTAGTAGGTTCAGTAGGACGTGTAGCTGTGGCAAAACGGCCACGTCCTCTCCCTGCACCAGAGGCTCCACCAACACCACCACCACGACCAAGACCGCGTCCCTTATTAGATGTTTGCCTCATAGTTAGCGTTCACAAACCAAAGTAAAAAGTGGTTAAGTCTGTTAAAAATAATTAACCACCAATAAAAACCCTGATGTAGGGTATTGCACAATTTTTTTTTTTTTTAACTCTATATGACAGCGGTATTTGTGGCCTAAATTTCACAGTAATTTATGCACGTCTAATCCCAGATGTGCACTATATCAGATGGTTTTTATAACCCCAGTAAGCAAAAAGCCATATTTCTGGCCTAAATGTGACACTCACTTATGCACGTCTAATCCCAGATGTGCAGTATATCAGAGGGTTTTTTCACCCCAGTAAGCACAAAGCCGAATTTCTGGCCTAAATCTGACAGTCATTTATGCATGTCTAATCCTAAATGTGCAGTATATCAGAGGTTTTTTTCACCCCAGTTAACAAAAAGCCGTATTTCTGGCCTAAATGTGACACTCACTTATGCACGTCTAATCCCAGATGTGCAGTATATCAGAGGGTTTTTTCACCCCAGTAAGCAAAAAGCCATATTTCTGGCCTAAATGTGACACTCAATTATGCATGTCTAATGCCAGATGTGCACTATATCAGAGGGTTTTTTCACCCCAGCAAGCAAAATGTGACACTCACTTATGCATGTCTAATCCTAGATGTGCACTATATGAAACAGATGTTTTTTTTTCACCCCAGTATGCCCCAGTATGAGAAAGCCGTATTTGTGGCCTAAATTTCACAGTCACTTATGCACGTCTAATCCCAGATGTGCAGTATATCAGAGGGTTTTTTCACCCTAGTAAGCAAAAAGCTGTATTTCTGGGCTAAATGTGACACTCACTTATGCACTTCTAATCCTAGATGTGCACTATATGAAACAGATGTTTTTTTTTTCACCCCAGTAAGCACAAAGCCGTATTTCTGGCCTAAATCTGACAGTCATTTATGCATGTCTAATCCTAAATGTGCAGTATATCCGAGGTTTTTTTCACCCCAGTTAACAAAAAGCCGTATTTCTGGCCTAAATGTGACACTCACTTATGCACGTCTAATCCCAGATGTGCAGTATATCAGAGGGTTTTTTCACCCCAGTAAGCAAAAAGCCATATTTCTGGCCTAAATGTGACACTAAATTATGCATGTCTAATACCAGATGTGCAGTATATCAGAGGGTTTTTTCACCCCAGTAAGCAAAAAGCCATATTTCTGGCCTAAATGTGACACTAAATTATGCATGTCTAATACCAGATGTGCACTATATCAGAGGGTTTTTTCACCCCAGCAAGCAAAATGTGACACTCACTTATGCATGTCTAATCCTAGATGTGCACTATATGAAACAGATGTTTTTTTTCACCCCAGTATGCCCCAGTATGAGAAAGCCGTATTTGTGGCCTAAATTTCACAGTCACTTATGCACGTCTAATCCCAGATGTGCAGTATATCAGAGGGTTTTTTCACCCCAGTAAGCAAAAAGCTGTATTTCTGGGCTAAATGTGACACTCACTTATGCACTTCTAATCCTAGATGTGCACTGTATGAAACAGATGGGTTTTTTTTCACCCCAGTAAGCACAAAGCCGTATTTGTGGCCTAAATGTGACACTCACTTATGCACGTCTAATCCTAGATGTGCACTATATGAAACAGAGGGGTTTTTTTCACCCCAGTAAGCGAAAAGCTGTATTTCTGGGCCTATTGTGACACTCACTTCTGCACGTCTAATCCTAGATGTGCACTATATAAAACAGATGTTTTTTTTCACCCCAGTATGCCCCAGTATGAGAAAGCCGTATTTGTGGCCTAAATTTCACAGTCACTTATGCACGTTTAATCCCAGATGTGCAGTATATCAGAGGGTTTTTTCACCCCAGTAAGCAAAATGCTGTATTTCTGGCCTAACTGTGACACTCACTTATGCACGTCTAATCCTAGATATGCACTATATGAAACTGATAGTTTTTTTTTCACCCCAGTATGCCCCAGTATGAGAAAGCCATATTTGTGGCCTAAATGTGACAATCACTTATGCACGTCTAATCCTAGATGTCCACTATATGAAACAGATGGGGTTTTTTTCACCCCAGTAAGCAAAAAGCTGTATTTCTGCCTAAATGTGACACTCACTTATGCACGTCTAATCCCAGATGTGCACTATATGAAACAGATGTTTTTTTTTCACCCCAGTAAGCAAAAAGCTGTATTTCTGGCCTAAATGTGATACTCACTTATGCACATCTAATCCTAGATGTGCACTATATGAAAAAAAAAGTATTTTTTTAACCCCAGTAAGCAAAAAGCTGTATTTCTGGACTTGCAGACATGCAGATATCCTGTGCTGGTGCACTATCGTTGCATAAAATGGCTGCCGATTATGTATTGATATTGACAAACTGAAGTAAAAAAAAGTTTGTTTTCAGCAGTAGTTGGCTCAGGGCAGGCTTAAAAAAATTGTGCACTGCACCCACAAAACACACATTTGCTCTAGATCGCTGAGTAAAAAAGCAGTTCTTCATAAGATTTCTCCCTGATCTCTCCCTCACAGCAGCTGCAGCCTCTCCCTACACTAATCCGAGCAGAGTGACGGGCGGCGCTACGTGACTCCAGCTTAAATAGAGGCTGGGTCACATGCTGCAGTTGGCCAATCACAGCCATGCCAATAGTAGGCATGGCTGTGATTGCCTTTTGGGGCAAGTAGTATGACGCTTGTTGATTGGCTGCTGTGCAGCCTTTCAAAAAGCGCAAAGAAAGCGCTGAACACCGAACCCGAACTTTTACTTAAATGTTCGGGTTCGGGTCCGGGTGTTGAAAAACCTAAAGTTTGGTACGAACCCGAACTTTACAGTTCGGGTTCGCTCAACTCAATTGATCTCTCTTAGTCAAATTGATGCCCCACTTTAAAGAAATATATCTTGTGAAAAGAAGATGCACATCCTAAGAAAGAAAGTTGTATGGTCTTGTAACAGCAGTGCATATTTTTTATGCCACATTTGGTTCTGGCTACAAAAGGGTGAGGAATCTTAGGGATCCCCTGATTTTCACTCTTAACTCCTGCAAAGAAATGTAAATTGTACTGCAAAAAGAATCTCAGGTCATTGTCCCATTGCTGATGCAGAAGTAGCCATGTTAGGAATGATGCCAAGGGCCAGAGCTAGGAGTAAGAAAGCATGTACTTGAAACACTATTTAAAGGAAGTGCTAGGAGCAATGTCAGGAATAATGCAGATATCAGAAAAAAGAACAAGCAGTATTCAGTACAAATTCAAAGGAACAAGGAGATATGCATAAACAATGCTTTATGAGACCCCTTTAAATAGACCACCAAGCCTGATGTTATCTTCTGGTACTGGTTGGTAGTTGCTGTTTAGCATGACTGAAAGTGTTGCAGAAGCCGTCATGAAGAGATGTGGCCAGTAGCTGGAACACAAAGCTGGAACCTGGTGATATAGTAAAAACATTATAAACGGCACTCTTTTCCAGGTGATGGTCCTAGATCAGCCATATCTGTGCAGATCCTAACTCCTGACAACATGCCTGCCCTTGGTTACCTACTAGTAAAATAAAAGAAATCACCCACATTTCCCAGCTTCTATTACAGTGCATTAAATGTATTAACTGACAAAGTATTACAAATATGGGATACCCTAAAGACCTTACATTTTGATGAACATGAATTTTTTTATCTTAGTGTTAAGGGAAATATGGCTTTCAGCCAGAACCTCATCCTGATGACCACACAAATATGCCTAATAATTGGACCCTGTGGTATTCACCCATTCAGTATGGCCAGTAGCATTGTGTCCCTTGTTAGCATATCCTAGGCAGTTGAACAACATCCTCTTGACCAAGAGATGGGGGGAGATATTTGGGTGGTCACAGGGTGGAGTCTATGGTGGGGGGCTGGGACATAACAAGATATAGGTGAAAGTTGGGAGTGAGGCGGGGGCTTCTCTTCCTGGACACCAATGGATGCAGGAGCAGGCTAAGTTATATGTGTGCGTATGTGGGTATGTATATAAGTATAATATCCCAGTAGACTTTATATGTGTACATATAGATATTAGCAGTCTGCAATTGTATTACCAGTTAGATTATATGCTGTTTATGCATGAGTCTCTATATGTACATGTACTAATGGTCAGGTACTGGAGGTGTAGAGTAGATCCAGTAGACTGTATATTGGTAGACTCTGGATATACTGTATATACATACACATTATTAGCCGCATTTGCTTAGCATCCAGGGTGGACAGGAACGGAGGTGGCTGTGTGTGGTGGTGTCCTCTATGTATTGTGTTATCTGTATCTCTATGTATAATGTCTATTGCTTTGTCATCTCCATGTTATCAGTAAACTATTTTTATATATAAGTATCTGCAAGGGTTGTGTGTTGTTCCTGAGATATATGAAGGACTGGAAGAGGTGTAATTTTACACAGGATAATCGGGTTGTATGGGAAACTAAGGCAATTTGCTAGGAATAGAATAGAAGGGATGGAAAACGGAGATATACATAAATCTCCATTTTCCAAGAGACTAATATTCCCCCTTTACAATGGCGAGCTAGGCAACAGGGGGACAGATGAGAGTGAGACCGCTCCTATGGTTGCCTCCAATCAGACTGATACAACTCCAATAGCTGTACAAAGCGCTGCTGGTGACACCATTCGTGGATTAGGAGGTGGCATGGGACAGACCACTTCCAACTCACAGACGTGTCACAGCAATGCGGCAGAATTGCATTCTTTCCATAACATGGAGAGGATGCAATTTCTGCTAAAGATATGTAAACTGATTCCTACATATGATCCAGACGCAGATCCTTTCACTTCCTGTGATACTTTTGAGGGACATTGCCAGAAATTTTCTGTCCCTCCAGAATATCGCATGGAACTGTTCAAGCTATGGTTGCCTACACATCTTTTTCAAAGATATGAGGTCATAGAAAAAATTGCCTCCAGGAATGGCCTATTTCATGATGAGGAAGACAGGCTTTCTATCCTCATGAAATTGGTAACAGGGCATACGGACGTCAGCCCAGAGGTCCTAAGTAACTTCAGGCCTACCATCCATGATGAGCCCTTGTCGCTTTGTGGAAGGTTTGAAGCTATTTATAGGAAGGTGACAAAGGATCATGGTGTAGGAGCCCCACAAGGCATGATACGTATGTTTGTGGAGAAGTTTCCATATCTTGATACCACAATTCGTATAACTGCAGCTAAGGAGACATCACTGATTGAAGCAGCAATGGTAATAGAGCAGGTCAGGCAGGATTTGCTAAAGAGTCACAAATCTATAACAATCAGGAAGAAGGTAGCATTTAATAAAACAATGCAAGATGGCTGCAAGTTAAAGGGGATGGCAGCTAACAAAATATCTGTGTATTCTAGTGCTCTTCAAAGAAGAAAGTGGGAGAATATACAGTGTTTCCATTGTCTGCAATCTGGACACATTAAACGACTCTGTCCGCACAGAGATGTAAGGCGGGGTGGCTTTCAACCACACATACAATTGCAGAGACAGAGACCTGTTTCATTTGTGAGCCAACAGGCTACACATGAAACAGGGCTGCAAAAAGACACCATTACAACAGATATCCCTTCTGGGAATCTGTTATTATAGATTTGTGGTGGGGATCCCTAAAGATCTGGCCATAATATGTAACTCAGGGATCCCCCATATACTGGCCAGAGCCTGCAATCAATGTAAACCTATAATAGCCCCAGTGCATGGTCACCAACACAGGGAGGGGGGTTAGGTTTACTGTTGCAGAACCTTTTGTTTGTTTGTCCTCAGTGTGTAATGCAAATGTGATAGAGTTCTTATCTTTAATCTCTACACCCAGGTGTCTGTTGGGGGAGCTGTTAGGAATTTAAGGCCATACAGCTCACAAACAGATGGTATTGTCCCTCAACCATGAGGAGACAATGGATCTTAGATGAGCTCTTTTGCTTGCATCAATTGGCAATACTGTTGGTTCATAAAGGATAACTTCTTGCATAATAAGACAGTTCAGTCTGGGAGTGCTCTTCTCATGTTGGGCAGGTACCTTAAAATAAAAAAATAAAAAACACATTTTTCGTGCCAAGGTCTGTTGCTCCCTTAACTTGGCTCAGAGTGTCATCATAAGGGCATGTCGTTGCATATCTCCAGTGTGTCTTACTCAAGTAAACCCTGTACTGTCAGCTTCTGAATTGGGTCACTAAAGAGTATGGAGAAATGGCAGTTTATCTCCCTGTCTGTCACTGGCACTTATAAGTAGGCGTTCAGTCAGGCCAAAACTGACTGGGCCCATTAACGGTAGTAACTAACTACCATGGATACATGCCGTGTAATTTGGGTGCTAGCCCACAAAGTCCGCGGCGCAGCCAGTAGGTTGTGGGGCATAGCTCTCCCTATTGGGGATTCTGCGAGGGAGTGGGATGACCCCACAGTGATCCGCAGAGGCGCTTTGTATAAATTGCGACTGTCCAGTCGGACGCGGAACTTGGGCTCAGCCGTTGCAAGTGGGAGCTCCCACTGGGTTGTGATATATAGCCTCAATTTGTAATGTACCTACTAAGAGTGCCAAGTGTTATCTACAGATACGGTCAACAGGGGGAGGCCATGATATCTCCTGATGGATTTTCAGAACTGCAGCTGTTGAGGTGCGCTCCCCTGAGGAGCAGACTGTTTAATATGATTCCAGGTGGAGAAATGCCTAGAGACACAATGATTGCCCTTGATCTAAGAAGATGACCAGACATCTGTACCCATCATGAAGCCACCAGATGATCCCAGATGAAATCCCAGATGAACATCAGAACCATCCATACACAAGAAGATGAATCAACCGATTGGCCAAAGATGCAACATAAATGAGCTTATAATGTATTGTGTTTGTTCTTATTGTAAACACCTCCACACACAGACCAGGCTTCCAACATAGTGTGTCGGTATACCGACAACAGGGGGATATGTTAAGGGAAATATGGCTTTCAGCCAGAACCTCATCCCGATGACCACACAAATATGCCTAATAATTGGACCCTGTGGTATTCACCCATTCAGTATGGCCAGTAGCATTGTGTCCCTTGTTAGCATATCCTAGGCAGTTGAACAACATCCTCTTGACCAAGAGATGGGGGGAGATATTTGGGTGGTCACAGGGTGGAGTCTATGGTGGGGGGCTGGGACATAACAAGATATAGGTGAAAGTTGGGAGTGAGGCGGGGGCTTCTCTTCCTGGACACCGATGGATGCAGGAGCAGGCTAAGTTATATGTGTGCGTATGTGGGTATGTATATAAGTATAATATCCCAGTAGACTTTATATGTGTACATATAGATATTAGCAGTCTGCAATTGTATTACCAGTTAGATTATATGCTGTTTATGCATGAGTCTCTATATGTACATGTACTAATGGTCAGGTACTGGAGGTGTAGAGTAGATCCAGTAGACTGTATATTGGTAGACTCTGGATATACTGTATATACATACACATTATTAGCCGCATTTGCTTAGCATCCAGGGTGGACAGGAACGGAGGTGGCTGTGTGTGGTGGTGTCCTCTATGTATTGTGTTATCTGTATCTCTATGTATAATGTCTATTGCTTTGTCATCTCCATGTTATCAGTAAACTATTTTTATATATAAGTATCTGCAAGGGTTGTGTGTTGTTCCTGAGATATATGAAGGACTGGAAGAGGTGTAATTTTACACAGGATAATCGGGTTGTATGGGAAACTAAGGCAATTTGCTAGGAATAGAATAGAAGGGATGGAAAACGGAGATATACATAAATCTCCATTTTCCAAGAGACTAATATTCCCCCTTTACACTTAGGAATTGAACAACATGTATAATAGAAAGTAAATTTGTAAGACTAAATGTAAAATATTCTGCCTACGCAGTGTGAGGAAAGTTTTGGGCTTTTCTTAATTCATGCTTGCCTCTGGCTAAAATGTTCATGTTTGGCTAAAGGGTGGGATAAAATCTATCAGACAGACACAGCTAAGACTTCTCAAAAATAATATTGTTTATTGTTGTTTTAATGTGAAAATAGTTCAGTCCAGACAATGAAAACAAAGAAAATGTATTTATCTTACGGCGAATTACTGTCATAATGTCCTAAATGTGCATTGATCCCACACACATTATAATACATGTGTCCTTAAGATTTGTTAACCCATTGTGTTATAGCAGAATACATATTTTATTATTCCCAGTAAACCTTACAAAGTGGCTGCTCTGCTTCTAAATTACATAAGGCTTGATAGGTAATGGCAAGAACAGAGTAAAACCTATGGATAAAACATGCCACATTAAAAACTCAACAAAAGTAAATAATAGGTGTGTTAAACAAAATGTTTCTAATAAAGTATAATGGATAATGTAGGCATAACATACAAATGAAAATTTAAATACCAAGGTATATATGTATAAATGAACAGAAAATGAAGGGGTGGCTCACTTCCAGTTGATAATGGTGAGGTGCTGCTATCTAAAATTGAGGACACCCTGCCTCAATCAACAAAGATACAGTAATAAAGTAGGGTAAGCGAGCACTCGCACTATGGCATCAACTATATAAGATTTATTGGTATAATTGATTCTATGTATATAGGTCAATTAAATATTTAAAATGTAGAAAATGAATTAAAATAATAACAGCATATATATTAGAAGCAGCAGCATAAATTGATATGTGGTGTCACAGTAATAGCAGCATTATTGCATAACCAAAATGATCTAGGTAAGGTCAGTGGCAATAGGTATACAAGTGGTGACAGCAATGAAAAATATATAGTGAAAGAAATATATAATAAAAAAAAAAAAAAAAAAAAAAAGTGGTGATCCAAAAATAAGTAGTGTATAAAAAACACCAATAATTTCAAAAATTTCAAAAAAAACCTGTGAAACAAATCTCCAACACAATCCCATAAAGAAGTGTATATTTCTCTTGATGGTTAATGTCCAAAGTATTCTGGTCACGTGCAATTAGTGAAAAAACTCTAAAGATGGAATAGCAAATATGTATAGACTTTCCAATTCACTATATGGCTCTTAATTATTAACTTTGAATCATAAGCCGTGATTCGTTTTGCCTCCTTCTGTATATTGCAGATACGGCTGCTCACAAATTGTCCCAATAAGTAATAGGTACGGAGGACCTGTAGCGTCCCGCTACACAATGCACTTGTATGTGTTAATGTATATAATAAACACAGCAATTGTGTCCTGTATATTCCAGACACAGCTGCTGACAAATTGTCCCAGTGAGTAATTGGTTCGGAGGACCTGTGACGTCTCGCTGCACAATGCACTTGTGTATGTTAGTGTATATAATAAACACAGCGATTGAGTCCTGGTGTTCCAATTGTCTTAAATGTATCCTGGATATTAGGCCAGAAAATAGAGTAAGGCTACTTTCACACCTGCGTTCGGGGTTCCGCTTGTGAGTTCCGTTTGAAGGCTCTCACAAGCGGCCCCGAACGGATCCGTCCAGCCCTAATGCATTCTGAGTGGATGCGGATCCGCTCAGAATGCATCAGTTTGGCACCGTTTGTCCTCCGCTCCGCTCAGCAGGCGGACACCTGAACACAGCTTGCAGCGTTCGGTTGTCCGCCTGGCCGTGCGGAGGCAAACGGATCCGTCCAGACTTACAATGTAAGTCAATGGGGACGGATCCGTTTGAAGTTGACACAATATGGCTCAATTTTCAAACGGATCCGTCCCCCATTGACTTTCAATGTAAAGTCAAAACGGATCCGTTTGCATTATCATGAACAACAAAAAAAATATATATATATATATTTTTTTGTTCATGGTAATGCAAACGGATCCGTTCTGAACGGATCTAAGCGTTTGCATTATAGGTGCGGATCCGTCTGTGCAGATACCAGACGGATCCGCACCTAACGCAGGTGTGAAAGTAGCCTAACTCTTACCTCCTGTTTTATATTTTAGAAGGGGCTGTTGTCAGAATGTCCCGGGAGGTGAGCTGGAGACGCCACAACGCCTGGCTCCTCGTGTCCTCCACCGGCCGTACCAAGTATCGCGGTATTTCAGGTGAGACTTCCACTTTCTCTTTGTTAGCGTGATCCCATTGGTAGTAAGTAATGAAAGTTGAAACAAATGGAGTCAATGTTCGGATATTATAAACTTTAGAATTGCATGGCCATGCATATAGGATTCTTTGTAGCGGAGGTACAAACCGGATTCCAAAAAAGTTGGGACACTATACAAATCGTGAATAAAAACTGAATGCAATGATGTGGAGGTGCCAACTTCTAAAATTTTATTCAGAATAGAACATAAATCACGGAACAAAAGTTTAAACTGAGAAAATGTACCATTTTAAGGGAAAAATATGTTGAATCAGAATTTCATGGTGTCAACAAATCCCCAAAAAGTTGGGACAAGGCCATTTTCACCACTGTGTGGCATCTCCCCTTCTTCTTACAACACTCAACAGACGTCTGGGGACCGAGGAGACCAGTTTCTCAAGTTTAGAAATAGGAATGCTCTCCCATTCTTGTCTAATACAGGCCTCTAACTGTTCAATCGTCTTGGGCCTTCTTTGTTGCACCTTCCTCTTTATGATGCGCCAAATGTTCTCTATAGGTGAAAGATCTGGACTGCAGACTGGCCATTTCAGTACCCGGATCCTTCTCCTACGCAGCCATGATGTTGTGATTGATGAAGAATGTGGTCTGGCATTATCTTGTTGAAAAATGCAGGGTCTTCCCTGAAAGACATGACGTCTGGATGGGAGCATATGTTGTTCTAGAACCTGAATATAGTTTTCTGCATTGATGGTGCCTTTCCAGACATGCAAGCTGCCCATGCCACACGCACTCATGCAACCCCATACCATCAGAGATGCAGGCTTCTGAACTGAGCGTAACAACTTGGGTTGTCCTTGTCCTCTTTGGTCCGGATAACATGGCGTCCCAGATTTCCAAAAAGAACTTCGAATCGTGACTCGTCTGACCACAGAACAGTCTTCCATTTTGCCACACTCCATTTTAAATGATCCCTGGCCGCGTGAAAACGCCTGAGCTTGTGGATCTTGCTTAGAAATGGCTTCTTCTTTGCACTGTAGAGCTTCAGCTGGCAACGGCGGATGGCACGGTGGATTGTGTTCACTGACAATGGTTTCTGGAAGTATTCCTGATCCCATTCTGTGATTTCCTTTACAGTAGCATTCCTGTTTGTGGTGCAGTGTCGTTTAAGGGCCCGGAGATCACGGGCATCCAGTATGGTTTTACGGCCTTGACCCTTATGCACAGAGATTGTTCCAGATTCTCTGAATCTTCGGATGATGTTATGCACAGTTGATGATGATAGATGCAAAGTCTTTGCAATTTTTCGCTGGGTAACACCTTTCTGATATTGCTCCACTATCTTTCTGCGCAACATTGTGGGAATTGGTGATCCTCTACCCATCTTGGCTTCTGAGAGACACTGCCACTCTGAGAAGCTCTTTTTATACCCAATCATGTTGCCAATTGACCTAATTAGTGTTAATTGGTCTTCCAGCTCTTCGTTATGCTCAAATTTACTTTTCCCAGCCTCTTATTGCTACTTGTCCCAACTTTTTTGGGATTTGTTGACACCGTGAAAATTGGAATCTACGTATTTTTCCTTTAAAATGATACATTTACTCGGATTAAACATTTGATCTGTCATCTACGTTCTATTACAAATAAAATATTGACATTTGCCACCTCCACATCATTGCATTCAGTTTTTATTCACAATTTGTTTAGTGTCCCAACTTTTTTGGAATCCGGTTTGTATTACAAAGGTGTCCAATATATATCAGACGCGTTTTGAGCTGATTCCACATCACTTCCTCAGTAGTCATACTTGGAAATTTGAACCTCCCACTTTTAAGTCCTTTTTGATCCTCCATAAAATATGGTCACTGGATTAGAATCCAGAATTGGATTGTAGTGAAATTGATGCTGTCCCTTTGATGTAGTATTGTTGCGGTTTTTTACTTAAAGGTGCGTTTTTTCTGTATAATCCATAGATCAGACTGCGGTACATAACTGTATGGGATGAAAATTCAATCTAACATTCAGAACCATATAAATTTACGGTATTGCCATAAAAATAGATATACAGGGTGGGCCATTTATATGGATACACCTTAATAAAATAAGAATGGTTGGTGATATTAACTTCCTGTTTGTGGCACATTAGTATATGTGAGGGGGGAAACTTTTCAAGATGGGTGTTGACCATGGCGGCCATTTTGAAGTTGGCCATTTTGAATCCAACTTTTGTTTTTTCAATAGGAAGAGGGTCATGTGACACATCAAACTTATTGGGAATTTCACAAGAAAAACAATGGTGTGCTTGGTTTTAACGTAACTTTATTCTTTCATGAGTTATTTACAAGTTTCTGACCACTTATAAAACGTGTTCAATGTGCTGCCCATTGTGTTGGATTGTCAATGCAACCCTCTTCTCCCACTCTTCACACACTGATAGCAACACCGCAGGAGAAATGCTAGCACAGGCTTCCAGTATCCGTAGTTTCAGGTGCTGCACATCTCGTATCTTCACAGCATAGACAATTGCCTTCAGATGACCCCAAAGAT
The DNA here is from genome assembly GCF_905171765.1 of Bufo bufo. Classification (NCBI taxonomy): domain Eukaryota; kingdom Metazoa; phylum Chordata; class Amphibia; order Anura; family Bufonidae; genus Bufo; species Bufo bufo. Next base: position 477,382,717 of record NC_053391.1, read on the forward strand.
AAAAGTCTAAGGGGGTCAGATCGGGAGACCTTGGGGGCCATTCAACTGGCCCACGACAACCAATCCACTTTCCAGGAAACTGTTCATCTAGGAATGCTCGGACCTGACACCCATAATGTGGTGGTGCACCATCTTGCTGGAAAAACTCAGGGAACGTGCCAGCTTCAGTGCATAAAGAGGGAAACACATCATCATATAGCAATTTCGCATATCCAGTGGCCTTGAGGTTTCCATTGATGAAGAATGGCCCCACTATCAGTCTTGAAGGGATCTATCTAATGTGGGTTAGTGTCAGACCAATAGCGGTGGTTTTGTTTGTTAACTTCACCATTCACATAAAAGTTTGCCTCATCACTGAACAAAATCTTCTGTGTAAACTGAGGGTCCTGTTCCAATTTTTGTTTTCCCCATTCTGCAAATTCAGTGCACCGATCTGGGTCATCCTCGTTGAGATGCTGCAGTATCTGGAGTTTGTAAGGGTGCCATTTGTGAGTAGCTAATATCCGCCGAAGGGATGTTCGACTAATGAGAGTGCTACGCTGTGGGCTCTTGCTGAATGAAGCTAGGACAGCCACTGATGTTTCTCCATTAGAGACAGATTTCATGCGTCCACATTTTGGCAAAACTAGCAAGCAGTTTGCTAACTGTAGCATGGGAGATGGGTGGTCTCGTAGGGTGTCTTGCATTGAAATCTTCTGCAATGACCCAGTTACTGCGTTCACCAGACATCAACACAATTTCTATCCGCTCCTCACGTGTTAACCTCGGCGACATGTCAATGGCTGTAAACAAAGAGAAACTTGTAAATAACTCATGAAAGAATAAAGTTACGTTAAAACCAAGCACACCATTGTTTTTCGTGTCCATATAATTGTCGTATCCATATAAATGGCCCACCCTGTACATCTTAGATGATATAAAATATTACTAAAATGAAAATAAATAAATTGAGCTAAGTGTCTGGTCAGAAGTGAACTTTGTTTCGTCCTATTGTGTTAGGGAAATCAATAGGACAATAGGACGAAACAAAGTTGACTTCTGACCAGATACTTAGCTCAATTTATTTATACTGATTTTAGACTGTTCTTATATATGCCCCAGTAATTATTTATTTCTATTTTCATTCTAGTAATATTTTATATCATCTAAGATGTATATCTATTTTTATGGCAATACCGTAATTGTGTGGGTATGATAATTGTTTTGCTTAAAGATGACGCCCAGTCGTGGGCTTTTTCTCTGCCGACCGGATCACCAACCCTCCAGTCGGTAGATTAATTTTTAGAGCCTTGGGTCTTATTTACGATGACCCGGATCGGATCTCTTAGGCCGAGACCAAGTTACGTGGTTTAAAGCAGGGAGATCTATTGCACTGAATTTTTGAGATGGGCTACGGATACGGAGTGGAATGATCATGCTCTCCGTACTCATTTCTCTCAGGGTCTATCTGAGAGGCTACTGGACGTGTTGGCCTTTCAAGAAAATCCTGAGTCATTGGAAGCAGCTATGTCCCTTGCTATACGTCTTGATAGACGCTTGAGGGAGAGATCTAGGGTCATCACCCTCAAGACGTACTGTCAAACAAGGTGGCGGCTTCCTTTGGCACTTATGGTAAAGAGACACCTGTGGTTGTGCCTTTTGATGTGCCTGTGCAGTTAGGGGGAGCTACCCCTGAGACTGCTGGCAAGAGCTTTGGTCATATGAAGGGAGTCTGTTTTTGTTGTGGAAAGAAGGGACTTTTGTGAATATTTTCCCATACATTCAGTGTCAAGGTGAAAACAACAGAAAAACGTTTAATCCCCAAATAACTATTGGTGGTGTGGGTGGGGAGCAAGAAAACTTACTTTTGTCATTTACTGGTAGTACCCGATTTCTCCTGTCTGCCGAGGTGGAGCTAGAATCCAAAACAGTGGAAATCAAGGTATTTATCGATAGTGGGGCATGGGTTAACCTGAATGATGAACAGTTTGTTCGCTTTCATGGGTTGACTACTAGTGCACTAGAGAAAAGCATTTCTGTCTTTGCAATTGATTCTGCACCCCCAAAAATGCCTGTCACAGGTGGTAAATGACATCCATTTAAGAGTGGGTGATTTCCATCAGGAATCTATCTCATGTTATGTGTTGAAGGGTCTGTCTGCTCTGATGGTTTTGGGCTTACCATGGTTAAGCTAACTTAACCCTACCATTGACTGGCAAGCGAGACAGATTCTCGATTGGAGTGATTTTTGCATGGACAACTGTCTTAATACGTCTTTCTCTGTGGTCACCACTAAAACTGTACCAAACCCTCGTTCATTTCCGAATTTTCGGATGTTTTTTCTGAGAGTGGTAACCCTGTGAGAAGGCACAAGGTGCCATAATAGATGAACTGGTAATGTTTTGTCAGTAAACCTAGGTTACTGACAGTTGCTAGAAGTAGTTTAGCTGCTAGCTGCAGCTGATCCGGGCCGGGTTTCATTGGAGTAGTCAAAGAGCAGGGTGGGATGACTACTCCCACGTATCCAGGTCAGGTGTTGGCTGGCCTATTTAAGCCAGGAATCCCAGGAGAGCTGGGGGTGTGGTTCCTAGTCTGAAAGTGTAACAGACTGGGAGTAAAGCTGTGTGGTGTGTTGCTGTGGGTAAGCCTGCCATTGCCTACTCTTTTCCCCACTCTCCAGCGGGTGGTGGAACTCTGGAACTACAGAGGACTGTGAGTTGGACCATTTCATATGGACTGTGTTTCTTTGTGTTTACCCGCTGAAGTAAGCGAGCATTTGTTAAGTCTGTGTTGAACAAAATAAAAGACTATTGTTTAAATTACACCCGAAGTCACTGTTTGAGCTGATCCCCACACCCCACATCAGGAGTATTCCCAATTCGTGGAGCTAAACTGCCCAAATCTGGGTTGTATAATCTTTTGGAGCCTGAAAGAAAGGTTATGTGAGAGTATATCACCGAGAGCTTTGCGAAGGGTCATATCAGACCATTCAAATCTCTAGTGGCCGCTGGGTTTTTCTTTGTAAAAAAAAAAGATGGTATCCTTAGACCATGTCTGGACTTCCGTGAGCTCAACCATATTACCGTCTGTGATCCTTACCCGCTTCCATTGATTCCGGACTTGTTTAATGTCGGTGCCAACGTGTTCTCTAAATTGGATCTGAAGGGGGCATATAATTTGGTAAGGAACAAAGAGGAGGACGAACGTAAGACGGCCTTTAATACCCCTGAGGGTCATTTTGAAAATCTGGTCATGGCTTTTGGGTAAAACAATGCTCCAGCGGTTTTTCAACACTTTGTCAATGACATCTTTCATCATCTGGTGGGGAGATTTGTTGTTGTATTTCTGGATGACATACTAATTTATTCTCCAGACATGGAGACTCATAAGGATCATGTGAGACAGGTGTTACAGATCCTAAGAGAGAATAGATTGTATTCTAAGATTGAAAAAATGTGTATTTGCAGTTCAGGAAGTGCAATTCCTGTGCTACCTGCTCTCATCCTCAGGTTTTTGTATGGATCCTGAGAAAGTACGTGCGGTGTTGGACTGGGATCGACCCGAAAATTTGAAAGCGCTTATGCGGTTTTTGGGATTCACCAACTACTACCGTAAATTCATCTTGAACTATTCGACTGTGGTTAAACCTTTAACAGACATGACTAGGAAGGGGGACGATTTCTCTTTTTGGTCTGAAACGGCATTACAAGCTTTTTCTGAGTGAAGGAATGTTTTGCTTCAGCCCCTATTCTGGTGCAACCGGACGTCTCTCAGCCAATCATTGTAGAGGTTGACGATCCGAGGTAAGGGAGAGAGCAGTTTTGTCGCAAGGTCCTTCACCTAGTAAATGGCGCCCATGTGCTTTTTTTTCTAAAAAACTCTCCAATGCTGAAAGAAATTATGACGTGGGTAATAGGGAATTGCTGGACATTAAGTTGGCTTTTGAAGAATGGTTCCATTGCTTGGAAGGAGCAATTCATCCTATTACAGTAATTACTGATCAATAAAATCTGGCTTACCTTGAGTTGGCTAAACGACTGAATCCAAGGCAGGCCAGATGGTTGCTGTGTTTCACCAGATTTAACTTTTAACCTACTGCCCTGAGGTTAAAGGGAATCTAGATTTTGGGTATAGAACTGAGGACATGGGTTTCTAGATGGCCGCTAGCACATCCGCAATACCCAGTTCCCGTAGCTCTGTGTGCTTTTATTGTGTAAAACATCATGTTTTGTCGCGCAGCTTTCCTGGGAGGGGAGGGGGTGATTCTAAAGATCCTAGTCCTATTTTGTCTGAAGGGGTAGTCATATCTTTCCTTTGTCCTGATCTTGAGGCCAAGGTGTTGGAGGCCCAGGAGGATGCACCGGACTCTTTTCCTCCAGGGAAATTGTTTGTTCCCTCAGACTTACGTCACTAGGTATTTGAGGAACATCACTGTACTGTCTTGGCTGGACATCCTGGGAGTAGATCCACTGTCAATCTCATCTTGCGCAGATTTTGGTGGCCGGGGTTGCGTAAGTGTGTTGAGGACTATGTGTCAGCCTGTTGTACCTGTGCTCATGCTAAGGTGACACATTCTCGGCCTTCTGGATATCTTCTTCCGTTACCCATCCCGTTCAGACCTTGGACTCATTTGTCCATGGACTTTATCACAGATTTACCGAATTCTTCGGGAAAAAATGTGATCCTGATGGTAGTTGATTGGTTTAGCAAAATGGCGCATTTTATAGTGTTGCCTGCTCTACCTAATGCCAAAACTTTTGCACAGGTGTTTGTCGATAACATAGTGTAACTACATGGCATTCCCTTTGATGTGGTGTCTTATCGGGGGACTCAGTTTGTTTCCAGACTTTGGAAAGCATTCTGTACTCTACTGGGGGTACAATTGTCCTTTTCTTTGACTTTTCATCCTCAGTCGAACGGACAGATAGAGCGCACCAATCAGAATCTGAAGACTTACTTCAGATGTTTTGTTTTGAAGAACCAGAAGGAATGGTCTTCATTCTTGTCATTAGCTAAGTTTGCCAGTAATAACCGTAGACAGGTCACAGTTTTTTGGGGCATATGGATTCCATCCGCAGTTTGGCACATTTTCTGGTTGTCAAACTTCCAGTATTCCTGAGGAGGAAGGATTTTCCTGTTCTTTGTCTTCAATTTGGCGGAAAATTCAAAATAACCTGAAAAAGATGAGCAACAGTTATAAGCGTGTGGCTGACAGGAGACATATGAATAGTCCAGACCTGAGAGTGGGTGATTCTGTGTGGCTGTCCACAAGAAACATTAAGCTTAAGGTACCTTCTTGGAAGTTGAGCCCAAGATTTATTGGTCCATATAAGATCACTGCCATTGTTAACCCTGTAGCCTTCCGTCTTGAACTTCCTCAGGCTTTGAAAATTCATAACGTATTTCATAAGTCATTGTTGAAGAAATGTGTCGAACCTGTTGAGACGTCCTTGTCTCTCGCTCCTGTAATGGTGGATGGTAATTTAGAATTTCAAATCAACAGGATTGTGTACTACCGAGTTCTCCGTCGATCCCTCCAGTGTCTCGTCCACTAGAATGGTTACGGAACAGAGGAGAGGATGTGGGTTCCAGCGGATTAATGCAAATCGTCTGGTTAAGGCCTTTCACAGAGCCCATCCTGATAAGGTTGGTTCTGGTGCCCGGAGGTCACCCGTAGAAGAGGGGGTTCTGTCATGGCCCCTCAGGTGATTGATGTCAGGAAATCAAGAAGACTGGCTGAGTGTGGAGGAATCTAACAGCCTCCTTGATTTCTCTTGATTCAGTGTTGATAGGGTTAATGACCACTTCCTTTGTCTCAGCTGTTGCTCAGTGGTCATCACTTCTACCTTTTATAGTCTGACCCCACCCTTTTGACTATGCGGTAGATTGCTTCATTTGGTTTTGGAAAGAACTGTAGTGTGGTTCTCCCTGAGTTCCTGCTCATCCTTCTAAAACAGAAGTTAAGTGTCTAGCTGGTTTGTATTTTGTATTTTCCCCTTGTTTGTTGTTACTAGGCCTCAGGGAGACTCTTGTTACTTCATCTTGAAAGCAATGGGTTGTCTCAGCCCTGCCAATATCTTTAGGGCTCCTCAGGGTCTCCAGGGCTTCCAGGTTCCTGTGTATGGGCATTTCTACCCTCAAGGGGTGCCCATACGGTTAGGAGTCAGGGTCAGGAGTATGGTTCTTAAGGTGGTGACCCTTTCCCTTCCCTAGCATTGAGGCCTATTGGCTTGTCCCTTCCCCCCCTGGTTGTGGGGGTGGTGTTTTCCCCTTTACCTCATCTGTGAAATACAGTTTCTAAAAACTCTCCCTACAATTTCCCTACACTGTCTCTACATTGTTCCTGCACTCTCCCTATCCACAATGAAAACATTGTCCATAGTACTTGCCAAGTCTCTCCCTATGGTTAGTTTACCATGAAGTGGTGGCAACCATGCGGGATGAGGCTTTTTTTTTATGGCTGTGACATCACAGGAGATGGCTATCTGTTAATTGGCTGGCTGCACAGAATTATGGGTCATATAGTGTTCCCGGGCTTCTTATTTTCACCCTGTAACACGTATAGCTGCCATTTTGTCATGCCCTGCTCTGACTATGTACGGAGGTCGGCCAGAATAGCAGCATGTGTTTAGTTTTTGTTTTGTTTTGGAGTCGTGCTGGACCCGCCTCCCATCAGGTGCACTGGGTGGGGTCATTGGTTTAAATATCACTCTAGTCCAGTGTTCTGAGCGGGTTATAGAAATCAGTCTGGCCTTGGAAGCAAGGAAGGAAGGTTGTCTGTTCCAGCTCAGAAAAGATAAGTGTGGTTTCAGTGTTTGTTGATTGCTGTCTAGGTTGTGTTTGTGTCATCTTTCCCATCCAGGTTCTGTGCGAGCAGGCTGCTCCTTTTCCCCTTTTCACCATCTCAGGGAATCTAGGGTGTTTTAGCCCAGGCACGAGGACACTTCATTCCTACTTTCAAGGTCTGAATGTGGGCTGAGCAGTGCAGGGAGAGAGGTCAGGGTTTAGCTAGGAGGTGACCCTTCCCCTGCTTTTTGCCTAGAGCCTGGTTGTTGGTTTATCTGTTTGTCTGAGTTCCCCGTCTGCCGTGACATTATAGCCCGCCATACTGTGACTGCCATTACTCAGCGGTTGTGTGATGGCGTCAATTGATGCACTGGTTGACCGCATGCAGGGATTATCCATAGAGTTTGCGGATCTGCGTAGTTTGGTCACACAGTGTCAGAATGCTCTGGCATTAGGTGCAGGTCAAATTTGTGTGGAGCCAAAAGTGGCTCTTCCTGATCGATTTGCAGGGGGTACGGATGACTTTATCCATTTTAGAGAGTCTTGCAAATTGTATTTTTGGCTGCGTCCATCGTCGTCAAGTGTAATCATTTCTCTAAAAAACAAAAGGTGCGGGAACCGCGCTCTAAATAAACAATAAGTGTCAGTAATTAAATCCTGCAAATACAAAAAACTGTAAACTTATCCAGTTACCAGAGGTAGAATTCGCTGAAACGTAATGTTCATACGAAGATATTATAGTTCACCTCCTACTGGTCCGTAGGTCTCGTAATGAGTCTCCAGCCACTAAATCCATAAGACAGATGGTGCAATACCCTCGGTATCTTCAAAGGTAAGGAATTCATTGTACTTACAATTAATAAGTTACAAACATGCACATAGAAATGCCCGACCCGGGTTTCGCTATTAGCTTCTTCAGGGGCTGCGGTACACACGCCGCTACGAACCACGAGTAAAAGATCCCTTCTACCCCGGAACTAAAACGGACTTCCGTTGTCAAGCTTGTAACTTATTAATTGTAAGTACAATAAATTCCTTACCTTTGAAGATACCGAGGGTATTGCACCATCTGTCTTATTCCTTTTGAAGGTCCGGTGCTTGGATTCAGTGGTTGGTGACCCAGCACGAGATCTGCGGACCAGCAGGAGGTGGTTGAGATTCTTTTTCGTACAAACATTACGTTTCAGCTAAATCTGCCTCTTGCATTTGGGTCCGGAGCTTGGATTTAGTGGCTGGAGACTCATTACGAGACCTACGGACCAGTAGGAGGTGAACTATAATATCTTCGTATGAACATTACGTTTCAGCGAATTCTACCTCCGGTAACTGGATGAGTTTTCAGTTTTTTGTATTTGCAGGATTTAATTACTGACACTTATTGTTTATTTAGAGTGCGGTTCCCGCACCTTTTGTTTTTTAGATATTTAGGAGACCGAACCTACTCCCTTAAGGGCACCGCTGCTGCAGTCCATTATTTTCACACCAGATAACATTATATATTTCTCTTTCTTGTAATCATTTCTCTGATTAAAGGGGACGCGCAATCCTGGGCCTTTTCTCGGGCCCTCCGGTCGGTGGAGATATTTTTTAAGGCCCTGGGATTAATCTACGATGACTCAGATCGGGTCTTGATGGCGGAATCGAGAATACGTAATTTATTTCAGGGTGAACATACTGCAGAGGCTTACTGTGTTGAGTTTAGGAGATGGGCTACCGAATCAGAGTGGAATGATCCCGCGTTACGTAGTCAGTTTTGTCAGGGGTTATCTGAGAGATTGAAAGATGCCCTTGCTTTTCATGAGTACCCAGATTCTTTGGAGAATGCAATGTCTTTAGCAGTACGGTTAGATAGACGTATAAGAGAAAGGTGTAGGGCTCCCTCCACGCAAGGGATCCCTTCTGTGAGTGGTTTCGTCTCTACTGCTTCCCAGGGTGATGTTACAGGTAGCTCTGGGGTAGCGGAGGAACCCATGCAGCTGGGTCAGGTTTCTTGCCATTCTGATAGTAGAGACATTAGGAAATTGCACAAACTGTGTTACTACTGTGGGAAAGTGGTCATTTTATTTTTGCTTGTCCTTTCGTTAAACCGCAGGTGGAAGAGAAAAAGAAAAAAAAAACTTTTCTGACTCTTGGTGGCGTGAATGGTGTGGTGGAGCAGGCAGGTATGCAAGCTCCCTGTAGTTCCCGATTTCTCCTTCCAGCTGTGGTGGCGCTAGAGGCAAGAAAGATTTTTGTTGAAGTATTCCTTGACTGTGGTGCTGGGGTAAACCTAATTGACTCTCTTTTTCTTCAAAATCTGGGTCTAAGTACTTGCACTTTAGAAAAAAAGATTTGGGTTTTTGCAATTGATTCTTCCCCTCTTTCTCAAAGGAGTCTTACCCACATTGTTCATGGTATTCACTTAAGTTTGGGTGATTCACATGTTGAGATTATGTCTTGTTTTGTCATGAAGGATTTGTCAGCTCCTATAGTTTTGGGGTTACCATGGTTGACTAAACATAATCCAATTATAGATTGGCAAGCGAGACAAATCATTGGTTGGAGTGAGTTTTGTTCGGATAATTTTCTTGGCACATCTATCGCTGGTGTGTCCACTACGGCTTTACCTCAGTATCTCTCAGATTTTGCGGATGTCTTTTCGGAGGGTGGGGCTCAGGAATTGCCCCCTCATCGTGACTATGATTGTCCAGTTAATCTCATCCCAGGGGCTAAGTTACCAAAGTCTCGGCTTTACAACCTTTCTCAACCCGAAAGAGAGGTCATGCGAAAGTATATCGCCGAGAGTTTGGCAAAAGGCCATCTAAGTCTCAGGTGGCAGTAGGCTTGTTCTTTGTAAAAAAAAAAAAAGGATGGATCGCTGAGACCGTGTTTGGATTTCCGGGAATTGAACCGTATTATGGTCCGGGATCCATATCCCCTGCCTTTGATCTCTGACCTTTTTGATCAGATTGTTGGAGCCAAGGTGTTCTCCAAGTTGGATTTGAGAGGGGCCTACAATCTGATCAGAATCAAGGAGGGGGATGAGTGGAAAACGGCCTTCAATACGCACGAGGGTCATTTTGAGAATCTGGTTATGCCTTTTGGGTTGACGAACGCGCCAGCAGTATTTCAGCGATTCGTCAATGACATTTTTCATCATTTGGTAGGGAGATTAGTGGTGGTTTATTGATGACATTTTAATTTACTCTCCTGATCTGAAGACCCATCAGGATCATGTGAGACAGGTCTTGACGATCCTTCGGGAGAATAAATTATATGCTAAATTGGAGAAATGTTTGTTTTCGGTGCAGGAGCTTCCGTTCTTGGGATATCTGCTTTCTGACTCTGGTTTTCGTATGGACCCCGAAAAGATCCGTGCGGTTCTGGAGTGGGACCGACCAGAGAATCAGAAAGCTTTGATGAGGTTCCTGGGGTTTACTAATTATTATAGAAAATTTATTTTGAACTATTCTACCATTGTAAGACCTCTCACTGATATGACTAAGAAGGGCGCCGACGTCTCTGTCTGGTCGGATGAGGCACTGCAGGCCTTTTCGGCTATTAAGGAGCGTTTTGCGTCTGCTCCCATTCTGGTGCAGCCCGATGTGTCTCAGCCATTCGTAGTGGAGGTTGATGCATCTGAAGTGGGGGTTGGAGCGGTGCTGTCGCAGGGTCCATCTCCTGGCAAATGGGTCCCGTGTGCTTTTTTCTCCAAGAAGCTCTCGGTCGCCGAGAGGAATTATGATGTTGGAGATAGAGAGTTGCTGGCTATCAAGTTGGCCTTTGAGGAATGGCGTCACTGGTTGGAGGGGGCGTCTCACCCCGTTACAGTATATACAGACCATAAGAATTTGGCTTACTTGCAATCTGCCAAGCGTCTGAACCCTAGACAGGCCAGATGGTCACTGTTTTTTACCAGGTTCAATTTTGTGGTTACCTTTCGCCCAGGGGTTAAGAACGTCAAGGCGGATGCCTTGTCTCGCAGCTTTCCTGGGGGAGGTGATTCAGAGGATCCTGCTCCGATTTTGGCTGATGGGGTGGTGGTCTCCGCTCTGTACCCTAAATTGGAGATGGAGGTGTTGGGAGCTCAGGAGGGGGCTCCTGGTTCTTGTCCCCCAGGGAGGTTGTTTGTTCCTGAAGGCCTGCGATACAAGGTATTCAAGAAACATCACGATACTGTCCTTGCTGGACATCCTGGTGGTAAGTCCACTTGTGATCTGGTGTCTCGGAGGTTCTGGTGGCCAGGGTTACGTAAGAGCATTGAAGATTACGTGGCAGCTTGTGAGACCTGTGCTCGGTCAAAGGTTGCTCATACTCGACCGGCTGGTTCACTTCTTCCATTGTCAGTTCCGTCTGGACGCACTTGTCTATGGACTTTATTACGGATCTGCCGAGTTCCTCCGGAAGAACAGTAATTTTGGTGGTAGTTGACCGTTTCAGTAAAATGGCTCACTTTATACCATTGACTAGTCTGCCTAACGCCAAGACTCTTGCTCAGATTTTTGTGGATAATATTGTGAAATTGCATGGTATTCCTTCGGATGTGGTCTCTGATAGGGGCACGCAGTTTGTCTCCAGGTTTTGGAGGGCGTTCTGTTCTCGGCTGGGCTTTCAACTTTCGTTCTCTTCGGCTTTTCATCCGCAGTCGAATGGACAGACAGAGCGTACTAAGCAAAACCTGGAGACCTACTTAAGGTGCTTTGTGGCTGAGAATCAGGAGGACTGGTCCTCATTCTTGTCCCTAGCTGAATTTGCTTTGAATAACCGTAGGCAGGAGTCCACGGGTAAGTCGCCATTTTTTGGTGCATACAGTTTTCATCCTCAGTTTGGTACCTTTTCTGGGACTGGTTCCTCTGGGATGCCAGAGGAGGAGAGATTTTCTTCTGCCTTGTCCTCTATCTGGCAGAGGATCCAAGGGAATTTGGAGAAGATGGGTGAGAGGTATAAGCGAATGGCTGACAAGAGACGTGTGACTGGTCCGGACCTGTGTGTGGGTGATCTGGTGTGGTTGTCCACTAAAAATATTAAATTGAGAGTGCCATCTTGGAAACTGGGTCCAAGATTTATCGGTCCGTACAAAATATCTGCGGTGATCAATCCAGTAGCGTTTCGGCTGGATCTTCCGCAGACTTGGAGGATCCATGATGTGTTCCACAGGTCTTTACTAAAAAAATACGTGAAACCGGTGGAACCATTGCCATTGTCTCCTCCTCCCGTTCTGGTCGATGGAAATTTGGAGTTTGAGATCTCCAGGGTTCTCGACTCTAGAGTTCTTTGGGGTTCCCTTCAGTACTTGGTACACTGGAGGAGATACGGCCCTGAGGAGAGGACGTGGGTTCCGGCGCTGGATGTCAGTGCCAGCCGACTAGTAAGGGCTTTTCATAGATCCCATCCGGATAAGGTTGGTCCGGGGTGTCCGGAGGTCACCCGTAGAAGGGGGGGGGGTACTGTCCTGCCCTGCTCTGACTATGTGCGGAGGTCGGCCAGAATAGCAGCACGTGTTTAGTTTTTGTTTTGTTTTGGAGTCGTGCTGGACCCGCCTCCCATCAGGTGCACTGGGTGGGGTCATTAGTTTAAATATCACTCTAGTCCAGTGTTCTGAGCGGGTTATAGAAATCAGTCTGGCCTTGGAAGCAAGGAAGGAAGGTAGTCTGTTCCAGCTCAGAAAAAATAAGTATGGTTTCAGTTTTTGTTGATTGCTGTCTAGGTTGTGTTTTTGTCATCTTTCCCATCCAGGTTGTGTGCGAGCAGGCTGCTCCTTTTCCCCTTTTCACCATCTCAGGGAATCTAGGGTGTTTTAGCCCAGGCACGAGGACACTTCATTCCTACCTTCAAGGTCTGAATGTGGGCTGAGCAGTGAAGGGAGAGAGGTCAGGGTTTAGCTAGGAGGTGACCCTTCCCCTGCTTCTCGCCTAGAGCCTGGTTGTTGGTTTATCTGTGTGTCTGAGTTCCCCGTCCGCCGTGACACATTTTATAGAAAAAAAAAAAACATTCATTACCACAAAGAACGGTGAAATTCAGATTTCAAATACAGAAATTATGATCAAAGTCAATTTGTTTCCCTTCGATTCACTCAACACTAATCATAAAATTCAGTTGAAAAGGTTAAAATAAGGGTCTTTGTCTTTGGTCACTCCTATGCAAATTTGTAACACTAAATATACTAAAGTTATTTTATTGAACTTTAGAATACATAATAATAGCTTCATGTCCTCAGTTGTCGTTCTTTATTTCCTTTATCACTGCAAGTTATCTCATAAAATTTAAGTAGTAGTTACTTATGGTAGAATTGCTGTGTGCCTTTTTTTGTATAGTCTAATTAAACTTACACTATAAAAATAAATAAAGCTGTGAGAAATCGAGAATAATTAGAGTGAACAAGAGGACTTTTTTCTCAGCTTCTGAGAATATTTAGGTAAAACATTTCTGGCATGAAAACTTCTGAGAAACTATACACACCATCAATATTTCCCCTATTATTTGATGTAATAAATGTTTGTTGATGTGTATAGGTATATTCACATGTTGGCAGTGTAGTGACTATAGACAACAACTTTTTGCCATAGCATACCAGCCGTGTGAATATATGCAAAGCAAAATGTAATTTTCGACCAGAAAAGCCTTGAACACATTTCAGTTTAAAATATTACCGCACTTAACAAAGCATGTTCATGCATACATATGCCGAATGTAAGAAAGGAAGATGTTCCCTTAGATTAACAAATAGTAATTGGAATAAAAACATGTATATTGTTTTATTAAAGAAGTTTTTTCTGATGCAAAATGCTCGATCAGCTTATTTACACAGGTCTAGCTGCTGAAACCCCGTATGATTAGTGGTTATTGATGGGGAAGCTGTAGTTGACTACACATGTACAACCTAAATTATGATAATGCCTATACTAGTGTACATGTGTACCTAACATATAATAAAAATAAGTCAAAATGTATTTAAACCATTTCAATACTTGAAAGGAATTTGAACCCTAATTAAATCCCAGTAAAACAGCTTCTAGAATATTTTAACAAAAGAAAGCAGTACTGTGAAGTAATTATTTGTGATGTGAAATTTGCATTTACTAATTGCAAAGTAGCCACGAAGCTGAGGAAATTGGAAGCTTTAGAATTATTGCTGTGGCAAGTCATATGCCATTAGTGCTATGAAGGTTAAGTTGTAATTAATATTTCAAAGTTTAGAGAAATAAAACAAGTGCTTTAATATTCTAAGACTTTTTTCATTAGAAGTTCTTCATTGTAGCATGTATATCTTGCAATAGAGACACTAACAACCAATATGTGTTTGCACATTATTCAGACAATATTCAGACAAGAAGCTGGTTATAGTAGCACTGATAGCTGCTATATATTAGAAAAGGTGCCTCGTTGTTTTACTATCCTCCAATACAAAGTCTAAATAGTCTGTAATGTAATTCTTGTAAACTTCTTTGGTCATGTTTAATCTGCCTGGTCCTTCCTCTTTTCCTTATTGACAGTAAATAAAAGCTCATTGACAACCTCTGATTTACTGTATATTAACAGGTTAACCTGGTTGTTGGAAAAGCCCAGAGAGAGAAGACATACAGTTAAAGTGGTTGGTGTCCCTGTAATATATCCATCTGTTTTGCAGCAACATCTCCACTTTTCCAGCTATGGCACAGAGTCTATGTGCATTCCTGCCAGATATACCAGAGTGTGCTGGGTTGGCTGGTTAATTAAAGTTTTATGTTTAAAGTGACAGTACACTACACAGTGCTATATATTCGTTTTTTAGAATATTTGTCATTTTTTTCATATGAAGTCATGATTCCTCCCTGCTTAAGTTGCTTGTGGGCCAATGACTCATTGGCCCATAAGCAAGAAGCAGGGAGGATTCATGTGTTCAGATGGAAAAAATTACGAATATTCGATATAACGATATATAGCACTATATTCTAAATATTCGAAAATTCTCAAAGTGGCGATATTCGAGATAAAAACTCGCTTTTCGAATATTCGTGCTCAACACTACTCGGGAAGCACAATGGAAGTCAATGGGAGAACCCGTATTAAACCAGGCACCCCCTGCTCTAAAGAGGGGAGGGTGCCTGGTTCATAGTAAAAGGTCATAATTTGATGGAAACACCACTGAAATTGTTCGGGAACAGCATGGGGAGGATGTCTGGATGCATCTTGGACTCCTGAGTAGTACGCCACTTTTACAGACTGACAATAATACGCACCAAACCGAAGATAAAATCGATTTTAGAGGAAAAATTGTTAGGAAACATTCTTTCCTATATATTTACTTGTATATAAAGTGCTGCCAAAAATTACAAGCAAGAGGCACTCCAATTCAACCTGTATATCACATAAAAGAGGGCCTCATTAACATTGTGGAACAATTGTTCGCGTAGTGGGACTCCATAAAGCCTATGAACTAAGGGAAAGGGCTGCCAAAAATTTCAAGGAATCGAAACTCCAATACACCCTTTATTACACATAAAAGAGGGCATAATACACACCCTTGAAAAATTATGATTAATGGCCTGCTGGTGACCCTAAAAAACATTAGGAGCAAGGGTCTGCTGGTGAACACCTAAAACATTAGGGGCGGGGGCCTGCTGCTGATCTGACCATCTAAAACAGGGCTGGCCAACCTGCGGCTCTCCGGCTGTTGTAAAACTACAATTCCCACCATGCCATGCTGTAGACTGATAGCTGTAGGCTGTCTGGGCATGCTGGGAGTTGTAGTTTTGCAACAGCTGGAGAGCCTCAGGTTGGCCAGCCCTGATCTAAAACATTAGGGGTGAGGGTCTGCTGCTGAGCTGACCATCTAAAACATTTGGGGTGAGGGCCTGATGCCGAGCTGACCATCTAAAACATTATGGGCGGGGGCCTGCTGCTGAGCTGACCATCTAAAAAATTTTGTGGGCGAGGGCCTGCTGCCCAGCTGACCATCTAAAAAATTTTGTGGGGGAGGGCCTGCTGCCGAGCTGACCATCTAAAAAATTTTGTGGGTGAGGACCTGCTGCCGAGCTGACCATCTAAAAAAATTTGTGGGCAAGGGCCTTCTGCCTAGATGACCATCTAAAAATTTAGAGGTGAGATGCTGCTGCTGAGCTGACACACTAGGCCATGCATCAGGTTGAGGGTTCTGGCGGGGTGTCATAAAACTGTCCCAGGCCTTGAAGAGTGTTGCCCTGCCTCTGTTGGAACTGCTATGTGTTCCCCTCCTTGATTGGCCAAGTAACTAAGTACTCTGCAGCCAGCGTTGTCAGCTGGAAATTTTTGGAGCAATTATTTCAAGAGGATCTTCTGGTATTGCACCATTTTGCTCATCTTCTCCACCACAGGAATGAGAGATGAGTTCTCTTTGTAGCGGGGGTTGAGAAGGGTGAACAACCAGTAATCGGTGTTGACCAAAATGCGTACAACGAGAGGGTCTTGGGAAAGACAACCTAACATAAAGTCAGCCATGTGTGCCAGAGTCCAAACAGACAAGACTTTGCTGTCCTCATCAGGAGGATGACTCTCAATCTCCTCATCCTCTTCCTCCTCTTCTACCCATCCACGCTGAACAGATAGAATAAAACTTCCATGGGTACTACCCTCTGTAGCGGAGGCAACCGTCTCCTGCTCCTCCTCATCATCATCATCCAATTTGCGCTGAGAAGACGAACTGAGGGTGGTCTGGCTATCACCCTGTGTACTGTCTTCCCCCATTTCCACCTCTTTCACAGGCAAAGCGTCTGCCATAACTGTGAGCAGC
This sequence comes from Bufo bufo, assembly GCF_905171765.1. Taxonomy (NCBI): domain Eukaryota; kingdom Metazoa; phylum Chordata; class Amphibia; order Anura; family Bufonidae; genus Bufo; species Bufo bufo. The sequence goes on from NC_053391.1 coordinate 477,399,209, forward strand.
GAGCGTTTGAGTAGACACAGAAGTGGGATGGTTACGCTGATAATAGCATTATCTTCGCTCAGCATCTGTGTTGATTCCTCAAAGTTACGTACAATCTCACAGACGTCAGCCATCTATGCCCACTCGTCACTTGTGAAGAGCGGAAGCTGACTGGAAAGGTGACGACCATGTTGCAGCTGGTATTCCACTACTGCCCTTTGCTGCTCACAAAGCCTGGCCAACTACAGTCGGTGAGCTGGCAATTGCAAGCGCTGCTGCAGCGTTGCCAGACTGGTGGAAGCTGTTGATGACTTGCGGAAATGGTCACACACGCAGCGCACCTTCAGCAGTAGCTCAGGCAAATTGGGGTAGGTTTTGAGAAACTGCTGAACCACTAGTTTTAACACGTGGGCTAGGCATGGCATGTGTGTGAGCTTGCCGAGCACAGCTCAGTCTGGTCCCTTATCCCCTTCCACAGCTCTGAAGTGGTGTGCTGTTTGTCACCTAAGTAGATCAGTTTAAGCGTGGCCTGTTGCAGCTTCCCCACTGCAGTGCTACACTGCTTCCAGCTACTGACTGATGTCTTACTAGTGCTGAAAGATGATAATCCAGAGGAGGAAGTGGAGGAGGAGGCGGAGGAGGAGAAGGGGGGGTCGCAGCCACTAACGTAGGTGGCGGCGGAAACCCTGATGGAAGTAGGGCCCACAGTCCTTGGCGTCGGTAGCACCTGTGCCATCCCGGGGTACGACTCACCCCCGGCCTCCACAACATTCACCCAGTGTGCCCTCAGGGAAATGTAGCGCCCCTGGCCACAAGCACTTGTCCATGTGTCAGTCGTTAAGTGGACCTTCCCAATAACTGTGTTGGTCAGGGCACGGGTGATGTTACGGGACACATGCTGGTGTAAGGCTGGGACAGTGGGACAGAAAAAAGCGCCAGACTGCGGAACACCTACCCCTTGGTAAGGGAGATTGCAGCAAGGGGGTGCTCCGGGGAACAGTTGCGGGCCTGTTTGGTGTTGCCCGCCTCCTTCTTCTTAGATTTTAGAAAAACAGACTTTTCTAAAATTAGATTAGTGGTATACGAGTCCCTATCAGATTGGAACTGTTTCAATGGAGTCCAGGAGAAATGGGACTACTTAAAAGTGGCACTATTGAAGGCAACAAATAAATGCATTAGGCTTGTCAGTAAAAGCAAAAAAAGGAAGAGACCACAGTGGTACTCAGCAGAAGTGGCCAAAATCATTAAAAACAAAAAGATAGCATTTAGTAATTATAAAAAAAAGAAAACGAGGATGACAGGCAAATTTATAAGATTAGGCAGAGAGAGGCCAAGCAATTTATAAGAGCTTCTAAAGCACAGGCAGAAGAGAAATTAGCTCAGTCAGTGAAAAAAGGCGATAAGACATTCTTCAGATACATAAATGAAAAACGGAAACTAAAACAAGGAATTACCAAATTAAAAACAAAAGAAGGAAGGTATATTGAAGAAGATAAAGAACTAGCTGACTGCTTCAATGAATACTTCTGTTCAGTTTTTACTAAGGAAATGAAGGAAAAGGACCTCAGTTAGGAAGGAAGACTAATAAATCTTTTGATGCATGTGTCTTTACAGAGGAAGAGGCTCTAAGTCAGCTGTCTAAAATTAATACAAATAAGCCACAGGGGCCTGATGTGATATACCCAAAGCTATTAAAAGAGCTTAGCAGTGAACTAGCAAAACCATTAACAGATTTATTTAACCAATCACTGGTAACAGGAGTCGTCACAAAAGATTGGAAAATAGCAAATGTTGTGCCCATTCACAAGAAAGGTAGTAGGGAGGAATCGGGCAACTATAGGCCACTAAGCCTGACATCAATAGTGGGGAAATTAATGGAAACCATACTTAAGGAGAGGATTGTGGAACATCTAAAATCCCATGGATTGAAAGATGAAAAACAGCATGGGCTTACTTCAGGGAGATCATGTCGAACTAATCTTATTGATTTTTTTGATTGGGTGACTAAAATAATAGATGGTGGAGGTGCAGTAGACATCGCTTATCTAGACTTTAGTAAGGGTTTTGATACTGTCCCACATAGAAGGCTTATCAATAAATTGCAGTCTTTGGGCTTGGACTCCCATATCGTTGATTGGCTTAGGCAGTGGCTGAGGGACAGACAACAGAGGGTTGTAGTCAATGGAGTATATTCAGACCATGGTCTTGTTACCAGTGGGGTACCTCAGGTATCTGTTCTGGGACCCATATTGTTTAATATCTTTATCAGCGAAATTGCAGAAGGCCTCGATGGTAAGGTGTTTCTTTTTGCTGATGACACAAAGATTTGTAACAGGGTTGATGTTCCTGGAGGGATACACCAAAAGGAAAATGATTTAGGAAAACTGGAGGAATGGTCAAAAATCTGGCAACTAAAATTTAATGTTGATAAGTGCAAGATAATGCACCTAGGGCGTAAAAATCCAAGAGCAGAATATTAAATCAGTGATACACTCCTAATCTCAGTATCTGAGGAAAGGGATTTAGGGGTCATTATTTCAGAAGACTTAAAGGTAGGCAGACAATGTCATAGAGCAGCAGGAAATGCTAGCAAAATGCTTGGGTGTATAGGGAGAGGCATTAACAGTAGAGATGTCCCAAACTATTCGCCGGCGAACAGTTCCTGGCTAACATAGCCTGTTCGCGTTCGCCGCGGCGGGCGAACATATGCGATGTTCAGTCCGCCCCCTATACATCATCATTGAGCAAACTTTGACCCTGTACCTCACAGTCAGCAGACACATTCCAGCCAATCAGCATACCCTCCCTCCCAGACCCTCTCACCTCCTATCAAAAAGCAAGGACAGCATCCATCTTAGATTCATTCTGAAGCTGCAGTGTCACAAATTTGACTAAGTTATAATCGCAATGCGATTAATACAGGTTATATTAATCGCATTGCGAATTCAACTTAGAGCTGGGTTCCTAATGGTTGTATTGCTAGAATATAACGAAGATTGAGAATATAGTGCTATATTCATTATATTCGTCAATTCTAGCAATACAACCATTAGGAACTCAGATCTAAGTTGTAATCGCAATGCGATTAATACAGGTTATATTAATCGCATGGCGAATTCAACTTATAGCTGGGCTCCTAATGGTTGTATTGCTAGAATATAACGAAGATTGAGAATATAGTTCTATATTCGTTATATTCGTCAATTCTAGCAATACAACCATTAGGAACTCAGATCTAAGTTGTATTGCTAGAATATAACGAAGATTGAGAATATAGTGATATATTCGTTATATTCGTCAATTCTAGCAATACAACCATTAGGAACTTAGCTCTAAGTTGAATTCGCAATGTGATTATTGCAGGTTATATTAATCGCATTGCGAATTCAACTTACCACACTCTGCGTCAACTACGTAATTTTCCATGGGAGTTTTGCCATGGATCCCCCTCCGACATGCCACAGTCCAGCTGTTAGTCCACTTGAAACAACTTTTCCATAACTATTGTGGCCAGAAAGAGTCCCTGTTGGTTTTAAAATTCGCCTGTCTATTGAAGTCTATGGCTGCTCGCCCGGTTCGCCCGTTCGCGAACATTCGCGGAAGTTCGCGTTCGCCATTTCTAATTAACAGTAGAAAGAGGGAGGTGCTCATGCCGCTCTACAGAGCACTAGTGAGACTACTTTGGAGAGAGTTCAGAGAAGAGCTACTAAACTAGTACATGGATTGCAGGATAAAACTTACCAGAAAAGGTTAAAGGACCTTAACATGTATAGCTTGGGAGAAAGACGAGACAGAGGGGATATGATAGAAACTTTTAAATACATAAAGGGAATCAACAAGGTAAAAGAGGAGAGAATATTTAAAAGAAGAAAAACTGCTACAAGAGGACATAGTTTTAAATTAGAGGGGCAAGGGTTTAAAAGTAATATCAGGAAGTATTACTTTACTGACAGAGTAGTGGATGCATGGAATAGCCTTCCTGCAGAAGTGGTAGCTGCAAATACAGTGAAGGAGTTTAAACATGCATGGGATAGGCATAAGGCCATCCTTCATATAAGATAGGGCCAGGGGCTATTCATAGTATTCAGTATATTGGGCAGACTAGATGGGCCAAATGTTTCTTATCTGCCGGCACATTCTATGTTTCCTTTGGCCACCCCACTGCCTCTTCCAACCTGTTACTGTGCTGCGGATCCCTCCCCCTCTGTACTGCTGTCCTCGCTTGGCTTGTCACCTTCCCAGGTTGGGTCAATGATGTCATCGTCCATCACCTCCTCTTCCACTTTCTCACTCTGGTCATCCTCCTGACTTGCTGACCTAACAACAACCGCAGTTATTGACAACTGTGTCTCATCCTCATCATCATCGTCTTGAGATACTAATTGCGGTTGACTTATTGGCAACTATGTCTTATCATCATCATCCACCTCGTGAAACACTAATTGCCGTTCCCCACCATCATCTTCTTCTGACTGTGGATTCTCCATAGTTTGGGAATCAGGGCACAAAATCTCTTCATATCCCTCTTCAAGCGGACTTGTCGAGAGGCCCAAATTAAGGAATGGTGATGAAAACAGCTCCTCGGAATGTCCGAGTGTGGGATCACTTTTTTGCCAAGAATCTCCATGGTGGGTGGAAGGAGTATCAGGGTGATGATTCTGTGGACTAGACTCTTGGCTACTGAGACTGGACTTTGTGGAAGACAGGGTGGTGCTTAACTGACTGGAAGCATTATCTGCTGCAATCCAACTGACCACCTGGTCGCACTGGTCTGACTTCGAGAGTGGTGTCCTCCGCCGCCCTGCAAACTGGGACATGAAGCTAGGTATCGTGGATGAGTGTGTTTCTTGTGCTCTGGATGCAGGGCCACAGCCTCTGCGTGCACTGTCAGAAGCACGGCCACTTCCCCATCCCTTACTGCTCGCCTTGCACATAATAAATAGTTTATATGCTTGCAAGTATGTCACACGTACAGTAGCGCAAGTTTTGTAAGTATATGTACAAATAAAGTACACAGAATGTCACAGATATTTTTAGGATGCGCACACGTTAAACAGGAGGTATAGCGCAAGTAATGTTGCTGTCACCACCACCTAATAAAAAATTACACTGAATTAATGTCAATGATATTTAGAATGCGCACACGTTAAACAGGAGGTATATCGCAAGTAATGTCGCTGTCACCACCGCCAAATAAAAAAATTACACTGAATGAATATCACTGATATTTAGGATGCACACACGTTAAACAGGAGGTATAGCGCAAGTAATGTGGCTGTCACCACCGCCTAATAAAAAAATTACACTGAATGAATGTCACTGATATTTAGGATGCACAAACATAATCAGGAGGTATAGCAAACACGGGTCGGGAAGGTACATAACTTTTACTGCCCACTGGGTGAACCTCATGACGGCCATCAAGCATGTAACCCTTGGCACCCGTGTGGATTTGGTGTTAACGCCACGGATTGCATGCAGGCTGGCCTCTTCTTCTCCACCTCCTACTTCATCCTCCACCTCCTACTCGGCTGACTCCTCCTTTTCCACTGTTACCACCTCTTCCGCTGCAGCACCCAAGCTCCCCAGAAGCTATTCGACGTGCCAGTTGAGATGTTGCCATGCTGTGCTGCGGCTGTTGTGCCTGGAAGCCAAGAGCCACACCGGTCCTGCACTGCTTTCAGGTCTGCGTTCACAGGCCAATCAGTGGCTAACCCCATTCTATTTGACAGTTGGTAAAGTGGTGTGCGACAACAGTGTCAATCTGCTAAGCGCTGAAACAGGGCAAAATGACACCCGTGCCGTGCATGGCACACATCCTGATATTAGTCATGCAGCGATTGATTGCCAAATACCCCGGGATCCAGGATGCCTTGCGGCAGGCCAGGAAGATCTCTGGCCATTTTAGAAGATCTTACACGGCCATGGCTCGCCTTGCTGGCGTTTAGCGCCGACAGCACTTGCCCATTAGACATCTGATTTGCGACTGCCCGACGCGCTGGAGCTCCACCTTGTATATACTTGATAGGCTGTGACTACCTGTACGAACTCTGCGGCAGGACAGGTTCTGGGGAGCTTGGTTTCTTTTAAACGTGCCAGTGGCTGCTCATGCGCGATGCATGCAGACTTCTGCAGCCATTTGTTGAGATCACCAAACTGGTCAGTTGCAGCCAGGGCGCAATCAGTGACATCGTACCTTACGCCTTCTTTCTGGAGCGTGCATTGCGTCATGTCATTGATAAAGATTGAGGAGCAGGAGCAGGAAGATAAGGAAGTCGCAATGCTGAATGAATTCCCAGAGGGGCTACTCCATGTGAGACAAGTCAGCAGGAGTCTGAAGAGGAGTTAGAGGAGGATGGTGTCTCGGGGGAGGAGGAGCAAGAAGAGCAGGCTTTAAACTTTTCGGGGATCCCTGATGTTGTCCGTGGCTTGGGGGAGGAGACTGAGGACGACATTCTCCTGGGCGATGAGTAGGAGCCAGGGCGCTACACTGCTTCCAATTTAGTGAAAATGTGGGACTTCATGCTCCAGTGTTTGAAGAGGAACCCCCGTATAAAAAGCATAAAGGTCAAGGACCTATACTGGGTGGCAACGTACTTAGACCCCCGGTACAAACACAAAATGGCGGACATGTTACCAGCATCACAGAGGGCTGTCAGAATGCAGCATTTCCAGGCCTTGCTGCAAGAGATGTTGGATTCTGCTGTTGCGGGCACTGGCAGAGAAATTTCCACCCACAGCAAAACAGGTGCGGGTATCAATCCTACAGCTGCCCTCTATTTCCAGCCTCAGGGAACGCCTAGACCGACAGGTGTCCGACTACATCGGATTAATGGCCAATGTGGATGCTCTGATAAGCGAGGAACCCCTTGACTACTGGGTGTGCAGGCTTGACCTGTTGCCAGAGCTGGCACAGTTTGCCATGGAACTTTTGGATTGCCCCTTGTCAAGTGTCCTGTCCGAAAGGACGTTCAGCGCAGCAGGAGGGATCGTGACCGATAAGCACACTCGCCTAGCTCACAACAGTGTGGACTACCTCACATTTTTAAAAAAGAATGAGGCATGGATCTCGGAGGAATTCAACACCTGTGATGACCACGTGTAATTGAATTTCCTCATATTAGCCCACACATATCCGCCACAACCAAGCACAAATAATGGTCCTTGCCTTATGTTTATACAGCGGCATAAAAGGCCTTTTATGTCAGATGAGTGCCTAATTTTTGGGGCCTGTACTGGCCGACAGTTACATATTTATCCTGTGACCGCCTAATGTACCTCCAGCCACAGAATCCAAAGTTCTTTACTGTCAGGTGAATGGCTATTGCCTAATTTTTGGGGCCTGTACTGGCCGACAGTTACATTTTTTTTATCTCTAGCCACATAATCACACCCTTGTCTCACTCCTCTGCCTCTCATTATGGTGGCATATGAACCACATTCACCATAAGGACCTTCTAATGTCACAGGGTCATGTGACTGTGCCCCCCCACCCCGTACTGTGCCCCTCTCCCGTACTGTTCCCCCTTATACCCTGCATCATGCCCTCTTACCACACCCTGTGCAGTCATTCCCTGAGCTGTGCCCTCTTATACCCTTTTATCCGGTCACGGTATGGCGGTGTTATCCGGTTACTGTTCACAGGTGTTATCCGGTCAATGTATGGCGGTGGTATCCAATAACTGGATGGCCATAACTTTCCCTGCCCACGCCATCCTTTTTTAGACCTGGCATGAGCATGAAAAATATTCAGATTGCGGTGCTAAAGAACTTTGCGCCACAATCTGTGTCAGAAATACACCTAACATAGACATATTTCTATATAATAAATGACCACCTAATTGTATTATCATTCGGGGTAGGGCTAATATCTTTATATTATATAGTTTCTAGTGTATTGTACTGTGCCCTGTATTTCCCAGTAGAAAATTATCCTTGGGAAACACAGTCCTCATCCCTGACCACCAGGACCAAGTAGCGCTCTGTCAGTACATGGCGGCCTCCCCTCTCCACCATGCTGCTCCGCTGTGTACTGGTGCTTATTCTGACACTAGGGCTGGGTTCACATCCTATTTTTGCCATCCATTTAATTCATACAAAAATGTATGCGTTAACAGATGCCTCAGGCTGATGCCGTACAGTGGCGTCCGTTCATCATACAGTTCCATGGTAGAAAATTTTTTTACGTTAACATATGCATTCTTTTATGGACTCTGCAGGATACAAAATGTGGAGTGCTGCATATTTGTATACATCAAACCGATAAGGAATAACATTTTTCTGGGCTCCAGCAGGGCACATTTTTGACAATTTCCCTTTAAGATGCATAAAAATGGCCAATAATTAAAATGCATATTTTTTGTGGGAATTTTTGCCAATGATCCCTTTCTGGTATATCACTGCCCATGTTATGGGACTATTTGTGTATTTCTAGTAAGTGTTTGCTAGCTGCAAATATGACCTGAAGGTTTTTCAGGTTCGCCTGCCATTAAAGTGAAAGGGGCCCGCCGCGAACTCGCGGTTCGCAAACATTTGATTGTAAACGCGCGTTCGAGAATTGTCCCGGCCGATGTTCGTCCATCACTATTCATTGGGTGATATATAGCACCCGATGATGCATTCCAGCCAGCCAATCACTGTAATGCCAGAATTCAACATGGCTTTGGCATTACAGTGAATGGCAGTACTTACCTGCACGTCTATTGTCTGCGTAGCAGCCAACAAACGCACGGGGAGCAGACTCGAAGATCGCACTCGAGCACATGCAGTATTCGGCCGAACACCGCAATGTGCCGAGCATCGCGATGCTTGAGTCGAACTAGTGTTCAGCCGAGCATGCTCTCCCAACACTAGTTCGTAAAGGAAGTCTGTTTTCAACAGAATCAGTTCTAAGCTGGGCACTTTGCTTGGTATGGCATCTAAAAAAAATAAAAAATTCACAGAGCAGACGTGTTCCCGTCTGAGGTAAGATATCAACAGTGGTATAGTAATGCAGGGGGTCACTGAAATCCACCATCTAAAACATAACTTTTATTAGTATATTACAATAAGAACTTGTCCCCATATATACACAAAAAAATATATATATATTGATAAATAAAATGAAAATAGCTATCCCATAAGTATAGGGTGGGTCGGGTAGACCAATGATGGAAATAAGCGAAGCATCTCCCTATTTTCTAACTATACCTTTATATGCCAGGCTTGCTCCTGCAATCCATAGAAAAACTGCTTTTATTTGATATGCTAATTAGCTATACTGTGACATCACTGCTGCAACTGGATACATAAAGTGATATATGCCTAAAATATATACCTAATTGGAATAAATGTAGTAACATAGTTTGTAAGGCTGAAAAAAGACATCCGTCTATCCAGTTCAGCCTGTTATCCTGCAAGTTAATCCAGAGGAAGGCAAAAAACTTGGTGAGGTAAAATCCAATTTTCCCCATTTTAGGGGGACAAATTCCTTTCCAACTCCAATCAGGCAATCAGAATAACTCCCTAGAATTAGAAAAAGGTTATGGGATATGTTAAAATAATTTTAATAATGTCAATTAGTAAATTATATTCTAGAATTATATTGTGGTAGATTGATGTTTTACATAATTACTCAGGACATGCTGCTTTCCAATAATATTAAAGAACTAATTAACATTACCATTATGCCAAAGAAATAAGATCTGGCTTTATACTCATAATTAAAAGGCTTTCTGCCACCAGAAAGTAAATAAATCTACAAATTCTTCTTGCCTTAACCCCTTCCCGACCAGCGCCATACTAGTACAGCGCTGGACAGTTCTTTAAAGATGGCTGTCATGATTGGTAGGTAAGCGGGGAATTAACCAAACACAGGAAAACAAACAGAACAAACGACTAGGCCCAAAAGCTAGGGAGAAAGGGTCACCTCCTAGCGATTCCTAAAAGCTTTCCCTAGACTGCTGTGCCCATGTGCATACCCTTATGGTGGATATGCACATGCCCTCGTACCTAAACACCTTGGGAAAAAGCAGCAGGTAAAAGGAAAGAGGCAACCTGCTTCTTCAATCCAGGAGGAAGCAAGCGTCTCCCTAGAGGCCTAGATAAAACACACAAAGGGAAATGAAGGAGAAGACTTATCTTGAGCAGAGCTGGAGCACACAATCCACCACACATCAAGAGCTCCCAGGAAAGAACTATAACCCGCGCAGCCACTGGGGGAAGAAGGGATAAATAGCCTAACTAACAATGAAACCCAGTACACCTGAGGGAAGGTGGATCCAGCTCAAACCCAAATCAAAAGAATCAGAGAAGTCAGACATGTGCAGCCAATCTGACAGACCTCCGCATATTCACAGGGCAAGGCGTGACAATGGCATCCACTCCTGAGCTTTATGCAGCAGACACCCGTGGCTCATGTCCGCGACTGGCGATAATGGGTTTGACCACAGCATCTAAGCGTGTGCAAATCCGGAAGCGCACACTTTCAGGTTTTTTCCGGCGGCGATCAGAGGAGCTGGAGCTTATATGCAGCAGTCCCTGTCATAGAGAATGACAGGAGGCTGCTGCATAGTGTTTTCCGTGTGTAGCAGGGCTCCATAGGAAACTAGACTCCAATGCTAATGCACTCTGAGCCCCAGCGTTCCTCTGAACCAAACTTACAGCACCACTATGGTGCAGTTATATCAGTTCAGCCAAATCATAGGCTATGGATTTTGCAATTGTAATGTGAGGGTGTTGCCCTCTATGTTATTAAGCTGGGGCTGGAGTCAGCACCTAACAAAGTTGGATACATTTCAAAGCCCAGAGCATTCCAGGGGTCCCACTGTTGTGCACTCCATTACATAGTAAACACTGAATCTTCACTAGTGCACCTGCATGTACCAAATGTTGTGGGTTCCCCCAATCCCATTGCATTACCATGCTTACTGATATATTTGCAGCTTCCTCCTCACCTGCTCCTCAATTCCTTGAAACTGATACGATGGACCATAAAATACACAGAGAGCTATGATCATGGCAACACTGATGTCTTATTCCAGCAGGGTTAGGAAATCCACTATCCCACTATCCCCTATCTTTTGAAGCACTGACAACAGCCATAAACCAGGCACAGAAGCACAGGGCTAGCTCTGGACAAAATTGCATTGAGCTTTAAAAGGGCATACCTCCGTTTTCACCCCGGCAGCCCCCCTGACATGAGCATCGGAGCAGTTCATTCTCCGATGCTCTCCTTTGCTCTGCGCTAAATCACGCAGGGTAAGGGCATTTTTTGGAGATCTGGTGACGTACCGGGGCTCTCCATGGGGCTGCCAGAAACCTCAGTGACGTCACCCGCACTGATGGGCAGGATTTAGCGCTGCTCTAGCCAGTAAAACGGCTAGGGCAGCGCTAAAGATCGCCCATCAGAGCCGGTGACGTCATCGAACACACTGCTGGGTGGAAGTTTCTGCCCGGCAGTGTGTTATTGAAAACAAAAGAGCCCGTGCCATGCTTGATCTAGCGCAGGGCAAGGGAGCGCATCAGAGCATGAGATGCTTCGATGCGAACATCAGGGGGGCTGCCTGGGTGAAAATAAGGGTATGTTTGGGTTCAGCTCTGAAACCGGACAACCCCTTTAAATGGCCATAAATTATCTTAGAAGACTTTTTAGGAGAGGTCAGACATAGTCTGGAGAACCAGTCTTCTCAAAACCAGTGTGGTGGATTTTACAGAGAACAGTATTCTGAAGCTGCTTTGTACTAGTAACATAGTACATAAGGCCGAAAAAAGACATTTGTCCATCCAGTTCGGCCTGTTATCTTGCAAGTTGATCCAGAGGAAGGCAAAAAAAAAACTGTGAGGTAGAAGCCAATTTTTCCCACTTTAGGGGAATAAAAAATTCCTTCCCGACTCCAATCAGGCTATCAGAATAACTCCCTGGATCAACGACCCCTCTCTAGTAGCTATAGTCTGTAATATTATTACGCTCCAGAAATACATCCAGGCCCCTCTTGAATTCCTTTATTGTACTCACCATCACCACCTCCTCAGGCAGAGAGCTCCATAGTCTTACTGCTCTTACCGTAAAGAATCCTCTTCTATGTTTGTGTACAAACCTTCTTTTCTCCAGACGCAGAGGATGTCCCCTCGTCACAGTTACAGTCCTGGGGATAAATAGATGATGGGATAGATCTCTGTACTGACCCCTGATATATTTATACATAGTTATTAGATCTCCCCTCAGTCGTCTTTTTTCTAAAGTGAATAACCCTAATTTTGATAATCTTTCAGGGTACTGTATAGTTGCCCCATTCCAGTTATTACTTTAGTTGCCCTCCTCTGGACCCCCTCTAGCTCTGCTATGTCTTCCTTGTTCACAGGAGCCCAGAACTGTACACAGTACTCCATGTGTGGTCTGACTAATGATTTGTAAAGTGGTAGGACTATGTTCTCATCACGGGCATCTATGCGCCTTTTGATGCAACCCATTATCTTATTGTCCTTGGCAGCAGCTGCCTGACACTGGTTTTTGCAGCTTAGTTTGCTGTTTATTAAAATTCCTAGATCCTTTTCAATGTCAGTGTTACCGAGTGTTTTACCATTTAGTATGTACGGGTGACTTGCATTATTCCTTCCCATGTGCATAACTTTACATTTGTCAGTGTTAAACCTCATCTGCCACTTATCTGCCCAAGCCTCCAGTCTATCCAGATCCCTCTGTAGTAGTATACTGTCCTCTTCAGTGTTAATTACTTTACACAGTTTAGTGTCATCTGCGAAAATTGATATTTTACTATGCAAGCCTTCTACAAGATCATTAATAAATATATTGAAGAGAATAGGGCCCAATACTGACCCCTGAGGTACCCCACTAGTGACAGTGACCCAATCTGAATGTGTACCGTTAATAACCACCCTCTGTTTTCTATCACTCAGCCAGTTACTTACCCACATACAGACGTTTTCTCCCAGTCCGAGCATTCTCATTTTATATACTAACCTTTTATGTGGTACAGTGTCAAATGCTTTGGAGAAGTCCAGATATACGACATCCATTGATTCGCCGCTGTCAAGTCTAGAACTTACCTCCTCATAGAAACTGATTAAATTAGTTTGGCATGACTGATCCCTCATGAAGCCTTATATGGCGTTATTTGCTTATTTCCGTTGAGATGCTCTAACATAGCATCTCTCAGAAAACCTTCAAACAGTTTACCCACAACAGATGTTAAACTTACCAGCCTATAGTTTCCAGGCTCTGTTTTTGGACCCTTTTTGAATATTGGCACCACATTTGCTATGCGCCAATCCTGTGGGACATTCCCTGTCAGTATAGGGTCTGCAAATATCAGAAATAAGGGTATGGCTATGACATTACTTAATTCCCTTAGGATACGGGGGTGTATGCCATCCGGTACTGGCGATTTGTCTATTTTAATCTTTTTAAGTCGCTGTTGTACTTCTTCCTGGGTCAGACAGGACACTTTTAATGGGGAATTTATTTTTACATTCAGCATTTCATCTGACAGTTTATTTTCTTCAGTGAATACATTGGAGAAAAAAATATTTAACAGCTTTTTCTCCTCGTCGCTCTCTCCCCTCATTACTCTTTAAAGGGCTGACACCTTCAGATTTATACTTTTTAACATTTATATAATTGAAGAACATTTTAGGGTTAGTTTTACTCTCTTTGGCAATTAATCTCTAGGTCTCTAGTTTGGCCGCTTTTATTTGTTTTTTACATGTTCTATTTTTTTCCTTATAGTTTTTCAGTGCTTCCGTGCTACCTTCCTGTTTTAGTGTTTTATTATATGCTTTCTTTTTGTCATTTATTGCTTTCTTTACAGTTCTGTTTATCCACATTGGTTTCTTTTTGTTCCTTAATCTTTTATTCCCATACGGTATGTACCTCTCACAATGAGATTTTAGGATCCTTTTAAAGATATCCCATTTTGTGGCTGTATTTTTATTTTTGAGGACTTTGTCCCAGTTAGTTAGGCCTATGGCCTCTCTTAGTTTGCTAAATTTACCTTTTTTGAAACATAGAATTGTCAAAGCTATACAAGTTCTTTTAATGACAAATCATTACAAAAAATGTGCACAGAATTTGTGTAAAAAATTGTATCTGAAGGTGTCCATAACAATTTGTATTACTACAATGTTAGTCCTGACATTGAACATTGGATAAGTAAAGCAGAGAAAATACTTCACACTATGCTGCCTCCAGCCAACTGCCAGCACACGTTAGTAAGAACATCCATCACATAACTGAGAAAAAGTGTTCATCTTAACAACCTGTCTCCTAAAGGCTGATGGTCATTTTGCCTATAACCAGGAAATAGCTTTGACTGATACAACAACTTTATATTTGTGAGTTAGATCAGAAATCCCACTGTGGCTGGTATTTTCCTGGGTCTACATTTAGTTTTGTCATTATCATGAACCATCACTTTTGATTGTTGGAGTGATGGTTTTTTGGTGCTAATAACGCTATTATTGATAAATCCCCCTTTATGATATCTATTAGTATATCCTTTAAAAGTCTAAAAAATAGGTAGGAGGATGGAGTACTAAAACTGGAGTAGATTTTCTAGACAAAAGGTAGGTTTATGGATAAAACTAATTTATAAAACAACATGAAACATTTTATAAATGGGGCATAATATGTTCAGATGTGCAGAGCACGGCGGTGTCACACTGTTTTGCACCTCATTTGCCTGGGTGAACGGAGTTACAGGAACTGCTCCGTCTCCTTCATCAAGAAATCGAATCCTGACTTTCTCAGTGACAACTGAAAATCAGAACCATGGTGACCGACAATGGGAAAAACATGGTGTCGGCGCTGGTCAAGGAGGGCTGAGCCATGCGCCTTGCATGGCATACATGTGCAATCTGGTTGTCAAGCGGTTCCTAAAGTCTTCCACCCATCTGCAAGACATCTGGCTGGTCAGGGGACTGGAGACGTGGTGCCTATATCTCATGGCCACATGAGACCTGTGGGGGCTGAACTGGAAGAGGAGGGGGAGGAGGACATTGGAGCACAGGAAATGTGTAGCGAAATGGGTGGTTTTTCTACTCAGGTGACAGGAGACTAGGAGCAGAAGAAGCCAGAGGAGCTACAGGGCGATGAGGAAGATGAGACAGAGAACCCAGACACATCATGGCAGAATGCAGTGGAGATGGAGGCAGGAAGTCCCTCAGAGTCAGTTGCACAAATGGCCCGATGCATGCTCCCTTGCTTGTGTAGTGATAGCTGAATTGTCACCATTCAGCAGAGGGATGACTTCTTGCTCTCCACCTTGTTGTACCCTCACTACCGGTCCAAAATCGGTGCCTTTTTTACGACTGCTGAGATGGAGGACATACTGAACTACTATAGAGACATGATATGTAGTCAGTTCACCACTGCTTCTCTGCAACATCATCCATCCTCTCGCAGGTCTGACTGGGGAAGGGGGGCCCTATGCACTAATGTTCCTCTGCCATGGCTGCTGTTGCAGGGTAGGGGGGGTAGGAGCAGTTCCAGCTCCATCAGCAGCAACTTGAGTCTAGAGTCGCTGATGAGCAACTTTCTTCACCTGCCTAGTGAAGAAGCTACTCACTAGCAGCAGCTAGACCTTGAGCAGGACTTGAAACAGCAGGTGGTGGCATGCTTGGATAGCATCCTGCCACCCCACATTGAAGATCCACTGGACTACTGGGCAGTAGTGTTGAACACCAGTTTGGCTCAAGCATCTCGATGCTCAGCACATCGCGGTCTCCTCCCCGCACGTTTCTTGGCTGGTACGCAAGATAAACGTTCAGGGAGGTACTGGCACGCACTGTAATGCCGTAGCCATGTTGGCTACTGGCATTACAGTAAGTGGCTGGCCGGAAGGCGTCATCAGGTGCTATAAAGCATCCGATGACATGTGTTCGGTTCAGTCTTAGTCAGGGAGAGCTGAGCATAGGAAGGGACAGACAGTGTAGGGAGTGTTATTGGAAGATTTGAATTTGTAAAACTTTTCAGAGAACCAAAAGTCCCTTTAAGGACTATTGTTTGTGACAGCAGCAATATATGTTTGTAGCGCAACCTGCGCTAAATTGCTCAGTCTTAGGGAGAGCTGTGCATAGGAAGGGACAGACAGTGTAGGGAGTGTTATAGGAAGATTTTTATTAGAAAAACTTTTCAGAGACCCAAAAGTCCTTTTAAGGACTATTGCGTGTGACAACAGCAATACATATTTTTAGCACATCCTGCGCTAAAAAGCATCTGATAGGCCGCTGCAGACAGTTAAATTATCCGCACCACATCTCCTGTGTAAAGTGTGTGCATCCCTAAAATATCAGTGACATCTGGTGTACTTTTTCCGTAGATGGTATCTGCTGCAGACAGTTAAATAATCTGCACTACATCTCCTATGTAAAGTGTGCGCATCCAAAAAATATCTGTGACATCCAGTGTACTTTTTTCGTAGACGGTGTCTGCTGCAGACAGTGGAATTAGCTGCGCCACATCTCCAGTGTAAAATGTGCGCATCCAAAAAATATCTGACATCCAGTGTACTTTTTCCATAGACGGTGTTCGCTTCTGACAGTGACCTTACCAGGGCAACATCTGCAGTGTAACGTGTGCGCTTAAAAAATGTATCTGTCATAAATGTATCAATCATCCATGATACTTAGCTTCATGTCCGAGTTTGCAGGGCGCACAAGACACCACTCTCAACGTCACACCAGTGCGACCAGGTCGTCAGTTGGATTGCAGCAGATAATGCTTCCAGTCGCTTAAGCACCACCCTGTCTTCCACCAAGTCCAGTCTCAGTAGCCAATAGTCTGCTCATCCCAATCCTTACCCTTTTCCTCCTTCCTCCCACTATTACAGTAAGTGGCTGGCCGGAACGCGTCATCAGGTGCTATAAAGCATCCGATGACATGTGTTCGGTTCAGTCTTAGTCAGGGATAGCTGAGCATAGGAAGGGACAGACAGTGTAGGGAGTGTTATTGGAAGATTTGAATTTGTAAAACTTTTCAGAGAACCAAAAGTCCCTTTAAGGACTATTGTTTGTGACAGCAGCAATATATGTTTGTAGCGCAACCTGCGCTAAATTGCTCAGTCTTAGGGAGAGCTGTGCATAGGAAGGGACAGACAGTGTAGGGAGTGTTATAGGAAGATTTTTATTAGAAAAACTTTTCAGAGACCCAAAAGTCCTTTTAAGGACTATTGCGTGTGACAACAGCAATACATATTTTTAGCACATCCTGCGCTAAAAAGCATCTGATAGGCCGCTGCAGACAGTTAAATTATCCGCACCACATCTCCTGTGTAAAGTGTGTGCATCCCTAAAATATCAGTGACATCTGGTGTACTTTTTCCGTAGATGGTATCTGCTGCAGACAGTTAAATAATCTGCACTACATCTCCTATGTAAAGTGTGCGCATGCAAAAAATATCTGTGACATCCAGTGTACTTTTTTCGTAGACGGTGTCCGCTGCAGACAGTGAAATTAGCTGCGCCTCATCTCCAGTGTAAAATGTGCGCATCCAAAAAATATCTAACATCCAGTGTACTTTTTCCATAGACGGTGTTCGCTTCTGACAGTGACCTTACCAGGGCAACATCTGCAGTGTAACGTGTGCGCTTAAAAAATGTATCTGTCATAAATGTATCAATCATCCATGATACTTAGCTTCATGTCCGAGTTTGCAGGGCGCACAAGACACCACTCTCAACGTCACACCAGTGCGACCAGGTCGTCAGTTGGATTGCAGCAGATAATGCTTCCAGTCGCTTAAGCACCACCCTGTCTTCCACCAAGTCCAGTCTCAGTAGCCAATAGTCTGCTCATCCCAATCCTTACCCTTTTCCTCCTTCCTCCCACCATGAAGAGTCTGGGCAAATAAGTGATACCACACTCGTAAATTCCGAGGAGCTCAATTAGCGCCATTCCTTGATTTGGCCCTCTCACTAAACCCGCTTGAAGAGGGACAGATCTTGTGCCCTGATTCCCAAACTCTTGAGCATCCACAATCACAAGAAGATGACGGTGGAGAACGACAATTACTGTTTAATGAGGTGGATGATGATGAGACACAGTTGCCAATAATTCAACGGCAATTACTGTCTCAAGAGGTTGTTAAAAAGGATGAGACACAGTTGTCAATCAGGGTAGGTTAGGTCAACAAGTCAGGAAGATGAGCAGAGTGAGGAAGTGGAAGAGGAGGTGGTGGACGATGAGGTCACTGACCCAACCTGGGAAGGTGGAAAGTCAAACGACGACAGCAGTACAGAGGGGGGGGGGGATCTGCCGCACCGCAACAGGCTGGAAGAGGCAGTGGGGTGTCAAAAGGGAGAAGGAAGGCCACACCAAACAGGCCCGCAACTGTTCCCCGGAGTGCACCCTTGTGGAAATCTCCCTCGCCAAGGGGTAGGTGTTCCGCAGTCTGTCGCTTTTTTGATGAAAGTGCCGACAACAAAAGAATTGTAATTTGCAACATACAAAAATGAGCAGCGGCGTGAACACAAGCATCCTCACCACCACCAGCATGATCCTCCACATGGCATCATGTCTGCGGGTTACCGCCACTGCCTCCTCTTCCCCTGTGTTACGTGCTTGCCAATCCCCTGTCGAAGGAGCAGGCCCGGATGCCTCCCTCACGCCCTGTACCTGGACCTTCGCAAGCACCATCAGCGACCACATCCACATCCGTGTCCCAGCGCAGCATACAAATGTCCTTACCCCAGGCATTTGAAAGCAAGTGCAAATACCCAGCCACCCACCCACAGGCCATAGCACTAAATGCTCAGCTTTTAAAATTAATTGCACTGGAAACGTTGCCATTTAGGCTTGTGGACACTGAGGCCTTCCGCAGCCTCATGTTGGAGGCCGTCCCGAGTTGCTCAGTCCCCTGCCGCTACTATTTTTGTGCCGTGTCTGCCTTACATCAACATGTGTCCCGTAACATCACACGTGCCCTGACCAATGCAGTTACTGGGAAGGTCCACTTAACCACGGACACATGGACAAGTGCAATAGGGCAGGGATGCTACATTTCCCTGACGGCACACTGGGTGAATGTTGTGGAGGCCGGGAGCGAGTCGTACCCTAGGATGGTACAGGTGCTACCGACGCCATGGATTTTGGGCCCTACATCGATCAATGTTTCTGCCAGCACCTACGTTAGTGGCACCAAACCCCTCTTCTCCTCCTCTGCCTCCTCTTCCACTTCCACCTCCGCGTTATTCGTGTGCAGCACCAGTCAGTCATAAGTCGGTAGGTAGCTGGAAGCAGTGTAGCACTGCAGTGGGGAAGTGGCAACAGGCCGTGCTGAAGCTAATATGCTTAGGTGACAAACAGCACACTGCCGCAGAGCTGTGGCAGGGGATAAGAGACCAGACTGAGCTGTGGCTCTCGCCACTCAACCTACTACCAGACATGGTTGTGTCTGATAATGGCCGTAACTTGGTGGCGGCTTTGGAGCTCGGCAAGCTCACACACAACCCATGCCTAGTCCACGTCTTAAACTTAGTGGTTCAGCGGTTTCTCCAAACCTAACCCAATTAGCCTGAGCTACTGGTGAAGGTGCGCCCCGTGTGTGCCCATTTCCGCAAGTCATCGACAGCTTTAGCAGGCCTGTCAACGCTGCGGCAGCTCTTGAAAAATTGCCATCTCACCAGCTCTTGTGCGACGTGAGCACGTGCTGGAACTCCACGTTCCACATGTTGGACAGGCTTTGTAAGCAGCAGTAGTGGAATACCAGCTGCAACATGGTCGTCGCCTTTCCTGTCAGCTTCCGCTCTTCACAAGTGACGAGTGGGCATGGATGTCTGCTGTCTGTGAGGTTTTACACAACTTTGAGGAATCAACACAGATGCTGAGCGAAGATAATACTATTATCAGCGTAACCATCCCACTTCTGTGTCTACTCAAACGCTTGCTGCTCACAATTAAGGCGGGCGCTTTGCATGTGGAAGAGGTGGAAATGGGGAAAGACATTACACAGGGTGATAGCCAGACCACCCCATGTTCGTCTTCTCAGCACGAATTGGACGATAAAGAGGAGGAGGAGCAGGAGACGGTTGACTTCTCTACAGAACGTAGTTCCCATAGAAGTTTAACTCCATCTGTTCAGCGTGGGTGGGCAGAAGAAGAGGAAGAGGATGAGGAAATTGAGAGTGATCCTCCTGATGACGACAGCAAAGTCTTGCCTGTTGGTACTCTGGCACACATGGCTGACTTCATGTTAGGCTTCCTTTCCAGCGATCCGTGCGTTATATGCATTTTAGACAACACGGATTATTGGTTGTTCACCCTTCTCGACCTCTCCTACAAAGAGAACTTCTCATCTCTCATTCCTTTGGTAGAGAGGATGAGCAAAACGGTGCACTACCAGAAGATCCTTGTTGAAAAATTGCTCCAAAAATTTCCATCTGACAATGCTGGCGGCAGAGTCCGTAGTTCCTTGGCCAACCGAGAAGGGGAGACAAGGGGAACACACAGCAGTTTTAACAGAGGCAGGGCAACACTCTCCAAAGCCTGGGACAGTTTCATGACATCCCACCAGCACCCTCACCCTGATGCGCGTCCTAGTGTCACAAGGAGGGAAAATTTTTGGAAGATGGTGAAGGAGTACATAGCAGACCGTGTCAGCGTCCTCAGTGATCCTTTAGTGCCTTACAACTACTGGGTGTCCAAGCTGGACACGTGGCACTAACTGGCGCTCTACGCCTTGGAGGTGTTGGCCTGCCCGGCCACCAGCGTTTTGTCTGAGCGGGTATTTAGTGCTGCTGATGGCATTATAACAGATAAGCGTATCTGCCTGTTAACTGAAAATGCTGACAGGTTGACTCTTATAAAAATGAACAAGGCATGGATTGACCATGACTTCTTGACTGTACCAGAGGAAAGCTGATGAACATAACGGCACTTTAAATGTGTTGTTTGTAATGTACTGAATACACTGTATTCCCATGCACCCCTTCCACCACAAACAAGGGTATATGTTTAAATATTCCTTTTCTCATCCTCCTCTTCCATCATATCAACATGCTTATTCATTGCAAATAATGCCCTCGCATATATGCCCTTCGTTTTATAGGGTCAGCTCAGCTGCAGGTCTTCTCATATAATTTTATAGAGGGTCAGCTCACCAGCAGGCCCTCACCTACAATATTTTACAGGGTCAGCTCAGCTGCAGGCCCTCGCATATAATGTTTTACAGGGTCAGCTCACCAGCAAGCCCTCACCTACAATGTTTTACAGGGTCAGCTCACCAGCAGGTCCTCGCATATAATGTTCTACAGGGTCAGCTCACCTGAAGGCCCTTGCATATAATGTTTTACAAGGTCAGCTCACAAGCAGGCCCTCGCATATAATTTTTTAGAGGGTCAGCTCACAAGCAGGCCCTCTCATATAATTTTTTACAGGGTCAGTTCAGCTGCAGGCCCTCGCATATAATTTTTTAGAGGGTCAGCTCACCAGCAGGCCCTCAACTACAATGTTTTACAGGGTCAGCTCACCAGCAGGCATGCACCTAAAATCTTTTACAGGGTCAGCTTAGCTGCAGGCCCTTGCATATAATGTTTTGCAGGGTCAGCTCACCAGCAGACCCACACCTAAAATCTTTTACAGGGTCAGCTCACCAGCAGGCCCTCGTATATAAATGTTTTACAGGGTCAGCTCACCAGACGGCCCGCACATAAAATCTTTTACAGGGTCAGCTCACCTGCAGGCCCTCGCATATAATGGTTTACAGGCTCAGCTCACCATCAGGCCCTCACCTTCAAGTCCAGTCTCACTATCCAAGAGTCTGGTCAATACAATCCTCACCGCCGGGGGTAGATTAACTAGTCATCACGGAGGAGTCTTATTCGTTATTGGAATTAACCAGACAAATCCCTCCATCAACTAAGAACATCCATGCACCACCACCCACAGAATCAAGAAAGAGCTAATAATCTGTCAATCCTTTCCGTTCCGGGCTGCTCAGGTTTCCTGTGTCAAGTCAAATTAAGCCATAGGCTCCAGTTCTGGTGGTGTCCTTCTGTCAATTGCTTTAAGTTTCAGCTTTGCAACCATACTACCCCCGGAATCCAAAGACTTTGGTTTCCCGGAAGCTGTTCGGCGAGTCATGGGAATAACACCGCAGGATTGCTAATCGTCATTGTTTATGGTCGGAACTACGAAGGTATCTGATCATCTTCGAACCTCCGACTTTCGTTTTTGATTAATGAAAACATTCTTGGCAAATGCTTTTGCTTTGGTTCGTCTTGTGCCGGTCCAAGAATTTCACCTCTAGCGGCGCAATACGGATGCTTCAGGCAGTCTCTCTTAATCATGGCCCCAGTTCCGAAACCTACAAAATAGAACCAGAGTCCTATTCCATTATTCCTAGCTGAAGTATTCAGGTGACTCGGCCTGCTTTGAACACTATACATTTTTTCAATGGTCAGCTAAGCAGCAGGCACTCTCCCATTATTTTTTAAATGGTCAACTCATCAGTAGCTCCTCAACCATAATGTTTTAAAGGGTCAGCTCAGCAGCAGGCCCTAGCATTAAATTTTTTTGAGGGTCAGCTCACCAGCAGGCCCTCACCTACCATCTTTTACAGGGTCAACTCACCTGCAAACCCTCGCATAAAATGTTTTAGAGGGTCAGCTCACCAGCAGGCCCTCACCTACAATCTTTTTCAGGGTCAGCTCACCTGCAGGCCCTCACCTAATTATACCTAATAGGTAATTTGCGCACATGCTGCCTTGCCTGGAAGTGGTAGCCGTAGCTGTTTCTCAGGCTCCTTCTCTGGAATCAAACACTGATTCCCCGTTACCCATGGTCACCGTGGTTGGCGCTGAAAATAACATCGAAAGTTGATAGGGTAGACATCCAAATGGATCGTCTTTGTCAAGGGGAAGTTTGATCGGGCCAAGGTTATCTAGAGTTACCAAAGCGGAAGCAGGCCCTCGCCCATAATGTTTTAGATGGTCAGATCAGCCAGCCCTTGCTCCAAATGTTTTTTAGGGTCACCAGCAGGCCATCAATCATAATTTTTCAAGGCTGTGTATGATGCCCTCCTTTATGTGTAACAAAGGATGCATTGTAAAGCCGGTTCCTTGAAATTTTTGGCAGCCCTTTCACTTAGTGCATAGGCTTTATGAGTGTAGGAGTCCCACTAGCTGAACAATTGTACCACAATGTGAATGAGGCCCTCCTTTATGTGATATACAGGTTGTATTGGAGTGCCTCTTCCTTGTAATTTTTGGCAGCACTTGCACTTTATATACAAGTAAATATAAAGGAAAGAATGTTTCCTCACAATTTTTCCTCTAAAATCGATTTTATCTTTGGTTTTGTGTGTATTATTGTCAGTCTGTAAAAGTGGCGTACTACTCGGACAACATAGTTCCCAGCAGCGACCTGGGAGTCCAAGATGCATCCAGACATCCTCCCCATGCTGTTTCTAAACCATTTCGGTGGTGTTTCCATTAATTTCTGACCTTTTCCTATGAACTAGGCATCCTCCCCTCTTCAGAGCACGGAGGGCCTGGTTTAATGCTCGGGTTCTCCAATTGACTTCCATTATACTCGGGTGCTCAGCAGAGTACCCGAGCATCCCGAGCACTATGGTGCAGCCAAACTGGATTTGTGCCACAACTGGCTGAGTTTGCCCTGGAAAATCTGTCCTGCCCAGCCAGTAGTGTGGCATCAAAGCGGGTGTTTAGTGCGATGGGGCCCAAGAAGAACTCACCTGTCCACCCAAAATGTGTAGAGACTGACCTTTGTCAAGATTAATCGGGCGTGTATCAGCCAGGATTTCCACCCACCAATGCCTGATGCATCAGACTAGATCATCCATGGTGCCACACCAACACTGTGACAAAAGAGACCGGTTTCTTTTTCTACCTGACTCAGCTAATATTCTGATGCTGCCACCTGCCTGATGCCACACATCTGATGCCAAGTGCTCCTTATTTCACCCATCATCTTCAGCTGGTAATGGTATTGTCAGCCACCTCCCCACTCTGTCAATGGGTCACTCTATGGTCTCCTGATGCTGCTGACACCTCCACACTGTCATTGTGCCACTCTGTGGCCTGCTCCTGATGCTTCTGCCACCTCACCACTATTTCATAGTGCCACTCTTTGGACTTCTCATGCTCTTCCCACCCTCCTCACTTCATGACGGGGCAACTATTTTGCCTTTAGGCCTGGCTGACATCATCAACGTGACATGGTCCCTATTTTGCATTAGAATTGGCTTATGATTTGGTAGCCAGAAGCAGGAGTGGGTACAAAACACAGAAGACATGCAAATATTCCATTCACATGTCATCTCTGTTTTGGATTCACTCCTGTTTTTTGAGCTTTAGCAATACTGATAGATTACTGACCAAATGCTGACCGAGTGAAGACGGATGCTCCTCAGACATGATCAGTTTTTTGGGGGCTATTGTTCTGATGGATCAGAGGAAGGGCAAAATAATCTGTGATGTCAACACAAACTTACTGCTGACACCCACTCCACTCTGTTGGGGGGGCTCTACTTGTATAAGCATTTAATTGAACAGGTTCTGTAGCAATCTATGTGGAATCAGTGAATTGGTGTAAGAGGAGTGCTCACTTTTACGCAATAGAAGGATCTTGGGCCTCTGCGTGGTTCTTCATACCTGGTGCTAACATTGACCTGTAAGGCTGAGTTTACACTTGAGTTATTTGGTCAGTTTTGGCTCTGTAACTGCACAAATAAGTGAAGTGTGCAGTGATTCTAAGAGTGACGCCTGTCATCTACATGCCATATTGACTCACAGTATTGTTTCACTACCACAGCAGACTCCCTATGCGTGTTACTGCAAGGCACAGTGCTCTGCACCACTATAAAGGGTCTCTGCAGCCAGGAAGTAGCCATTTTTTTACGCAATTCGCCACAAATCAATTCAGATCAAACCCAATTTCTTCTGAAAATTCGGCGAAACTGCCAAATTGAATTTTTGAGAAAGTCGATCATCTCTAATTATGACCTTCCCAAAGTGTCTCGGTGTGGGCTTCATTTTCATTAATTCAGCTTTACCTTTATTCTCCATATCATAACTGCAGCTCTTATACCTTGTACAGTATATTCTGTAACACTGTATGTTCTCTTGAAGTCATTCCTAGATGGACATGTTGTACAGTATATAACTGACTGAGTCAGTTTTACATACTTTAAATTATGTACAGTTTTGTAGACTTTAACTTTTAATCAGAAAAATAATCAGCAGTAATCATATATCTACATGCAAGGAGAAAAAATCCCAACTTAGACATGTTACAAGAAGTTAAAGAAAATGAGAAATATTTATGTGATTTATATTATAAGAGAGCTAAAACCTGGTGGAATGAAGCAGCCTTAGAGGATTAGTTAAGTAGAAAACCAAGGAGTTACGTTTGCAAGTGTTTTCATCATATCATGTAGAAGATGAGGATATTCATAATAAATGTGAACAAACATGTACAGTAGTTTATAGAGTTTATAAATTACACAGAGATGTTGAAATAAATAAATAAAAATATTCAAGATAAGCTTAAAATGTCCCAGAAGAATTAGGCTGGGGTAGAGCAAGAATTGGGCATTTTAGGAGCCTAAATACAAAAAATATCAAAGAGATACACAGGACTATGATAACCAACATGCACTTAAGAGGAAAGAGCCAGTAAATAAAAACTTACTAAGAACGAGTTCTTCCAAGTTTACCCTCGCGTGCCTCTACAGCCCAGGGAAATGTTCATAAAAGAACTCAGTACATTACTAGAAAAGAATCAATGAAAAAAAAAGTTTACTTCAAATAATAATGACCCCAATGATAACAGTGAATTGAAGGTAATGAATCATTCTTCCACTATTTTTCTAAAGACCAGATTTGGCATTAGGGCTTACTTTTAGTTTAGCAGCAAGACCAGATAAATTTGCTATTATTAAAGAGGACCTTTCACTAGAATAAAACATCTAAACTAACTAAACAGACATGTAGAGTGGCGCCCAGGGATCTCCCTGGACTTACTATTATACCTGGGCACCGCTCCGTTCGCCCGGTATAGCCTCTGGTATCTTCATAGTTAGGCTCCACCCAGGGGAACCTGCCGGCGTCTCATTCTCCCAGGCTGTAGCGCTGGCCAATCGCAGCGCTCAGCTCATAGCCTGAGAGAAAAAAAAGCCTCTCAGGCTATGAGCTGAGCGCTACGATTGGCCAGCACTACAGCATAGGAGAAAGAGACGGCGTCAGGTTCCCCTGGGTGGAGCCTAACTATGAAGATACCGGAGGCTATAACGGGAGAACGGAGCGGCGCCCAGGTATAACAGTAAGTGCAGGGGGATCCCTGGGCGCCGCTCTACATGTCTGTATAGTTAGTTTAGATGTTTTATTCTAGTGAAAGGTTCTCTTTAAAGTAGTCTTTTTGCAAGATAATTAATTATGAAAAAACATTTTGCTAAAAAGCATATACTGTAAATATATTCCTTTTACAGCCTACGAAGACCTGGAAGTACGACAAGCATTACAAGAACAATTGCAGGGGTGGCCAACCTGTGGCTCTTGAGCTGCATGTGGCTCTTTGCTTCTTCAAGTGTGTCTCTAGCTGTGGAGCCGGGAAGCAGTCAGGCCGGCTCACTCTCCACCCCATGCTCAGATCTCTTTTTCTGATCGGGCACTGTTGCTACTTTGCAGCTCCAGCTCACTCTCCACTACATCCTGATGCACACAGTGTAAGAACGTAGTATCTGGAGACACGCACTATGACCTGACGTGCTCATCAGGTCACAGTGGAGAGCATGTCAGACCTGCAGAGTAGCAGGTGCACGAGCAGGATCTCAGTGCCTGATCAGGAGAGGGAAGAGATTTTTTTAAATTATACAACTGAGCATGGGGGAATGATCTGAGCATGGGTGGTTCTGATCTGATCATGGGGGATATGTCCTGATCTGGGCAATGGGAATCTGATCTGAGCATGAGGGGGTCCTGATCTGAGTAATGGGGGTCTGATCTGAGCATGGGGTTTCAGATTTGAGCATGGGGGCAGATCTGAGCATGGGGTGTCTTGTTTGAGCATGGGTTTGTCAGGTCTGAGAAAGAGGGAGAGCTTAGCATTGGGAGGGGGTCTGTGCATGGGGGGAGATCTGAGCACTGAGGGTCTGTTACTGGGAGTCTGGTTTGTGTTGTCTGATCCGAGCATGGGGGTCTTATTTTGTGGGGTCTGATGAAGTTTGGGGATCTTATTTTAGGTCAGATGAGGATTGGGGATATGATTTAGGAGTCTGATGAAAAATATATTTTTTCTTTTTTTTCCTTATTTTTCTTTGTTAAAACCTACATAGGTGCATCCTGTAGGGCGAAAAGTATGGTGACTCGTGTGTAAATGTGTAGCTTGTGGCTTCTCGTAGTCATACTTTTTTTTTTTTGGCTCTTTGTGTCTGTAAGGTTGGCCACCCCTGAACTATTGCTAGAACAGGAGGATGCTATTTAGGGCTTATGCACACGACTGTTGTGCATAACGATCCGTTTTTTACGGATCCGTGGTTCCGTTTCCGCAATCCGTTATGTTTCCGTATATACTCCGTTTCCGTTTCGTTTTAAAATCTAAACTTTTGACTCTTCCCCCTTTTACACACCCCCTATTTAAGATGGTCATGTGATGGTGCAGACTCCATTTTCTTCAGCTTTTTGCAGCATTGAGAGCTTTGTTAGAAGTTGGTGTCTTGTTGGCATTGGTTTCTGATTTTGGCTATCTGTTGTATTATGGCTGACTTTGAGGAAGACCTACTTCTGCGCTGGCTGGTTTCTCGGCACGATGAACGGCAGCCTACTATGCTGAGCAACGAACCGAGGAGAAGGCATTGGGTTCACCCCATTGTCTCTCAGAGGCGCAGGAAGGGCCACTTCCAAACGCTGTATATGGATTTGCGACAGCATCCTGAGCAATTTCATGGGTTCTGTCATATGTCTGTGAGCAGCTTTGACATGTTGTTAGCGTCTCTGCGCCCTTGCCTCACATACCAGGACACAACCATGAGGCGCTGCATTTCTCCTGAGGAACAGCTCATTAGACGTTGAGGTATGTCTATTTATTACAATGATAAAGGAATCCCAGCTGCTGTGTCTTTGTGAATAAGCCTCTTTTTATTTTCTCAAAGTAGAATGTCCTACAACCAGGACCGGCATTAGAACAAGAATTTTTTCTTGATTTATTACATCTTGTCCTGTATGAAAACTACTTCTTATTTATGGATACATTTTACCTACAGAGGCGTGGTACCGCGATGGGGTCGAACGTGGCTCCGCCCTATGCAAATATATTTATGTCGACATTTGAAGAAAATAACGTATACAATAATGAATTATTTCCAAAAAATGTTATTATTTGGAAAAGATTTGTCGATGACATTTTTTGCATATGGGCGGGGCCACGTGAGACCCTATCCAGTTTCATGGAAGATCTCAATTCTGCTGTTGATGGTTTGCAGTTTACAGTTACCACTGACGACAATATGGTGAGCTTCCTAGACACTATAGTCGTTAAGGACCCTGGTGGTCATTTGTCCACTGATATTTATCGCAAGGATACTGATAGAAATAGTATTCTCCATTTCAAGAGTGCCCACCCTGTGTCCCTAAAAAAAGCGATCCCTAGATCGCAATATCAAAGGGTAAAACGAATAGTCTCAGACCCTATTACGCAAAATATAAGAATAGTAGAAATGACGGAAAGATTCTTGGAACGTGGTTATCCACTGACTGTTCTGAATGAAGCTAGGGAAGGGATACAAGTTGATAGGACACCAAAAGATGGGGCCAATATGTCTAGAATAGCTTTGATACATAAACACCATCCATTTAATGTGGGCATTGACAATATTGTCAGGAAACATTGGCATTTGTTGAATAAATCATATCCGCAGGTTGAGGAATTCAAAAAAAACCCCTTTGATTTGTAATAAAAAGAACCCTAGTTATCATGACAAAATAGTACAAGCAGATTTAGGTAGTACTAAAGCCATATTGAAACAGCAACGGATATCCACGCCACGGATGGGTACTTCCCCCTGCCTGCAATGTCTACAGTGCTCCCATGTAATTAAAGGCCCTTCATTTCACCATCCACATACTGGGAAAAGCTTTGGAGTAAAAGTTTTTTTTACCTGTGACTCAGCAAACGTAATATACCTTATTAAATGTCCTTGTGGCCTTTTGTATGTGGGCGAGACCATGCAGGCAGTGAGGGATCGTATTAGTAAGCATAAATCCGACATAAGGACAAAAAAACTTATGTTACCGGTCCCATATCATTTTGAAAAATTTAAGCACACAGTTGCACAATTGCGGTTTCAAGTGTTGGAACAAATAAAGAGACCTAGAAGAGGAGGTGATATCAAAAGACTTCTCCTCAGAAGAGAGGCCTTTTGGATCCACACCTTAGATACGCTGCATCCAAGGGGTCTAAACAGAGACTATGAGGTCATACATTTATAAGATTGTTGTGAACAGATTAATACGTTTAGTATAGATGATTGATATACACGTTTATGCATTTTCTCTAGACCTCAGCCTTATGATGGAAATATGAATAAATATGAACATTTAGATTCTTCAAAAAGGTAGAATACAAATATAAATTTCAGTTACATGTTACTTTGTCTCACCTTGTTTAATCAGTTTGATTGATCATTAATTGAATACCACACATTAGAATGGGTGGAGACGTCCCTAGATGGGCGGTACTATATGTTATATATAGCTTGATTTTTCTGTATTGGATGTATCTGTTGAGAAAAGCTTGCATGCCGAAACCGGTCCTGGTTGTAGGACATTCTACTTTGAGAAAATAAAAAGAGGCTTTTTCACAAAGACACAGCAGCTGGGATTCCTTTATCTTTGATACATTGGAGGTTGCTCCTCTCCCGTGCAGCGTGCAATACCAAGGTGAAGTGCTGACCTGTTTCCTTCTTTCCATTATTTATTACAATGGTTATTTAAATATTCTGATAATATTAATCTTGATATTAAGTGTGTTAGACTCACTTTGTTATGTGTAAATATCTGGGGTCATTAATTGAACTGTAGTAAAGTAAATCTGCCTTAGTTGCCCGTAGTAACATGAATATCAAACTTTTCAGTTTGGACAGCTCCTTTATAAAAACAAATATCTAATGCAGGGATGTCCAACCTGCGGCTCTCCAGCAGTTCAAATCCACAACTCCCAGTATGCCCAGTCTGCCTACAGCTATCAGCCTACAACATGGTATGATGCGAATTGTATTTTTACAACAGCAGGAGAGCCGCAGTTTGCCCATCCCTGGTGTAATGTATGTATTTGATATGGGCAACTAAGCATGTCAGACTTTAGAACACTATGATTAGTGCCCCCAGTAGTGGCTGTGGTATTAATTTTACTTTTTTTTGTGTGTCTTCCTTCAGGTTTCTGGCGACTGGGAATTCATTTGCTAGTCTGCATTTTGAGTTTCTGCTGGGAGTATCAACTATTTCTGGGATTGTTCATCAAACATGTGAAGTGATTTTGCTGCGACTCTGGGACACAGTGATGCCAGAGCCCAAAGCTGACGATTGGATCAGAATTGCTGAGGGCTTTCATCTTGATGCACTCAGGGTCCCGTAACTACAATTATAAGCAATACTTTTCCATTGTGCTGTTGGCTTTAGCTGACAGTACATATAAGTTTATAATTGTGGATATCGGGGCCTATGGGAGCACTGCAGATGCACGCATTTTCAGTTCTTCAAGATTAAGTGAGCGACTTCATGCCAACCAACCTGCCCTCCCAGAGCCCAGATTGCTGCCAGGTTCTGTGGCGGATGAAGGGTTTGCTTTGGCCCCACATCTCATGCGACCCTTCCCCAGATGCAATCTGGATGACAGGCGATGCATATTTAACTATCGGCTGACTAGAGCCCGTCGGTATGTAGAGTGTGCGTTTGGAATACTCACCAACAAGTGCAGAGTATTCCTGTCATCCTTACAGATGTCGCCAGACAATGCCACCCTTGTTATTAAAGCTTGTGTGATCCTGCATAACTTCGTCAGGATTCATGATGATCCCTTAGATGCTGGTTTAGTGGAGTCTGGTACCTCTTCTTCTTCATCTGGAGCATTGGACCAGACTCGTCATAGACGGCCTGGATCTGCTGGACTTGCATTTCGAGACCTCTATGCTGATTACTTTATCAGCCCTGAGGGATCATTACCGTGGCAGATGGATGTAAATCTTGGCAGACAATGATGTCATCTGGACTTTGGCCACTGTAGATTTTTTTTATTTTACAGTCAGTGTTTTTTTATTTTATTATAGTAGATAGTGTAGGGACTCACAAGACAAAGAGAACCCTTGACGTGGGCTTGCGGGCTGGGGTGTATTGTAGTCAAAACTGTTAAGACAAAAAGTTCAAAATATTTTATGGACAATGACCATGATTGTGTTTAACATCAAAAGTGTCTAATGTTTTGCCTACATAAATCTTCTAATACCTCATTATACCTAATACATTACAGAATTATTTGTAATCCAGAATAACATGTTTATATGAGTATGAATGCTAACTATTTCCATTATCTATCCTTCTCTTTTCGTAGGTTTGCATTGATGACACTTTACAATGGTTTTCAATTGTCTGGGTTGAGATTATCACACCTTGAAGAAGTTGTCACCTATCTATATATGTTTAATGATTGTTTTTGCTATACATACTATACTTGTTTAAAATCATATGGTTTGTAAATAAATATGACTATTTGTCACTTGTGACCCTTGGCGTTTGAAATAAATTATTTTCAAAATTTGTTAGTTTTTAAAAAAAATAAAGAGATCCACTCAAAATTCGATTGACAACAATTTTTATATGTAAATCATAAAAAAATAAAGGCTTCACATTCAGCCTTAACTTAAATGTACAAAATAAAAGAACACATCACAATTCAAAAAGATCTCTGGTGAAAGCGCCACAAACTTTGCCTGGATTAACACCCACATCACCCGGTGGATTGTACTGTTGTTGGGTAGAGCTTGGTGTCGGGTACTGTGGGCACCAAGAAGTTTGGGAGTCCTGTAAATACAGGGGCATAGGATGACTGGTAGGGCAGATGTGCATTTGTGGCATGCTGTGTCCCAGTTGGGGCTGAAGAGACCGGGCATACACTCGCTCCTTCA
Source organism: Bufo bufo (assembly GCF_905171765.1). Lineage (NCBI taxonomy): Eukaryota > Metazoa > Chordata > Amphibia > Anura > Bufonidae > Bufo > Bufo bufo. The sequence goes on from NC_053391.1 coordinate 477,431,317, forward strand.
TGGCATTAATAAAGCAAAGTAGCTCCAGTGTGTCAGGTTTTGAGTCCATGATAGCGGCCACCGATGTCGTCATAACCATATACATTGTGTTTTTTTCTTGGGGCCAGCCTTGGATCAGGGGAGCTAGGCCACCAAGCATCCTCTCCTCTTTACCTTCTTTCCTTCTGTCACTCAAATATTTGAGCACCTGCCCATCAACCACTGCTCGACTATCAAATTTAGAAGAAGGATTTGCCCTAGCCCCCCTTCTCCGCTGACGTGGCCTGGCCTGGGCTTCTGGACTGGAAGCGGTGACTCCTCCAGCTTCCACACCAGAAGCTTCTCCCTGGTTTTGGTAAGGGACAGCTCCTGTGTGTTGACATCCTCCTCTCCGATCACAGGATGTGGGGAATGTGTCCTAGTAGCAGCTTGTTCCTCCTCTTGTGAGCTGCTGGAATGTTGCCCTTCATCCTCAAGGTTGTATAAGGTGCTGAAATTGGAAATGAATGAGAATTAGCACCGTTTTTATATTTTTGGAACCATCATACATTATATTTTCATACATAAAATTAAACATATATTACTACTTTGTAGCAAACAAAGGTAGCATATACTTATGGCCTTAATTCCAAAACGGGACGCAGTAATTGTAGCTGGTGGGTATACATATATGGTTTTTTTCTTAAACCTCCATCACCGCTATGACCCTTGGATTGCATTAATTCGATTCGAAATTGGTCACGACAAGAATGCCATCTGGTTTTTACTTTTAGAACTATTAAAACACAACATACACAAACCAAATTAGAATAGACATGGGGAAAAAAAAGGAGATTTGTTCAGAATCATAATATAAAATACTAGAATGGTACATTACATTTAGAAAAAAAAAATATATTACTGGGGGGTGACCTTTTATATACTTAGGAAGCATGTAGATATGATTATCTAAACATAATAATAAATTACGTTACAAATCACTTATATGCTTTCTACATTGAGGGCAAAAGTGAGTAATGTATAGTAGACACTATATCAACTTTTAGTCAATTCTGTTATTAGACAAGTTTTATATTCAAACAGGTACTGAGGGGGAGGTACATTTTTGCTATAAATGTATATCACGCCTGGATGTGCCCCTTCAGAGTTGTGCTGCAAATTACACAATAGGCCTGCTTCCCCAATGTGACATTGAAGACGAATGGTGATCATGCTGCGAATCCGCACCGCCTGGGCTTAACTCCCATTGCTGCAAGGGGGGACATAGCATTATCTTCATTTATGATATTATGTAACCCTTAAAACTGTTATGTAATGTATTTTATAAAAACACTGACATAATGCTGCCAGTGTTATCCAATACATTCCAGAACTGTAAAAGGGTTAACATAGCATCATAAATCAATATAATGCTATTTGACCCCCGGCAGTGCTGGGAGGTCAGGCCGGGAGCAGCGATGCAGACTCGCAGCATGACCAACGCTTGTCTGCAAGGGCCCTTTAGCTACGCTGCTGCATCAAATGTACATATCAATATACTTTTATATAAAAACACATTACACATGAGTAATCTCACCTAACTCACGCCGCTTTTTGGAATTAGCCTTCTCCCATTGGCTGCCCATCATATGTTCTGCCACCTCCTCCCATGCCCGCTCCTTGGCTACACGTCAAGGTAACCATCACAGCGGGTGTTCCAGATTTGGGGTCTTTCTTGAATGTGTGTGATAACCTTCTCAACATCTATCTTCCAAACTTATCTGAAAGGCAGCTACTCAAGGCCTCAGGGAATTTCCAGGTCATGTGCTCTGCCAATATTTGGCACCAAGAAGCACATGGCAAAAGTAGGCTGGACTTAAAGCAGAAGAACACATGGATCCGCAAAAACGGAAGACAAACGGATGACATACGGTGAAATTCCGTATGTATTACTTTTTTTTGCGGACCCATTGACTTGAATGGAGCCAAGCAACGTGATTTGCAGACAATAATAGGACATATTCTATCTTTTCATGGTATGGAAATACGGAAACGGAATGCACACGGAGACACTTCAGTTTTTTTTGCTGATCCATTGAAATGAATGGTTCAGTGTAAGTAACGCATACTTAACGCAAAAAACGGCCAGTATACTGAACGCAAAATACTGTCGTGTGCATGAGCCCTTGTAGTAAGTTCCTATCTTCCATTAAAAATGTAGCAAGGTATTTCCATCACTGATATTAAGCCCACTGGTAGATATTTTTGTTAAATTAGTATCTGTAGCAATTATGATTATAGCTGAAACAAAACCCTATAATACACTGCTCACAAAAATTTAGGGATATTTGGCTTGTGGGAGAAATTTCAGGTTTAACTAAAATGCACTCTAACCTTTATAGGTGAACTTAATATGACCTTCTTTTGAATGCACATGTCCATGTTTCAGTACTTTTTGCACAACTTGCTGTTCTCTATTAAGGAACTTAAGGGCAAAATTCACAATAGGTGTTTGATCCATGAATTGCCCAATACATTCCCTGGTTTAATCAGAATTGGTATTTGAACAGTCCCCCTCAAGCAGGATGTTCTCAGATGGAAGTGGCCACTGAGCTTAGAGTGTCACAGTGTCATCAGCAGGTTGCAACAGAGATATGGAGAGACTGGAAGAGTCACAGAAAGGCATAGAAGTGGACGTCCTTTGGCCACATCCCACACTGATGACCGCTTCATTGTGAAGAATGCCATGTGGAAATGGATGATGAATGCCACACAACTCCAGGCACATTTAAGGGAGGTGAGAGGCACCCAAGTGTCATGTCAGACAATTCAAAACCATTTACATCAGTGTGGTCTGCATGCTAGAAGACCTGCAAGGGTACCTGACCACAGGTGTCATCGTCTTGCATGGGCCAGGGAGCATCTATGCTGGAAAAGGGACCAGTGGGCCTCAATGCTGTTCACTGATGAAAGTGGATTCACGCTGAGCAGAAATGATGGCCACCAATGTTGTTGGAGACATGCATTGTTGTCACCAGACGAGCTTTTGGTGGTGGTGGTGGTGTTATAGTGTGGGCAGGTGTGTCTAGTCAATACAGAACTGCCCTACACTTTGTGAATGGTACAGTGACAAGCCCATACTACTGGAATAACATCATTTATCCAGTCAATGTGCCTCTGCATGAACAACACAGGCCTTATTTAATCTTCCTGGATGACAATGCGCCAGTTCCTCAAGGTCGCATAATTAGGTTACGGCTGTTGGAGACCACGGCACCTCAAATGGAGTGGCCTGCACTTTCTACAGACCTGAATCCCATTGAAATCCTATGGGATCAGCTGAGTAGCCATGTAGAGGCTCATAGAAGTCTGTATTCCAGCACTTACTAATGTATTGTGATTGTCCATATTGTCTCCTTTGCTGGCTTGATAGATTTTTTCCATTGCATTATACACTGCTTGTTTCCATGGTTATGACCACCCTGTAAGCCAGCAGTGGTGGCCATGCTTGTATAGTACACTGTAGGAAAAACACTGGCCTCTCTGGTGGCCATGAATGTGGGACTATGCAAAGGTACACATGTACAGAAGCTTCTTCCCCGGCCGCTTCATATCTATGCTGCAACCATAACCCCTGAATACGAGCAGTGTATAATGCGATGGAAAAATGAATTTAGGGGACAATCACAATACATTACTAAGTGCCTTGTATTAACTTTCTCTACATGATAAGTCCCATTGTCAGAAGTAAGAAAACCCCATTTAGGAATTTACCACCATTCACTAGGGAACGGAGGTTTTAAAGTACAATGGTTAAAGGATATTTTTAGAAGAAATGTTCCTGGTGGAATGTGATTTGGAGAGCCTTTACACTTGCCTTGAACATGCATATTGCTTGAGAGCAGTAAAGTTTTTCTTAACAAGAATGCAATGAATCCTAATCCTAGTGATGGTACATTCAGATTCATCCTGTTCATTTTTTTTTTTTTTTAGTGTTTACAGTAAATATAATGAGTTCCCCATGACTCGATGTAAGGCCTCTAGTAAAACGAGACTTTGGGAGTCTAGCGCACATGCTATTACTGGAAGTAGAGACATATGCTGAACTGTATTAAAGAACAAATTTGAACCTGGATTCATTATGGATTGCGCTGCACTTAATGAATCCAGTTGGAAAAAGATTCAGATTGATCCAAAAAGGATTAATTTGAATCTACCATCACAAATCCTAATTTTAAGGAATAATTTAACACATAATCAGTTTTAGATACTTTTTATAAATAACAGGTGTGCCTATGGGGGCAACGTGTGCCCTTATATGCCAAACTTTTTTTGGATACTGGAAGAGTAAAATTATACAGTATTATTCTCATTCAGGGGAGGGCTCTGTCCACTGATGGATAAGAATTATTAATGGTATATTGATTTATAACAAAGCAAAGTAATTAGTTTATCACTTTTGGAAGATATTATCAAAATTACCTGAACATTAAAATCACATGTAATTAAACAGAAGTCATTGAAATTGAAATTTCTGTATATGAGGATTACTGCTGATGAGCCAAGAATGTTGCATACAATTCAAAGAAAAAATACAAGTGTCAATGGTTTTCTACATGCAACATCTTCATATCCAAGATATACAGTTAAGTTAATACCTAAAGGACAGTTTATTAGTAGTGTTGATTGAGGACAAAAGTGCCCGGGTGCTCGAGTAGAACACTTTGGGATGCTCAGGTGCTCTACAGAACACCTGAGCACAATGGAAGTAAATCGGAGAACCCGAGCATTAAACCAGGCACCTCCTGCTCTGAAGAGCGGAGGGTGTCTGGTTTACAGGAAAAGGTCAGAAATTGATGGAAACACCACTGAAATGGTTAGGGAACAGCATGGGGAAGATGTCTGGATGCATCTTGGACTCCCAGGTCCCTGCTGGGAACGATGTTGTCCGAGAAGTACGCCACTTTTACAGACTGACAATAATACACACAAAACCAAAGCTAAAATCAATTTTAGAGGAAAAATTGTTAGGAAACATTATTTCCGGTATATTTACTTGTATATAAAGTGCAAGTGCTGCCAAAAATTACAAGGAAGAGGCACTCCGATACAACCTGTATATCACATAATGGAGGGCCTCATTCACATTGTGGTACAATTGTTCAGGTAGTGGGACTCCTACACTCATAAAGCATAAAGTGAAAGGGCTGCCAAAAAATACAAGGAACCAGTACTCCAATACACCCTTTATTACACATAAAGGAGGGCATCATACACACCCTTGAAAAATTATGATTAATGGCCTGCTGTTGACCCTCAAAAACATTAGGACCATGGGCCTGCAGGTGACCCTCTAAAACATTACGGGCAAGGGCCTGCTGCTGATCTGACCATCTAAAACATTAGGGGTGAAGGTCTGCTGCTGATCTGACCCTCTAAAACTTTCGGGGGGGTCTGCTGCTGAGCTGACCCTCAAACATTAGGGGAGAGGGCCTGCTGCTGATGTGACCATCCAAAACAATAATGGTGAGGACCTGCTGCTGATCTGACCATCTAAAACATTAGTGGCGGGGGCCTGCTGCTGATCTGACCATCTAAAACATTATGGGCGAGGGCCTGCTGGTGACCCTCTAAAACATTAGGGGTGAGGATCTGCTGCTGAGCTGACCCTCTAAAACATAAGGAGTGAGGGCAGCCTAATAAGCATTTTGATATGATGGAGGAAGAGGAGGAGGACGAGAAAAGGAAGATTGAACCATATACCCTTTTTTGTAGTGGAAGGGGTGCATGGAAATACAGTGTATTCAATACACCATAACAGCCACATTTAAAGTGCCTTTATGTTCAACCACTTTCCTCTGGTGGAGTAGAGAAGTCAGGGGCAATCCAGGCCTTGTTCATTTTGATAAGAGTCAACCTGTCAGCATTTTTAGTTGACAGGTGGATGCGCTTATCAGTTATTATGCCCCCAGCAGCACTAAATACCAGCTCTGGCAAAACGCTGGCGGCAGGGCAGGCCAGCACCTCCAAGGCGTACAGCGCCAGTTCGTGCCACGTGTCCAGCTTGGACACCCAATAGTTGTAAGTCACAGAGGGATCACTGAAGACGCTGGCACGGTCTGCTATGTACTCCTTCAAGATCTTCCAAAACTTTTCCCTCCTTGTGACACTAGGCCGCGCATCAGGGTGAGGGTGATGGCGGGGTGTCATGAAACTGTCCCAGGCCTTGGAGAGTTTTGCCCTGCCTCTGTTGGAACTGCTGTGTGTTCCCCTCATCTGCCCTCCTCAGTTGCCCAAGGAACTACGTACTCTGCCGCCAGCTTTGTCAGCTGGAAATTTTTGGAGCAATTTTTCCACAAGGACCTTCTTGTATTGCACCATTTTGCTAGTCCTCTCCACCACAGGAATGAGAGATGAGAAGTTCCCGAGGGTCATGGGAAAGGCAACATAACAAAGTCAGCCATGTGTGCCAGAGTTCCAACAGACAAAACTTTGCTGTCCTCATCAGGAGGATGACTCTCAATCTCCTTATCCTTTTCCTTCTCTTTAGCCCACGGACGATGAACAGATGGAATTAACCTGCTATGGGTACTACCCTCTGTAGTGGAGGCAACCGTCTCCTGCTCCTCCTCATCATCATCCAAATTTGCGCTGAGAAGACGAATGGAGGGTGGTCTGGCTATCACCCTGTGTACTGTTTTCCCTCATTTCCACCTCTTCCACATGCAAAGCGTCCACCTTCATTGTGAGCAGCGAGCATTTCAGTTAGCACAGAAGTGTGATGGTTACGCTGATATTAGTGGCATCACAGCTCACCATCTGTGTTGATTCCTCAAAGTTGTGTGAAATCTCACAGATGTCAGACATCCATGCCCACTTTTCTCTTGTGAAGAGCGGAAGATGACTGGAAAGGCGATGACCATGTTGCAGCTGGTATTCCACTACTGCCCTCTTCTGCTCACAAAGCCTGGCCAACATGTGGAACATGGAGTTCCAGCACATGCTCACGTCGCACAATAGTCGGTAAGCTGGCAATTGCAAGCACTGCTGCAGTGTTGCCAGACTGGCGGCAGCTGTAGATGACTTTCATAAATGGGCACACATGTGGCGTACCTTCACCAGTAGCTCAGGCAATTTGGATTAGGTTTTGAGAAACCGCTGAACCACTAGGTTGAACACGTGGGCTAGGCATGATATGTGTGTGAGCTTGCCGAGCTCCAAAGCCACCACCAAGTTAAGGCCATTATAAGACACAAACATGCCTGGTAGTAGGTTGAGTGCCACAGCTCTGCAGCGGTGTGCTGTTCGTCACCTAAACAAATTAGTTTCAGCAAGGCTTGTTGCCGCTTCCCCACTGCAGTACTACACTGCTTCCAGCTACTGACTGATGGCTGACTGGTGCTGCAAGATGAAGTGGAGGAGGAGGTGGAGGAGGAGAAGGGGGGGTTGCAGCCACTAATGTAGGTGGTGGCAGAAATCCTGATGCAAGTAGGGCCTACAATCCTTGGCGTCGGTAGAACCTGTGCCATCCCAGGGTATGATTCGCTCCCGGCCTCCACAACATTCACCCAGTGTGCCATCAGGGAAATGTAGTGTCCCTGGCCAAAACCACTTCTCAATGTGTCAGCCGTTAAGTGGACCTTCTCAATAACTGTGCTGGTCAAGGCACGGGTGATGTTAAGGGACACATGCTGGCATAAGGCGGGAATGGCACATTGGGAAAAATATTGGCGACTGGGGACTGAGTAACGAGGGACGGCCGCCGCCATCAGGCTGAGGAAAGCCTCAGTGTCCACAAGCCTAAATGGCAAGATTTCCAGGGACAGCAATTTGGAAAGGTGCGCATTTAGTGCTATGGCCTTTGGTTGATTGGTGGGTATTTGAGCTTTCATTCAAAGGCCTGGGGTTTGGACATCTGTACGAGAAGTGGATGCGCTAGCTGATAGTGCTTGCGAAGGTCTATGTGCATAGCGGCAGGCATCCGGGCCTGCGTCTTGGACAGGGGATTGGCCAGCACGTAACACAGGGGAAGAGGAGGCAGTGGTGTGACCCGCAGACACTGATTGTGGACCCAGGCGTTCGGCCCACCTATTAGGGTGCTTTTATGCCATGTGGCGGATTATGCTGGTGGTGGTGAGGTTGCTAGTGTTCACGTCCCTGCTAAATTTTGGTAATGGCACAGGTTGCAAATGACAATTCTATTATCGTCCGCACTTTCCTCAAAAAAGCACCAGACTGCGGAGCACCTACCCCTTGGCAAGTGAGATTGCTGCAAGTAGGTGCTCCAGGGAACAGTTGCGGGCCTGTTTGGTGTTGCCCGCCTTCTCCCTTTTGCCACCCCACTGCCTCTTCCAGCCTGTTGCGGTGCTGCGGATCTCTCCCCTCTGCTGTCCTCGCTCGGCTTGCCACCTTCCCAGGTTGTGTCAGTGATTTAATCGTCCACACTTCCTCTTCCACTTCCTCACCCTGCTCATCCTCCTGACTTGTTGACCTAACAACAACCTCAGTTATTGACAACTGTGTCTCATCCTCATCATCAACCTCTTTAGACACTAATTGCCGTTGACTTATTGGCAACTGTGTCTCATCATCATCATCCACCTTGTGAAACGCTAATTGCCTTTCCCTACAGTCATCTTCCTCTGACTGTGGATGCTCAAGAGTTTGGGAATCAGTGCACAATATCTTCTCATGTCCCTCTTCATGCGGGCTTGTTGAAAGGCCCAAATGAAGGAATGCCACTGAAAATAGCTCCTCGGAATATCCGAGTGTGGGATCACTTGTTTACCAAGACTCTCCATACTGGGAGGAAGGAGGATCAGGGTGAGGATTCTGTTGACCAGACTCCTGGCTACTGAGACTGGGCTTTGTGGAAGACAGGGTGGTGCTTAACCGACTGGAAGCATTATCTGCTGCAATCCAACTGACCACCTGGTCGCACTGGTGTGACTTCGAGAGTTGTATCCTGCGCCAACCTCCAAACTGGGACATGAAGCTAGGTATCATGGATGAGTGTGTTTCTTGTGCTCTGGCAGCGGGCCACGGCCTCTGCATGCACCATCAGCAGCACGGCCACTTCCTTGTCCCTTACTGCTCGTGTTGAGCATATTAAATGGTATATATGCTTGCAAGTATGTCACACGTACAGTAGCACAGGTTTTGTAAGTGTATGCGCAAATAAATTACACTGAATGTCACAAATATTTAGGATGCGCAAAGGTTATACAGGAGATGTAGCGCAGGTAATGTCGCTGTCACCAGCGGCGAAAAAATTACACTGAATGTCACAGATATTTAGGATGCGCAAACGTTATACAGGAGATGTAGCGCAGGTATTGTCGCTATCACCAACCGCAAAAAAATTACACTGAATGTCACAGATATTTAGGATGCACAAATGTTATACAGGAGATGTAGCGCAGGTAATGTTGCTGTCACCAGCGGAGAAAAAATTAGACTGAATGTCGCAGATATTTAGGATGTGCAAACATTATACAGGAGATGTAGTGCAGGTAATGTCGCTGTCACCAGCAGCGAAAAAATTTGACTGAATGTCACAGATATTTAGGATGCCCTAATGTAACACAACATATGTTGCAGAGGTTGTGACACGGTCATCAGCGGCCAAACAATTACACGCAATTTAGCGCAGGTTGCACTAATAATATATATATTGCTGCAGCTCTCCCAGCCTAAGACTGAACCGAACCACGTGTCATTGGGTGCTATATAGCACCCAATTACGCCTTCCAGCCAGCCAATCACTTTAATGCCAGTAACCAACATGGCTATGGCATTACAGTGAGGGCTCATACTTCCCCGCATGTTTATTGACGCTCGAGCACATGCAGTGTTTGGCCGAACACTGCGATGTGCCGAGCATCGCGATGCTTGAGTGAAAATGGTGTTTGTCCGAGAATGCTGGCCCAACACTATTTATTAGAGCTTGGAGAATTTGTAGTTATAAGATTAGGTGCACTACTGTGGTGGATGCAAACAGTAACATCTAACTAACCCTCACACTGATTTTAAAAATGAGACATTAGCCAGTATATCCTTATATTAAGGGCACACCTGAGCCCACACACCACGCCAAGGTTTCTTAAGTGGCACGAGACTTTGTAACAGACCACAAGTGCAGTATCTGCTCCCCCGAGCATAAATGCACAACTACATTTGGGGTTGAGTATTTCCTGCCTTTTGAGACCACATATTTTTGTCATTTAAATCATATATTTACATTTGGAGGTGTATAAACTCCAATTTAAATGCACCTTGATTACTGAAGGGAATCCATGTTATACAACATGTAGAAGCTTCTTTGTTTGTGTATAAGTTTCTCTTGTCTCTATACGTTTCTGTTCTCTATATCAGTTTCTGTTCTCTGTAAAATGAAACATATCTCTTTGGATACTACTCCCAGATATTTCCCCAAATATGGAAGTTCCGCTTTTTGCTCTATTTACCTGTAGAATAGAACATGTTGATCTATGATAGGTTGAATTAATAACTTACGTTGATATGCTAATATAGGGGTGTAAAACCCCTCTTCTATATAATCTGTGTGTAGTAATAATAAACTTCAGAGCGTTCATTTAGTACATCATTGTTGTGTCTGTTGTTCCCTACTGAGTGAAGCGCTCTCCTGACGTCAGACCAAGACTTAAACCAAGCCGATACTAGAAGTTTGGTACCAGGTGTACCAAGGGGGACGTTGAGATTCCTAACAGTTTGGGGGCTCGTCCGGGATCGAGAAGGTCATCCTCGGGTCCGGTAAGAAAGACATCTGATATTTTGTGATCAGACCTGAGTCCTTTGTCTAGTTGACAGTATTTGTCAGAGCCTTTACGGTTCAGTACAGGCAGTCCTAGAGAAGTGGCATCATTAAAATATCAGACGGAATGGGGGCACAAGGGTCCAAGACAGAATACCCCAAACTTGAGATAGGAGAAACATGTAAGTTTTATGTTGTCCAGTGTAGTCCCACAAATTACTTCCTAGTTAACCAATGGGTAGACAATTTGGCAGGATGTGATATTAATGGAGAATTGAAAGTTAAAATGTGAAAAAGAATGTTACAGAGAAAGTGTGGCCCCGGACAGCAGGTCGTCTGGCTGGCAACAGGGATGAAAATCTGTAAAGTTAGAGCTTACAGACTGTGGACATCAGAACTCCTGTGATGTTGAGGGGGGGGGGGTTCTAATTGAGTGAGAAAACAGAACAGTGTCAGGATGTTAATTGATGGCACTAGCAAGAAAGAAAGTGCCCCAGTGTCTGCAATCAGAAAGGCGCTTGTGTTAAGTGTTCAGAAATGAACTGGTTAAGTTTTGTTACCCTAATGATATGTGTGTGTTTAAATAGGGAAGATCCATAGCCCTAGCATTAGAGATTTGAGCAGTAAAATATGGTCAGTTAATGGATAAGTATTGTACCTAGTGTGAGCCACAGAACACGAAGGTGTTAGAAAGATATCTCTGTTGAAGTAGTTCTACTTTCCAGAGTGTGAGAAGACACAGTATTGTCTGGTGCAGTATCTGTAAAAGTTTGAGGAATATTTAAGACAGTTGAACGTTCTGTAGTTGGCTGATTCACTTTCCCTGCCTTAACAGAGAAACATTCCTAAGATAAGAGAAGCAGGCAAAGAAAAGGGAGAGGGAATCATGCAGAGTAAGTGATGTTATATGTGTAATAACATTATACAAGACGAAGAATTGTTTAATAATTTTCTTTCTCCTTTCACAAGCAGTGTAATGTGGGAATCCAGCTTTTAACAAAAATTATTATATATGTGCAACACTAACTAAGACCACATGGCATATAAGATGATTTGGGTTTAACAAAATTACTGTATGATTATAACATGTATATTGTCTTCTTATAAGATTTGATTAATCACAGAGTGAAGACCAGAAGACATTGGAAAACACACCACAACAGTGACAGACCATCAGCAATTCTGGGTGTGGTGTGGCTATCTGTTTCCAGGAAAGCTGTGTTTGTCTGTGCTGCAAGTTTTGGGATGAAACAAAGAAAACTATGTGGCTGGGTTATAAGACATAAATGATTCAGTGGAATGTGAATCGGTGTGGCTTTGAGTTGTAGTTGAGTCGAAAATGTGTGAAGACTGATGGATGTTTTTAGCAGAGCTGTGTATGCAATTCATATTTTATGTATAAGGGCGTGGTTATGAGCTGTTTGTGAAAAGGAGTACATGAAAATGTGAATGCATATGGAGTACGATATTTGTTTTCATATAATATGCGCATTGAGAATTTTATTTTAATTTTCTTGGAAGATTTTTGGTTTTTATTGGTGCCAACAGTGTTGATTGAGCTGTACATTTTTTTTTTTATTGAAGTCAATGAAAAGTTTCTTATGGGCCCTTTGTGTGTTTATGTCTGTATTGTCAGATCTGTTTGTTTCAATGTTTGAAGTTACGTGTTACATGTTAAGTATTGTGCTTAACATCAGAGCTCTGTTCTCATGGACAGCAGGGACACTACTGACGGACAGAAGGAGGACCACAGCGTCCGACTAAAAGGGGTGGACTTAAATAACTGCAACAGTGAAGTGCGTATATAATTTTCTTTCTGTACTGAAATAGGCCACTAAACGCTATCAACACATAACTGCAGAAGTGAACTGAGAATATATTTTTCTTTTTGTATTCAAATTGGCAACTAAACGCTTTTACCGCAAATAACTGCAACAGTGAACTGCAGATATATTTTTCTTTTTGTACTGAAATACGTCACTAAACGCTTTCACCACATATAACTGCAGAAGTAAACTGCATATATATTTTTCTTTTTGTAATAAAATACGCCTCTAAACACTTTTACCACATATAGCTGCAGAAGTGTACTGTGTATATATTTTTCTTTTTCTACTGCCTTTTGAATCCAGAGTAAAAAAAAAAAAACAGCCTGGTTTGAGATCTGCATTTATACAAGCAGGGTGTTGAACATGTGAGTAATTAGGGTGTGGCTGTCTAATTAGAAGAAGTTAAATAGCCAGCCTTGAGGGCAGCTCAGTCCTTTGAATCCAGAGGGAAAAAAAAACAGGCTAGTTTGAGATCTGCATTTATACAAGCAGGCAAATAAAACGAGTTTGTGAGCGTTCGCGTGTTTGATTTTTAAGTGTGTGTTTGTATTAAGTGTGTGACTTTAAATTACGTGACTTGAGATTCAGGGACTTTAGGAGGGGACTACAATAAATTAGTTTCTTATCACTGCACTATATTGTATTTTTCTCTTTTCTTGCATAATCCCCATTTAGTATGTGTTCCATTATTGACAGATCAGTCCAGTGCACATCTTTTCTAATGTCTGCAGTCCTGGATCTTTGTTCAAAATGTGACCAAATTACCAGTTTGGAATCACACATCGAGTATCTAACCTGGCGAATTTCAACACTGAGAAGCGTTGACAAATAGGAAAAGAGTTTGCTGCTCACTGAGCAAGCTCTCTATGGAGATAGATATGGGGGAGGATGATAGTGAGGAGGCTCAGGAAAGTAAGGTAGTTAGATGGGTAACAGTTAGAAAGCAGGGTAGAGGGAAGAGTGTCAGGGAGTGGTGTTAATCAAGCACCAAAGTGCTCGTGTGCTCTACCGAGCACCATGGAAGTCAACGGGAGAACTCCAGGCACTACCTGCTCAAAAGAGAAGAGGGTGTCTGGTTCACACAAAAAAAAAGTAAAGAATTGATGGAAACCCCACCAAAAAAGTTTGGAAACAGCATTGGGAGGATGTCTGGATGTATTTTGGACACCCATTACTTATGACATACAATAGACAACCACACAAACGCTATATGCCAAAAGCCGGGTATGTGCAATCCAACAATCTATCCATGAGACAGATAACAGTCAGCATACCTTACAAAGGCAGCCTTGTGCACTATGAGACATTCCAAACCAGCTCTCATCTGACTGAGAACCAGTAAGCCTCAAAGTTGCTTTATATCTGTTGGACGGCTTGGGTGGACCTGAACACCTAGATCAACATCATTTGGGTGACAAAAAGTTTTCTGATTGTCCTAACATAATATTCAATAACCTTTATATACAGTTTTGGCACTTTTTGTGATGTAAGGTGACAGAAAATGACTTTTGACACCGTTTTTGTTTTATTCTTTTGTGGTGTTCACCTGAGAGGTTAGGACATGTGGTATTTTTATAGTGCAGGTTGTTACCAATGCGGCGATACCCAATATATATACATTTTTTTTATTTATTAAAGTTTTACACAATAATATTTTTAAAACAAAAAAAATATCATGTTTTAATGTCTCCATAGTCTGAGAGTCATAGTTTATTTTTTTATTTTTTGGGCGATTGTCTTAGGTAGGATCTCATTTTTTGCAGGAGGAGGTGACTGTTTGATTGGCACTATTTTGGGGTGCATATGACTTTTGGATCGCTTGCTATTATACTTTTTGTGATGTAAGGTGACAAAAAAAATTGCTTTTTTGTGGCACTGTTTCTATTTAATTTTTTTACGCCTTTCATCTGAAGAGTTGGGTCATGTGATATTTATAGAGCTGGTTGTTATGGACACGGCGATACCTATTATGTCTACTTTTTAAATTTGTTTTCCTTTAACATAATAATAGCATTTTTGAAAAAAAAATTATGTTTTAATGTCTCCATGTTCTGAGAGCTATAGTTTTTTTTTGAGCGATTTTCTAATGTAGCAGTTTTATTGGTAATATTTTGTGGGACATACACCTTTTTGTGATGTAAGGGGACAAAAATGGCTTTTTTTTACACAGTTTTCATTTTTTATTTTGTATGGTGTTTATCGGACGGGGTGGGTCATGTGATATATTTATAGAGCCAGCCATCACGGACGCGGCAATACAAAATATGTGTATTTTATTTATTTTTTCCTATTTTTTTAAATTACTTAATTGGGGATTTATTTATTTTTTACATTTGAAAACTTTTTAAAATTATTCTATGAAACTATTTATTTTTTTATTTTTTATTTTACACTTTGTGTCCCCCATAAGGTCATACAAGACCTCTGGGGGACATTTAACTTCGCTTTTTTTTCCCACCATTGATTTCTCCTGTAACTGGGGCTGACATAGTAGCCCCAGTCACAGGGGAAATACACCCTCCAGAGAGGCTGTACAGCACTATACTGTACTGTACAGCTTCAGTGCAGGGCTGATTGAGATCTTTGAAAGACCCGACATCTCCTGCACTCTCCCGGCCCCGGCAGTCACATGTGTATGCAGTGATCTAGAAGGCAGGGACACTTGGGAACTGTCCATGCCTTCTCCCTGGGTTGCCCTGCTGTCACTGACAGCAGGCAACCCACTCTGCAGCTGCACGATTCTAGAACGTCCATTCAGAGTTAAAAATCCACTCATAGGACGTTAATATCCTATGGGCGGTGTAGGTCCATGTAGCCATGGTGTAGGTCGTCTTCACCTGAGCTCCACACCACTAGCCCAGCTACTTTAGCTTTATTCAGTGGAAACTGATCCCAAGATGGGGAAAACTCTTAGAGACAAAGATAATGCCTCCGGGGCCACTTTGAAGACAAAGAAAACCCAGGGGGACTTGAATAAGTTCCTTAACAGGAGATCTACGTCGCACCCCGATGGTGGCAAGATGGCGCGAGAGGCGCGCAACCTCTCTGAGCGGGAAGGAGCCGATTCGGATGCAGACAGCTCTGATGCCGAAACATACAGCAAAAGTGAGTCGGACTCCCTACCTCTCACCCGTAGCTTTCTCCAGCAATCTCTGACCCAGGCCCTTACTCCGGTCATGAGGGAACTATCGGACATAAAGGCCGAGTTTCTACAGCTTGGCCACCGAGTGGAAAGCCTGGAGGATAGCCATGATCAAATGATCCAGCGGGAAGCAGGAGTTCAAGACCATCTGAAGATGGTATCCAAAATGATTAACACAGCTTTCCTGAACCTGGAAGACCAGGAAAATAGGGGTCGGAGGAAAAACGTCCGCCTGAGAGGCATACCTGAGACGGTTCAAGCAGAGGACCTGATAAACACCGTTCGCTGTATTTTTGCCTCCCTTGTAGGAGAAGAACAGGCCGCCGCCATCGTTATAGAAAGAGCGCACAGAGCGCTCAGGCCAAAGCTGCCCGCAGGTGAGCCGCCTAGGGATGTGGTTTGCGCCCTCATGAACTTTCTGGATACCGCTGCTGTCCTGAGAGCAGCAAGGGAGAAGGGGGATGCCTCCTTAGACGGCCATAAAGGGCTTTAATTCCAAGACCTAGCGGCTAGCACGTTAGCTAAGCGCAGAAATCTGCGCCCACTGACCACGATGCTTAGAGAAAAGAAGCTACCTGTCAGATGGCTGTTCCCTTTCGGCCTTAGCACCGCCATAGGAGGTAAACAATTCACAGTGAGACTCCCAGAAGATCTACCACCTATTTGGGAGGCCCTGGGTACAGAAGCTCTTGATATTTAATCATGGCTCCCCTGCGATCCAACTACAGAACTTCCAAACCTGCCACAGTCAGAGGGCTGGCGCTTAGCGCAAAAGAAGAAGTCTCCGAAGAAAAGAATTTCCTAACCTGCTCCTGTGAGACTTTTCCTGGGATTCCGCATTGTTCCGGATCACCGGAGCCCATCGTTTTTGGGACTCCACCGCTGCTGTGTTCCAGCTTTACAGGACTCAGGTTTTATGCCCTCTGCCTGATTATTATATTATTGTGCTAATGCCTCTTATAATGGTTTCTTCAATTTGCTTAACCTGACATAAGGGCCATTGGTATACTTTACATTATTTGTTTGTCTTTGCCTCTTCCCTTTCTTTCTCCCTCCATATTGCTTTTCTTCCTCTACCCTTACCTTGTCCATAAACCATCGTCTGGTTGTTATCTATGATATAGAACCTGCTGATTGTGCTTTGCTCAGGGTCTAAACAAATCCACTGTCTATTCTTATGCGTTGGGTTTGGGGTGTGGGCTCTGGCTCTGGGGTGTTTACACACTAGTTTTCCCCCTGCCGGGGTCCCTGACCTTCTAGGTAATTGTTACCTGTATAGCACTTACCTTTAATCCCTTCTCTAAATGTTATGTTCATATTCATTGTTCTACTGTTACCCTGTGTCGCCCTCACCTGGTCACATAGCTCTACTGCTTAGGTCCGCCCATTTTCACCATGTCTGATATAAAGGTATTATCCCTCAATGTGAATGGCATGAACACACCACAGAAAAGGAGCCAAATATACCATACACTTCGAAGAGAAGGAGCTGACTTAGTCCTTTTGCAGGAGACCCATTTTAGACACCTACATTTACCCAAAACAGAAAATAAACATTTTCCTGTCTGGCATCATGCCTCTTACTCCTCGGCTGCCAGGGGCTTCTCTATAGCCCTAGGACAGAGCTTTCCCTTTACCCTGGAGGCCAAACTAGCGGATTCTGAGGGCCGCTTTCTTTTCTTAAAAGGCAAAGTTGCAAACACCATGTTTACTATAGCCAACCTGTATGCCCCAAACAGCAGGCAGGTCACCTGGCTGCTTCACACCCTGGAGGCCTTAAAAACATTTAAAGAGGGATTCCTCATTTTGGGAGGGGATCTTAACCTCACACTCGATCCTTCTATAGACTCGACCTCTATTGGTCGCCCTACCTCAAGAAGACAGCTGAGGAAATTACTTATTACTCTAAGGGACTTAGGGATCTCGGATGTCTGGCGCATTCTCCATCCTGAGGGAAAGGATTACACTTTCCACTCGCTGACGCACAATACATATCAGCGCTTAGACTACATTTTCTTTGCAAATCACCTACTGTCCTCGGTTACTGAGGCCAAGATTGGTAACATAACCATTTCCGACCATGCGCCGGTGAGTGTGAAGGTGAGAATCAATGAGCTGCCTCCGAGATCCTGGGTCTGGAGGTTGAATGAGACGCTCCTAGAAGAGGAATCCCATAAAAAAGCCATTGAACAGTGCCTCAAAAATTACTTCTTAGAGAATGCTAGGGATCTTACTAAGGGGACGTCACTGTGGGAGGCTCATAAGGTTGTAATCAGAGGGGAACTCATTAGTCTAGGCTCTAGTGCCAAGAAACAGAGACAGAAACAATTAGACTCCCTCCTTCAACAAATCTCCACACTTGAAATTCCCCACAAGAAAACAAAAACAGAAGAGGACCTGGTGTCACTTAAGTGTCTAAGGCATAAGGTCGTTGACCTTTTGAACATTAGGACAGCTGGGGCCTTGAAGACGTTGCGCTTCAAACAATATCTTCATGGAAACAGAGGTTCTAAATTAGTCTCTAACCTTATTAAGAACCAAAGGAACAAATCCTTTATTCAAGCCATCAAATCCGTTTCGGGCCTCCGACTTATTAATACCCCGGCGATAGCCCAGGAGTTTTGCTCCTTTTATTCGAACTTGTATAACCTCCCGGTACCCCTCACTAGCCAGCAAATTGAGGCTCGTTTATCTGAGTTTCTCAGCTCCATCAACATCCCAAGGTTAGCTGCGGATGATATACATCAGCTACTTCAGCCGTTCACAATAGAAGAGGTGGAAAAGGTTCTTATGTCCATCCCTTTAGACAGGAGCCCGGGGCCTGACGGCTTTCCAATTTCTTATTATAAAAAGTATAAAGACATATTAATCCCACACTTTGCTTCAGCTTGTAATCTCCTCCTTGAAGGTGGCTCTTTGACCCCACAGGCTCAGGAAGCACACATTACGATTATCCATAAAGAAGGGAAGGATAAAGAGGCATGTGGAAGTTACAGGCCAATCTCGCTGCTGAATACCGATCTGAAGTGGTGGGCTAAATTGCTTAACAGCAGGATGTCGGT
This sequence comes from Bufo bufo, assembly GCF_905171765.1. NCBI lineage: Eukaryota > Metazoa > Chordata > Amphibia > Anura > Bufonidae > Bufo > Bufo bufo. Next base: position 477,450,082 of record NC_053391.1, read on the forward strand.
GTTGCTTCCTGGGCTTGTGGGTGAAGAACAGGTAGGATTCGTTGCAGGAAGAGAGGGCAGGCATAACATCAGTAGAGTTATACATACGATTACCCACTCCATCAAATCTAATTCTCCCCTTGTGCTTTTAGGTACTGATGCGGAAAAGGCGTTCGATAGGGTCAGCTGGGCCTATATGGGTAAAGTATTACAAGCTTTTGGTTTCCCAGAGGATTTTATCAGAGCTATTTTTACACTTTATTCTGCACCATCAGCGAGAATACTAGTTAACGGCGATAAAATACCTGTGAGTGATGATCCCGATGAATCCCAAGCTGTTGTTCAGTCTTAATTTTCCCCCACTGCTCTCCAAAGTTACCTCAATTCTCTCCAGGAGTAGTTCTCCTTTCCTGACCTGGTTAGGCAGGAAAAATGTACTCACCACATACATCCTGCCGTTGATAATCTACACATTGAGAGCCTTACCCATTTCGATACCTATTAGATTTATCAATAAACTACAATCTATCATGAGCAGTTACTTATGGGACAAGAAGCGCCCCAGAATGTCCTTTCGCCTCCTTTCCCGAAGGAAGAAATATGGGGGTATTTCCCTCCCTGACCTATTGTCCTACGAACAGGCCATTAGCTTGGAAAGATGGCTTAAACTTGCCAGACAAGAGACACACTGCATGCATATTGACCTTGAATTAGCCTTGTTGGGTAGGGAGCTGTTCCATAGGCTATGGACACCCGAGAGAGCAGGAGAAGAAATCCAAATTGTAAGCGAACTTACCAAAGCAATGCTTCATATTTGCCATAAGTTCTTGGGGTTAACTTTCACTCAGGACAAGATTTCCCCACTAGCCCCTATTTCAGTCATCCCCACATTAATATTTCCACGAATTAAATCTCCATCAGACATTTGGTTATCAATGTCACACCACAGATTAGGAGACATGAAGGGGATACAGCCCTCATCCAACTTCTATACTGCCCTCTCGGGTGAACCTGCTCTTGGTAAAGACTTTATCCAAATTAATGACTTTGAGAACGCCTGTAAACAATTTATGTCATCTAAGTATATTCCACTGCCTGACCCGTCATGGTTAGAGAATTATGTATTACTCCCACACCTACCCCATAAATGCACTACCCTCATTTATAGACAGATTCTAAAAGCGAGAGACTCTAACATACCACCCTGGGTCGCTGAGTGGGGAAGAGAGCTCCAACTTGAATTTAATGATGCTGAGAGTAATTGGATTCAAAAATCCTCGCACGGCTTTTCCAAGTGCATTAAAATCCAAGAAAATTCTGTTAAAACAGCGATGCGATGGTATAGAACCCCTGAGCACCTCTTTAAAATCCATTTGCTATCCACAGATCTCTGTTGGAGATGTTCTGCTGCCACCGGTTCCATGTCCCATATCTGGTGGTCTTGTCCTGCCATCAAACCCTTCTGGGCAGATGTAGAATCTGCCATTAACATGATCTGTACAATGACCCTGAAGCTTTCAGCTCAGTTAGTACTACTCTGGATGCCCACTTCCAACTTCCGTCCCGGGAAAAATAATTTGGCTACTCATTTACTTATGGCTGCAAAGCTTTTAATTCCAGTTAAATGGAGAGCAGTTGATCCACCAACGCTGAAGATGTGGCGCAACAGGGTCCATCAAATATGTCAGATGGAGGAGTTGATAGGCTGGACTTATCATAGCAGAAATAGATTTCTGCAGGTTTGGCAACCATGGCTAGATTATAGATCAAACCTTCTCAACTCCCAACTGTGGGAATCTGATTAGAAATGCAGGTAGATGGTCACCTCTTACAATAGCTAGACAATACCCCTTCCACTTCCTTCTTTCTCTCTTCCTTCTCCAATCTGATCATTGCTGGCGATATAGTCCAGATATGCTACACCATGCCTTTGATATTGTAAACAATATTACCTTTACAGATATTTCTGAGCAGAATGTAAATTCCATTTTTTGGTCGACACACTGTTGGGTCTGTTACTCCCCTTCTTCCCCTTCCCCTTATTGATGTGTTATGTGATGAACGTTACCCAGACGCATTGTAAGATCAATCATTTCAGGGGCCCTTTAGCCCTAGAAAAGTGGTTGTCACACCCTAACCTGTATTGTTAGGCATTGCCTTTGATGATCTATGACTAGATTTGATTGTGATGTGACATACGCTGTACTGCGCTACATGCGACATGATGATTGTTTATTTGCTTATCTAATAAAAAGAGATTTCAAACAAAAATGATTTTAGGGGTTTAGGTCAAAAGCTCAAATATAGTATTTTCCGAAATACTACCGGTACCACGAGCCACACAAGAAAGGAAGCGGGAGATTAGGGAGGTTAACAAGTGGCTCAAGAACTGGTGTAGGAAGGAGGGGTTTGTATTCCTGGAGAACTGGGCCGAATTCTCTCTTGGCTATAGGCTCTATCTTAGGGATGGGCTGCACCTCAATGGGGAAGGTGCAGCTGTGTTGGGGGGGGAGATGGCTAGAAGGTTGGAGGAGTGTTTAAACTAGGAACTGGGGGGAGGATAATTACGTTATAGAATGGGAAGATAGTGCTGATAGAGATTGGGGGCAAGGTAATGGGACTGGGGAAGGAATAGATGGAGGGACTAGAACAGTTCAGAAGGAAAGGTGTAGGGTAAAAAATATACATAAACCTCTTAAATGTATGTATACTAATGCCAGAAGCCTGACTAATAAAACTGGGGAACTGGAATTAGTGATGTGTCAGGAGGACTATGACATAGTGGAAATAACTTAGACATGGATGGATGATAGCTATGACAGGGCGGTTAATGTAGCGGGTTACAGTCCGTTTTTGAAAGGATCGCCAAAACCGAAGAGGGGGAGGGGTCTGTCTTTATGTAAAGTCGGGTCTAAAGTCCACACTCTGAGAAGATATAAGTGAGGGACATGAACATGTGGAGTCACTGTGGGTAGAAATACATGGAGGCAAAAACAATAATAAATTACTAATAGGAGTTTATTATAAACAACCAAATATACTAGCGTCCACAGAAAATCTGCTACTAAACAAGATAGACAAGGCGGCAAATCATAATGAGGTAGTTATTATGGGGGACTTCAACTACCCAGATATAGACTGGGAAACTGAAACCTGTATATCTCATAAAGGAAACAGGTTCTTGGCAATAACCAAAGACAATGACCTTTCCCAACTGGTTCAGGACCTGACTAGAGGGACGGCCATGCTGGACTTAGTATTGACCAATAGACCTGACAGAACAACAGATGTGCAGGTTGGGGGAGACCTGGGAAATAGTTGTAAGGGTCAGCCACTAGAAGGACCTAGTTACATTGAATTGCTAGTGATAATGTTTTACACAGACTGTGATGACTTATTTCAGCCACAAGAGGCCGCTGTGTCTTTGAGTAAGAAATAAATGAAGTTGTTTGTTCTAAAGGATGTAGGAGGAGTTTCAAGATCCCGGGCTTTGTCTGGTGTGCGTCTTCCTGGCTGGAGGTGAGCTGAGAGTCTGGCTGCAGTTGGACAGAGCCACAGAGACTAAAAAGTGATTCTGAGAAGAGTGATATCATCCAATTGAAAGACTTGTGACAGGACATGGGGCCTGGCTAGGATAGCGGGACTGTGGCAGAGGACGGGGGACTCCTGGCAGAGCAGAACTGATGTGGATTCCTGTACCTGCAATCTAGAGAGAGAGGAAAAGACAATGCACTGGGACAAGCAAGCGACTGTATCAGGAGCCAGACAACACCTGCCCCCACGTACCAGACAAAGACAAGCAGATACTTTGTGGGAGAATGTGACATGACTGATCTCTGCCCAGCTACCTACAGAACTGTAATTTTGCACCGGTGCTAACCTGCCATAGAGCATAGAGCAGGAATCTTTAGTCAGAGCGTTGTAGAAACGTGCCCTGAGTAGCAGTGTTCAGACAGGAAAATATCAGAGGAGAGTAGCCTGTATTTTTATGTGTTTGCTTATTGGACGCATTTAGTATATCACGGATCAGTTACGAATCCTATAAATTTGTGTAAACTTGTTAACATTGTTCCGGTCATTTGTTGATTGTGCCCCTGGTGCATCGGCACAAAACTGTTAAACCGATTTTCCGGCCATTAAATTTTGTTATTTAATAGAGCCGGTATCTGCTTCAGCCTCCTCATCTGCTGTACTGCCCTGCGGTCTCTTCCTCCCCTGACCGCTACATAGTGACCATAAAGTAATAACCTTCCAATTATCATTCAAAAGAGTATTTCTACAGGGAGGAACAAAAATACCAAACTTCAAAAAAGCTAAATTTAGCCAACTCAGAGAGGCCATAGACCTAACTAACTGGGACAAAGTCCTCAAAAATAAAAATACAGCCACAAAATAGGATATTTTTAAAAGCATCCTAAAATCAAATTGCTAGAGGTACATACGTTATGGGAATAAAAGGTTAAGGAACAAGAAGAAATCAATGTGTATTAATAGAACTGTAAAGAAAACATTAAGTGACAAAAAAAAAAGCATTTAAATCACTAAAACAGAAGGGTAGCGAGGAAGCACTGAAAAACTATAAGGAAAAAAATATAGAATATGTAAAAAACAAATCAAAGCAGCCAAACTAGAGACCGAGAGATTAATTGCCAAAGAGAGAAAAACTAACCCTAAAATGTTCTTCAATTATATAAATGGTAAAAAGTAGTGTTGAGCGAACAGTTCGAGCATAGTTCGGGTCTGTACCGAATTTTGGGGTGTTCGTGACACGGACCCGAACCCGAACTTTTTCATAAAAGTTCGGGTTCGGGTTCGTCGTTCGGCATGTATTTTGGCGCATTTTGAAAGGCTGCAAAGCAGCCAATCAACATGCATCATACTACTTGCCCTAAGATGCCATCGCAGCCATGCCTACTATTGGCAAGGCTGTGATTGGCCAAGTGCAGCATGTGACTCAGCCTCTTATAAGCTTGTGCGCACGTCGGGACGTGCTCACTCCCGATGTGAATAGAACAGGGTTAGACGCGGCTGATGCTAGGGCGAGAATAGGCAGGGATAATTGAATAACTGGAAGCAAATTTCTCTCCTCCACCTGTGATTCATCTGAACAACTGCAGCTGAGCTGCTTTTTTGATAGGGATTGGCTATTTTTCCATCCACATGTACCCGGGCTGACCGCCGGCCGCCATTTTGCGACTTGTAGTGCTGCAGCAGAAGCTGCCACAGTGTGCATTCCAAAGCTCCAAACAAGTCAGACATCTACACCTGGGATTCAGACCAATAGCGATTTAGCAGCACAGTCCAAGGCTATTTTTTTTAAAGGTTGTGCAGACCATTTTGTGGCACATGTTACTGGGCTGATAGGCGGCGGCTATCTTGGGACTAGTGCTGCAGCACAATCTCTCCCAACGTCCATTAATCACTTGTAATAGTGGTCTGTGCCATAGAAATCCTACATCAGGGACTTGGGTGTGCTTGTGTCACCCCTACTAATACCAGTCCACCTGTAATCCATACAGTGAAAAGCCATAAAGTATTCCAGTGAGGGAATTTTTTTTTTATTTAAAAATGGCCAAGTTAGTTTATCTGGCGTTCAATATACTAGATACAGTTAGGCCTGCGTTTCATACATCTGGAATTAGCAAACTAATGTGCTGGGGTTGGGAAAACATATATGTACCCATACTAGAATCTGTCAAAGAAAGCGGTACTCACATATAACAGTCATTCCATCTGTAATCCATACAGTCAAAAGACTGAAAGTATTCCAGTGAGGGAATTTTTTTTTTATTTAAAAAAGGCCAAGTTAGTTTATCTGGCGTTCAATATACTAGATACAGTTAGGCCTGCGTTTCATACATCTGGAATTAGCAAACTAATGTGCTGGGGTTGGGAAAACATATATGTACCCATACTAGAATCTGTCAAAGAAAGCGGTACTCACATATAACAGTCATTTCATCTGTAATCCATACAGTCAAAAGACTGAAAGTATTCCAGTGAGGGAATTTTTTTTATTTAAAAAAGGCCAAGTTAGTTTATCTGGCGTTCAATATACTAGATACAGTTAGGCCTGCGTTTCATACATCTGGAATTAGCAAACTAATGTGCTGGGGTTGGGAAAACATATATGTACCCATACTAGAATCTGTCAAAGAAAGCGGTACTCACATATAACAGTCATTCCATCTGTAATCCATACAGTCAAAAGACTGAAAGTATTCCAGTGAGGGAATTTTTTTTTTATTTAAAAAAGGCCAAGTTAGTTTATCTGGCGTTCAATATACTAGATACAGTTAGGCCTGCGTTTCATACATCTGGAATTAGCAAACTAATGTGCTGGGGTTGGGAAAACATATATGTACCCATACTAGAATCTGTCAAAGAAAGCGGTACTCACATATAACAGTCATTCCATCTGTAATCCATACAGTCAAAAGACTGAAAGTATTCCAGTGAGGGAATTTTTTTTATTTAAAAAAGGCCAAGTTAGTTTATCTGGCGTTCAATATACTAGATACAGTTAGGCCTGCGTTTCATACATCTGGAATTAGCAAACTAATGTGCTGGGGTTGGGAAAACATATATGTACCCATACTAGAATCTGTCAAAGAAAGCGGTACTCACATATAACAGTCATTCCATCTGTAATCCATACAGTCAAAAGACTGAAAGTATTCCAGTGAGGGAATTTTTTTTATTTAAAAAAGGCCAAGTTAGTTTATCTGGCGTTCAATATACTAGATACAGTTAGGCCTGCGTTTCATACATCTGGAATTAGCAAACTAATTTGCTGGGGTTGGGAAAACATATATGTACCCATACTAGAATCTGTCAAAGAAAGCGGTACTCACATATAACAGTCATTCCATCTGTAATCCATACAGTCAAAAGACTGAAAGTATTCCAGTGAGGGAATTTTTTTTATTTAAAAAAGGCCAAGTTAGTTTATCTGGCGTTCAATATACTAGATACAGTTAGGCCTGCGTTTCATACATCTGGAATTAGCAAACTAATTTGCTGGGGTTGGGAAAACATATATGTACCCATACTAGAATCTGTCAAAGAAAGCGGTACTCACATATAACAGTCATTCCATCTGTAATCCATACAGTCAAAAGACTGAAAGTGTTCCAGTGAGGGAATTTTTTTTTTATTTAAAAAAGGCCAAGTTAGTTTATCTGGCGTTCAATATACTAGATACAGTTAGGCCTGCGTTTCATACATCTGGAATTAGCAAACTAATGTGCTGGGGTTGGGAAAACATATATGTACCCATACTAGAATCTGTCAAAGAAAGCGGTACTCACATATAACAGTCATTCCATCTGTAATTCATACAGTCAAAAGACTGAAAGTATTCCAGTGAGGGAATTTTTTTTATTTAAAAAAGGCCAAGTTAGTTTATCTGGCGTTCAATATACTAGATACAGTTAGGCCTGCGTTTCATACATCTGGGATTAGCAAACTAATGTGCTGGGGTTGGGAAAACATATATGTACCCATACTAGAATCTGTCAAAGAAAGCGGTACTCACATATAACAGTCATTCCATCTGTAATCCATACAGTCAAAAGACTGAAAGTATTCCAGTGAGGGAATTTTTTTTATTTAAAAAAGGCCAAGTTAGTTTATCTGGCGTTCAATATACTAGATACAGTTAGGCCTGCGTTTCATACATCTGGGATTAGCAAACTAATGTGCTGGGGTTGGGAAAACATATATGTACCCATACTAGAATCTGTCAAAGAAAGCGGTACTCACATATAACAGTCATTCCATCTGTAATCCATACAGTCAAAAGACTGAAAGTATTCCAGTGAGGGAATTTTTTTTATTTAAAAAAGGCCAAGTTAGTTTATCTGGCGTTCAATATACTAGATACAGTTAGGCCTGCGTTTCATACATCTGGAATTAGCAAACTAATGTGCTGGGGTTGGGAAAACATATATGTACCCATACTAGAATCTGTCAAAGAAAGCGGTACTCACATATAACAGTCATTCCATCTGTAATCCATACAGTCAAAAGACTGAAAGTATTTGTCACGGCCATGGCTATGACCGTGACTCCTGAACCGCATGCGGTTGTCAGCGGTTCTCTTTGGTGTTCAATCACAGGTGAGGGCTGTGGTATTTGCCTCACCTGTGGTTGCCGCTGGCAACAGTGTGTATGTGGCAGCGTAGCAGTCGGAGCTGTGCCATTGCAGCTTGCTACGTTGTGCATGCGGTTTTGTGTGATGTGTGTTGTGTGCACTGTGTATTATGTTTTGTGTGCACTTCCCCTTTAAGTTGTGTTTTCCCTTCTGTGTTACTGGAAGGGTTAACTTCCTTCCCAGTGTGTGTGTGTCACTGGGTGTGTCCAATCCTTGGGTGTGGCCACTTGGGCCTATAAAGACCCTCTCTCTTGCAGAGCTCAGGAGGTGGCTTCAGCATGCTTGCTGATAGCAGCCTCCTGTGTTTGGCATCCGCCAGTGAGAGCCACCACTGTGGTCATAGTTTAAAGTTTAAGTCTAAGTTCATAGTTTAAGTTTATGTTTATGCCTTCTTGTATGTCATGTTGTATGTGATGTTCTGTTGGGACCTTCCTTGTCACTTTTGTGCAGTTTACGGTTCTGGATTCCTGTTGCTCAGGGATCCAGTCAGCAAGGCTGTGGCAGGTTGGAGGAACTTCTAGTTCGCCTGCCATACCCGTAAAACTGTTTGTGTTCCCCTTTTTCCCAACAGCTTGGCCAGTGAGACTCCTGCTCCTCCGCGTCTAGGAGGAGTAGGTCGTCTTACCCTGACTCCTAGCACAGGGACCGGACGGAGGGTGAGTTAGGGATCCGAGGTTCCTGCGCATGGGTCCTCCTACCTTTAAGGTCGGCCCATGCAGTTAGGAGTTAGGGTCAGGGTAGGGACGCTGTTAGGAGGTGACCTGCTCCCTATCCTGTTCTCCTGGCCGAGTAGGCCTACAGCACCTGGCATCGCACGGCTGAGGATTTCCCCCATCCTCAGCCGTGACAGTATTCCAGTGAGGGAATTTTTTTTATTTAAAAAAGGCCAAGTTAGTTTATCTGGCGTTCAATATACTAGATACAGTTAGGCCTGCGTTTCATACATCTGGAATTAGCAAACTAATGTGCTGGGGTTGGGAAAACATATATGTACCCATACTAGAATCTGTCAAAGAAAGCGGTACTCACATATAACAGTCATTCCATCTGTAATCCATACAGTCAAAAGACTGAAAGTATTCCAGTGAGGGAATTTTTTTTATTTAAAAAAGGCCAAGTTAGTTTATCTGGCGTTCAATATACTAGATACAGTTAGGCCTGCGTTTCATACATCTGGAATTAGCAAACTAATTTGCTGGGGTTGGGAAAACATATATGTACCCATACTAGAATCTGTCAAAGAAAGCGGTACTCACATATAACAGTCATTCCATCTGTAATCCATACAGTCAAAAGACTGAAAGTATTCCAGTGAGGGAATTTTTTTTATTTAAAAAAGGCCAAGTTAGTTTATCTGGCGTTCAATATACTAGATACAGTTAGGCCTGCATTTCATACATCTGGAATTAGCAAACTAATGTGCTGGGGTTGGGAAAACATATATGTACCCATACTAGAATCTGTCAAAGAAAGCGGTACTCACATATAACAGTCATTCCATCTGTAATCCATACAGTCAAAAGACTGAAAGTATTCCAGTGAGGGGATTTTGCTTATAAAAAATAATATATTTCATTGTGGTGTGAGTTGAATCGCAACAATGAAGAAAAATACTATTAAGGGACGAGGACGCGGTCGGGGTGGTGTCCGTGGAGCCTCTGTTGCTGGTAGAGGACGTGGCCGTTCGGCCCCAGGCGCACACAGTAGGGAACGAACTCCCTCAACTAGCCGGCAGAATGTACCGCAATATCTCGTGGGGCACAATGCCGCTCTTAGGATGGTAAGGCCTGAGCAGGTACAGGCATTAATCGATTGGGTGGCCGACAGTGCTTCCAGCACGTTCACCACATGGTCTTCCACCCAGTCTTCTGCGGAAAGCGCACAGGTGGCACCTGAAAACCAAGCCCATCAGTCTGTCACATCACCCCCAAGCATATCAGGGAAACGGTCTGAGCCACAAGTTATGCAGCAGTCTCTTCTTCTGTTTGAAGACTCTGCTTCCAGGGTTTCCCAGGGGCGTCCACCTAGCCCTTCCCCAGTGGAGGAAGACATACCATGCACTGACGCACAACCACTTATGTCTCCAGATGAAGAGGACATGGGAATACCACCACAGCAGAGTCACCGACTCTCTGATGATGACGAAACACAGGTGCCCACTGCCGCGTCTTTTTGCAGTGTGCAGACTGAACAGGAGGAGGTCAGGGAGGGAGACTGGGTGGAAGACGATGCAGAGGACGATGAGGTCTTAGACCCCACATGGACTGAAGGTCGTGGCGATGACTTTCACAGTTCAGAGGAAGAGGTAGTGGTGAGACCGAGACAACAGCGAAGCCAAAGAGGGAGCAGGGGGCCAAAGCAGACGAGCCGCCGCCCCCAGAGTTCGCCTGCTACTGGACATCGCCAACAGGGACCCAGCCCCACAAAGGCAGCTTTAAAGAGTTCCCTGGCATGGCACTTCTTTAAACAATGTCCTACCGACAAGACCCGAGTGACTTGCACGCTCTGCCATCAGAGCCTGAGGCGAGGCATTAACGTTCTGAACCTCAGCACAACCTGCATGACCAGGCATCTACATGCAAAGCATGAACTGCAGTGGGGTACACACCTTAAAAACCAGGCACTCGCTGAGGCTCCCCCTGCTCCCTCTACCGCTGCTTCCTCGGCTTCCGCCTCGAGAGGAATGTTGCCACCTGCCGAGCAGCAAACAGAGGATGTGCCACCGACACCACCACCACCGCCACCGTCAACTAGCGTCTCCACTATATCACACAGCAGCGTTCAGCTCTCAATATCTCAAACCTTAGAGAGGAAGCGCAAATTCCCCCCGAGTCACCCTCGAGCCCTTGGCCTGAACGCCAGCATTTCTAAACTGCTGGCCTTTGAAATGCTGTCATTCCGGCTGGTGGACACAGACAGCTTCAAAAAGCTGATGGCCATGGCTGTCCCGCAGTATGTGGTTCCCAGCCGCCACTACTTCTCCAAGACAGCCGTGCCTTCCCTGCACATGCAAGTGTCCGATAAAATCAAGTGTGCACTGCGCAACGCCATTTGTGGCAAGGTCCACCTAACCACAGATACGTGGACCAGTAAGCACGGCCAGGGATGCTATATCTCACTAACTGCACACTGGATGAATGTAGTGGCGGCTGGGCCCCCGGCGGACAGTTCCTTGGCGCACGTCCTTCCGCCCCCTAGGATCGCAGGGCATCATTCTCTGCCTCCTGTAGCCTCCTCCTCCTACTCGGCTTCCTCCTCCACTGCTTCCACCAGCTCATCCGGTCAGCCACACACCTTCACCACCAACTTCAGCACAGCCCGGGGTAAACGTCAGCAGGCCATTCTGAAACTCATATGTTTGGGGGACAGGCCCCACACCGCACAGGAGTTGTGGCGGGGTATTGAACAACAGACCGACGAGTGGTTTCTGCCGGTGGGCCTCAAGCCAGGCCTGGTGGTATGCGATAATGGGCGAAATCTCGTGGCAGCTCTGGGACTAGCCGGTTTGACGCACATCCCTTGCCTGGCGCATGTGCTGAACTTGGTGGTGCAGAGGTTCATTCACCACTACCCCAACATGTCAGAGCTGCTGCATAAAGTGCGGGCCGTCTGTGCGCGCTTCCGCCGTTCACATCCTGCCGCTGCTCGCCTGTCTGCGCTACAGCGGAACTTCGGCCTTCCCGCTCACCGCCTCATATGCGACGTGCCCACCCGGTGGAACTCCACCTTGCACATGCTGGAGAGACTGTGCGAGCAGCAGCAGGCCATAGTGGAGTTTCAGCTGCAGCACGCTCGCGTCAGTCGTACTGCCGAACAGCACCACTTCACCACCAATGATTGGGCCTCCATGCGAGACCTGTGTGCCCTGCTGCGCTGTTTCGAGTACTCCACCAACATGGCCAGTGGCGATGACACTGTTATCAGCGTTACAATACCACTTCTATGTCTCCTTGAGAAAACACTTAGGGCAATGATGTTAGAGGAGGTGGCCCAGGTGGAGGAGGATGAGGGCTCGTTTCTAACACTTTCGGGCCAGTCTGTTCGAAGTGGCTCAGAGGGAGGTTTGTTTAAGCAGCAGAGGACAGGTTCACAAGTCGCCAGCCAAGGCACTGTACTGGAGGACGAGGAGGATGAGGAGGTGGAGGGGGACGAGGATGACGCAAGTTCACAGCGGGGTGGCAGCCCAGGCCCATCACTGGTGCGTGGCTGGGGGGATACGGTGGACGATGACGATACGCCTCCCACAGAGGACAGCTTGTCCTTACCCATGGGTAGCCTGGCCCACATGAGCGAATATATGCTCCAATGCCTGCGCAACGACAGCAGAGTTGCCCACGTTTTAACGTGTGCAGACTACTGGGTGGCCACCCTGCTGGATCCCCGGTATAAAGGCAATGTGCCCACTTTAATTCCTGAACTGGAGCGCGACCGTAAGATGCGCGAGTACAAGCGCACGCTGATAGAGGCGCTCTTGAGAGCATTCCCACATGTCACAGGGGAACAGGTGGAAGGTGAAGGCAGAGGAGTGGCAAGAGGTCGCCAACGCAGCTGTGTCACGGCCAGCTCATCTGAGGGCAGGGTTAGCATGGCAGAAATGTGGAAAAGTTTTGTCTCCACGCCACAGCTATCTGCACCGACACCTGATACGGAACGTGTTAGCAGGAGGCAGCATTTCACTAACATGGTTGAACAGTATGTCTGCACACCCCTCCACATCCTGACGGATGGTTCGGCCCCATTCAACTACTGGGTTTCGAAATTGTCCACGTGGCCAGAGTTAGCATGTTATGCCTTGGAGGTGCTTTCCTGCCCGGCGGCCAGCGTTTTATCTGAACGCGTATTCAGCACGGCAGGGGGCGTCATTACTGACAAGCGCAGCCGCCTGTCCACAGCCAACGTGGACAAGCTGACCTTCATAAAGATGAACCAGGCATGGATCCCACAGGACCTGTCCCTCCCTTGTGCAGAGTAGTCCTTATTAACTGCCTAAAACATGTCTTGTTGTGCTACGGGCCACTTCTTTATTTGATACAAATTTTATGAAACCCACAGTTGAATGAAACTCTTCTCTGTCTGGGCGCCGGGGCCTAACCAGATGAAAGTGGCCGGTTAAACTAACGGGTGACATGAAGCCATAACCTCTGCCATGCTACCTCTGTCTTCTGTCTGGGTGCTGAGGCCTAAGTCAAATAAAGCGGTCTTCTGCTGTGCTGGGGGATATGAAGCTAATCTCTGACCTCTCTCCTCTGTCTGGGTCCAAAGGCCTAAATCACTGAAAGAGGCCTTCTCCTGTGGTGTGTGATATGATGCCAGAATATGTGCTGTGGGGCCTCTCTCCTCTTCCTGGGTGCAGGGGTCAAATAAACTAAATTGTGGCCTACTCCTGTGGTGGTTGATATGATGCCTGATTCTCTGATGTGGAACCTCTCTCCTCTTTTTGGGTGAAGGGGTCAAAGTAACTAAATGGTGGCTTCTCCTGTGGTGGCTGATATGATGCCAGAATATGTGCTGTGGGGCCTCTCTCCTCTTCCTGTGTGCAGGGGTCAAAGTAACTCAATCGTGGCTTCTCCTGTGGTGGCTGATATGATGCCAGAATATGTGCTGTGGGGCCTCTCTCCTCTTCCTGGGTGCAGGGGTCAAAGTAACTCAATCGTGGGTTCTCCTGTGGTGGCTGATATGATGCCAGAATATGTGCTGTGGTGCCTCTCTCCTCTTCCTGGGTGCAGGGGTCAAAGTAACTAAATGGTGGCTTCTCCTGTGGTGGCTGATATGATGCCAGAATATGTGCTGTGGTGCCTCTCTCCTCTTCCTGGGTGCAGGGGTCAAAGTAACTAAATGGTGGCTTCTCCTGTGGTGGCTGATATGATGCCAGAATATGTGCTGTGGTGCCTCTCTCCTCTTCCTGGGTGCAGGGGTCAAAGTAACTAAATGGTGGCTTCTCCTGTGGTGGCTGATATGATGCCAGAATATGTGCTGTGGGGCCTCTCTCCTCTTCCTGGGTGCAGGGGTCAAAGTAACTCAATGGTGGCTTCTCCTGTGGTGGTTAGTATGATGCCAGAATATGTGCTGTGGGGCCTCTCTCCTCTTCCTGGGTGCAGGGGTCAAAGTAACTCAATCGTGGCTTCTCCTGTGGTGGCTGATATGATGCCAGAATATGTGCTGTGGTGCCTCTCTCCTCTTCCTGGGTGCAGGGGTCAAAGTAACTAAATGGTGGCTTCTCCTGTGGTGGCTGATATGATGCCAGAATATGTGCTGTGGTGCCTCTCTCCTCTTCCTGGGTGCAGGGGTCAAAGTAACTAAATGGTGGCTTCTCCTGTGGTGGCTGATATGATGCCAGAATATGTGCTGTGGTGCCTCTCTCCTCTTCCTGGGTGCGGGGGTCAAAGTAACTCAATGGTGGCTTCTCCTGTGGTGGCTGATATGATGCCAGAATATGTGCTGTGGGGCCTCTCTCCTCTTCCTGGGTGCAGGGGTCAAAGTAACTCAATGGTGGCTTCTCCTGTGCTGATTGATATAAAGCTGATGGTTGTGCCATCTGACATGGTTGCCAGGGTCTGATTCAATGGGGGCCTACTCCTGTGGTGGGTGATCTAAATGCCTGATTCTCTGCTGTGAAACCTCTCTCCTCCGTCTGGGTGTAGGGGTCAAAGTCTTTCAAAGTCGCCTTCTCCTGTGCTGATTGATATGAAGCTGATGGTTGTGCCATCTGACATGGTTGCCGGGGTCCCATTAAATTGTGGCCTACTCCTGTGGTGGCTGATATGATGCCAGAATATGTGCTGTGGGGCCTCTCTCCTCTTCCTGGGTGCAGGGGTCAAATAAACTAAATTGTGGCCTACTCCTGTGGTGGTTGATATGATGCCTGATTCTCTGATGTGGAACCTCTCTCCTCTGTTTGGGTGAAGGGGTCAAAGTAACTAAATGGTGGCTTCTCCTGTGGTGGCTGATATGATGCCAGAATATGTGCTGTGGTGCCTCTCTCCTCTTCCTGGGTGCGGGGGTCAAAGTAACTCAATGGTGGCTTCTCCTGTGGTGGCTGATATGATGCCAGAATATGTGCTGTGGTGCCTCTCTCCTCTTCCTGGGTGCGGGGGTCAAAGTAACTCAATGGTGGCTTCTCCTGTGGTGGCTGATATGATGCCAGAATATGTGCTGTGGTGCCTCTCTCCTCTTCCTGGGTGCAGGGGTCAAAGTAACTAAATGGTGGCTTCTCCTGTGGTGGTTGATATGATGCCTGATTCTCTGCTGTGAAACCTCTCTCCTCCATCTGGGTGTAGGGGTCAAAGTCTTTCAAAGTCGCCTTCTCCTGTGCTGATTGATATAAAGCTGATGGTTGTGCCATCTGACATGGTTGCCAGGGTCTGATTCAATGGGGGCCTACTCCTGTGGTGGGTGATCTAAATGCCTGATTCTCTGCTGTGAAACCTCTCTCCTCCGTCTGGGTGTAGGGGTCAAAGTCTTTCAAAGTCGCCTTCTCCTGTGCTGATTGATATGAAGCTGATGGTTGTGCCATCTGACATGGTTGCCGGGGTCCCATTAAATTGGGGCCTACTCCTGTGGTGGGTGATCTAAATGCCTGATTCTCTGCTTTGAAACCTCTCTCCTCCGTCCGGGTGTAGGGGTCAAAGTCTGTCAAAGTCGCCTTCTCCTGTGCTGATTGATATAAAGCTTATGCTTGTGCCATCTGACATGGTTGCCGGGGTCTGATTCAATGGTGGCCTACTCCTGTGGTGGGTGATCTAAATGCCTGATTCTCTGCTGTGTAACCTCTCTCCTCCGTCTGGGTGTAGGGGTCAAAGTAACTAAATGGTGGCCTACTCCTGTGGTGGGTGATATGATGCCTGGTTCTCTGCTGTGGGACCTCTCTCCTTTGTCTGGGTGCTGTGGTCAAAATAATAGTAAGTGACCTTCTCCATTGGTGGGTGACTTGAAGCCTGATTCTGTGCTATGGGACCTCACTCCAATTAATATTGTTTAATTTTTATTTATTTTATGTTAACTCATCATTTCCCTATCTACATTTGTTTGCAGGGGATTTAACTACATTTTGCTGCCTTTTGCAGCCCTCTAGCCCTTTCCGGGTGTGTTTTACAGCCTTTTTAGTGCCCAAAAGTTCGGGTCCCCATTGACTTCTATGGGGTTCGGGTTCGGGATGAAGTTCGGGTCGAGTTCGGATCCCGAACCCGAACATTTTTCGAAAGTTCGGCCGAACTCGTCGAACCCGAACATCCAGGTGTTCGCTCAACTCTAGTAAAAAGTATAAATCTGAAGGTATCGGCCCTCTACAGAGTGATTGGGGGGAGTTGCAGAGAGCGATGAGGAGAAAGTAAAGCTATTAAATATTTTTTTCTCCACTGTATCCACTGAGGAAAATAAACTGTCAGATGAAATGCAGAATGAAAAAGTTAATTCCCCATTAAAAGTGCCCTGTCTGACCCAGGATGAAGTCCAGCAGCATCTTGAAAAGATTAAATTAGACAAATCTCCAGGAATAGATGGCATACCCCCCCCCCTATATCCTAAGAGAATAAAGTAATGTCATAGCCATACCCTTATTTCTGATATTTAAGGACTCTATACTGACAGGGAGTGTTCCACATGATTGGTGCATAGCAAAATGTGGTGCCAATATTCAAAAAGGTTGCAAAAACAGAGCCTGTAAACTATGTTTAACATCTGTCGTGGCAAAACTGCTTGAAGGTTTTCTAAGAGACGCTATCTTGGAGTACGTCAATGAAAATAAGCAAATAACGCCATATTAGCATGGCTTCATGAGGGATCGGTCATGTCAAATTAATTTAATCAGTTTCTATGAGGAGGTAAGTTCTAGACTTCACAGCGGCAAATCAATGGATGTCGTATATCTGGACTTCTCCAAAGCATTTGACATTGTACCGCATAAAAGGTTAGTATGTAAAATAAGACTGCTTGGACTGGGAGAAAATGTCTGTATGTGGGTAAGTAACTGTCTCAGTGATGGAAAACAGAGGGTGGTAATTAATTGTACACACTCAGATTGGGTCACTGTCACTAGTGGAGTATATCAGGGGTTAGTATTGGGCCCTATTCTCTTCAATATACTGTATTTATTAATGATCTTGTAGAAGGCTTACACAGTAAAATATTAATTTTTGCAGATGACACTAAACTGTGTAAATTAATTAACACGGATCTGAATAGATTAGAGGCTTGGGCAGAGAAGGGGCAGATGAGGTTTAACACTGACAAATGTAAGGTTATGCACATAGGAAGGAATAATGGAAATCACCTTTACATACTAAATGGTAAAACACTCGGGTGTCTTTTTACACATGCCCGTGCTGGGTGAGATAAATATCTCTGTCAAATGACAACTTTGTATAAAAAAAATGGGAAAAGTTGTCTTTTGCCAAGATATTTCTCTCACCCAGCATGGGTATATGCAAAAAGACACCCCAAAACACATTGCCCAACTTCTCCTGAGTACGGCGATACCACATGTGTGACACTTTTTTGCAGCCTAGGTGGGCAAAGGGGCCCACATTCCAAAGAGCACCTTTAGGATTTCACAGGGCATTTTTTACACATTTTGATTTCAAACTACTTCTCACGCATTAGGGCCCCTAAAATGCCAGGGCAGTATAACTACCCCACAAGTGACCCCATTTTGGAAAGAAGACACCCCAAGGTATTTCGTGATTGGCATAGTGAGTTCATGGAAGTTTTTATTTTTTGTCACAAGTTAGTGGAATATGAGACTTTGTAAGAAAAAAATAAATAAAATAATCATCATTTTCCGCTAACTTGTGACAAAAAAATTAAAAATTCTAGGAACTCGCAATGCCCCTCACGGAATACCTTGGGGTGTCTTATTTCCAAAATGGGGTCACTTGTGGGGTATTTATACTGCCCTGGCATTTTAGGGGACCTAATGTGTGAGAAGTAGTTTGAAATCAAAATGTGTAAAAAATGCCCTGTGAAATCCTAAAGGTGCTCTTTGGAATATGGGCCCCTTTGCCCACCTAGGCTGCAAAAAAGTGTCACACATGTGGTATCGCTGTACTCAGGAGAAGTTGGGCAATGTGTTTTGTGGTGTCTTTTTACATATACCCTTGATGGGTGAGAGAAATATCTCTCTAAAAGACAACTTTTCCCATTTTTTTATACAAAGTTGGCATTTGACCGAGATATTTATCTCACCCAGCATGGGTATATGTAAAATGACACCCCAAAACACATTGCCCAACTTCTCCTGAGTACGGCGATACCACATGTGTGACACTTTTTTGCAGCCTAGATGCGCAAAGGGGCCCAAATTCCTTTTAGGAGGGCATTTTTAGACATTTGGATCCCAGACTTCTTCTCACGCTTTAGGGCCCCTAAAATGCCAGGGCAGTATAAATACTCCACATGTGACCCCATTTTGGAAAGAAGACACCCCAAGGTATTCAATGAGGGGCATGGCGAGTTCATAGAAGAATTTTTTTTTTTTGGCACAAGTTAGCGGAAATTGATTATTTTATTTTTTTTCTCACAAAGTCTCCCTTTCCGCTAACTTGGGACAAAAAAGTTCAATCTTTCATGGACTCAATATGCCCCTCAGTGAATACCTTGGGGTGTCTTCTTTCTGAAATGGGGTCACATGTGGGGTATTTATACTGCCCTGGCATTTTAGGGGCCCTAAAGCATGAGAAGAAGTCTGGAATATAAATGTCTAAAATATTTTACGCATTTGGATTCCGTGAGGGGTATGGTGAGTTCATGTGAGATTTTATTTTTTGTCACAAGTTAGTGGAATATGAGACGTTGTAAGAAAAAACAAAAAAAAACAAAAAAATCTATTTCCGCTAACCTGTGCCAAAAAAATGTCTGAATGGAGCCTTACAGGGGGGTGATCAATGACAGGGGGGTGATCAGGGAGTCTATATGGGGTGATCACCACCCTGTCATTGATCACCCCCCTGTAAGGCTCCATTCAGATGTCCGTATGTGTTTTGCGGATCCGCGGTGTCCGTGTTTTGCAGATCCACGGATCCGCGGATCCGCAAAACACATACGGACCTCTGAATGGAGCCTTACAGGGGGGTAATCAATGACAGGGGGGTGATCACCCCATATAGACTCCCTGATCACCCCCCTGTCATTGATCACCCCCCTGTAAGGCTCCATTCAGAGGTCCGTATGTGTTTTGCGGATCCACAGATCCATGGATCGGTTCCGCAAAACGCATACGGACGTCTGAATGGAGCCTTACAGGGGGGTGATCAATCACAGGGGGGTGATCAGGGAGTCTATATGGGGTGATCACCCCCCCTGTAAGGCTCCATTCAGACGTCTGCATGTGTTTTGCGGATCCGATCCATGGATCCATGGATCTGCAAAACACATACGGACCTCTGAATGGAGCCTTACAGGGGGGTGATCAATGACAGGGGGGTCAAAGGGTTTTGGAACCGCGCTGCTATGGACTGTGTCTCCCAGTAAATGTGGATGGCATAGGGTGTCAGCCCCTCTCCCCGGCACCCAAAGGATCCGATCTTCCACAGACCTCCTCCTCTACAGGGTTAAAGGAGATAGGCAGAATAGTGAAGCACCCTTTGCCATCTTTTCATAAAAGGTTTTATTCTACTCACAAGAGTCGGTAGACAAAAAGCATGTAATACAAATCGAACGTCAGGTTCCTGCCCGACCCGGGTTTCGCTGCCTCGCTTCTTCAGGGGCGATGACTGCGCATGCTTGCAATCAGGCCCTTAAATAGCCCAGCTGATCTCATTCCATAAGCCAGTATGGTTTCGGACCATATAGCATATTTACAAACATCACTTGCATATCATACATAGTCAAAATACCATTAGTGATCCTTTGTACATTCACATTTAAAATAACATTAGAAATAAAAAGGGAATTACTCCCACTATTACAAAATCATCCGCATATATACCCTTTCGGGTTACCACAAAAATATACACTCAATACATATTTCCAGCTTCCTTTCCACATTTACTATTCCCCATCTTAACGGTACCATCTAATACCCTAATTCCCTCCAACTTACAGTATCTATACTGCCGTCCCTTAAGCTCCGCCCACTCCTGGAGCATTGTTCAGGTACTCTCCACCCACTCCTATAGCGTCATTCAGGTATCCTCGACCCCGCCTCCTTCCTCTGACGTGCACATCACGAGGCAATCCCGCCCAATTGAACGGTCAGGCCAACATGACGTCACTCATAGGTCCTTAAGAAGCCAGGTAGAGAAAAGCCGGACGACGCTAATGGTGAGGAAAATTTACAGTATGCACGGTTTCAAATCAAATTCTATGTTTAGCCCACTTGGTTGTAGAGTTCCTAGTTGATAAATCCACTCTACCTCTTTTCTGTTAATCTGTGCCAGCGAATCCCCTCCTCGCCAGTGTGGCTTAACAATTTCCACTCCGGCAAATTTTAAACCCCGCGGATTTTTGTCATGCATTAGCTTAAAATGGGCTGATACACTATGGGTCATCAGGCCTTTTTTTATATTACGTAGATGTTCTTGTATCCTGACTTTCAGTTTCCTCACCGTCCTGCCCACGTACTGGAGCCCACATGGGCACTCCAGCACGTATATGATGCCCTCATTTTCGCACGAGCAATTTCCTCTTATGCGGAACTCCACCCCTTTCTTTTTGGATATCATAAAATTAGTGTATCTCTGCCGTCCTTTTGAATTCCGATTCTTACACCCTGCACAAAATCCGCACCAGGTAAATTTTCCTCCTTCTTCTCCCAGGCCCCAGAGTACCATCCTTCCCACACTAGGAGCGGACACCCCAGGAGGCAAATTGACCTTCTGGAGGAGGTATATCGATTACTGTCTCCTAGTGTGGGAAGGAGGGAAAGAGGGACTCGAGTCCTTTATTGGCCAGTTGAACAACAATGAATGGAACCTGCGATTTGTGGGGGAGATCAGTAACGTGAGTGTCAACTTTTTGGACCTGTGCATACAGATAGAAGATGGCCGCTTTATGACAAGGTCATACTTCAAAGAAACAGATGTTAACTCCTACATTGATATGAAGAGCTGTCATTACGGCCCATGGCTCAAGAACATACCGAAAGGTCAGTTCAAGAGGATGGCCCGTAATTGTACAGAAGTGAGTGACTATAGAGTACAATGTGAGGTATTAAAAGAAAGATTTGTGGAAAGAGGTTATGATGAGGCTAGTCTGGATGAGTGTATACAAAATGTGGAGATAGAAAAAGGGGGAGGAAAAGAACACATGAAAGGGAAAGTGAAAAAGGTGGAGAGGGACTATAGGTTCTCTTTTGTGACAAAATTTTGCTCTATGTCTGACAACATCAAGAAAATGGTAAAAAAGAACTGGGGAATATTGAAGAACGATCCAATATTAGGAAAAACGATACCTGTGAATCCCTCTTTTATTTTTAAGAAAGCTGCAAGCATTAGAACAAAACTTGTACACAGTGCCATCCCCCCAATGAATATAAAGATGCATAAAGAAGGAGGAAAATTTACCTGGTGCGGATTTTGTGCAGGGTGTAAGAATCGGAATTCAAAAGAACGGCAGAGATACACTCATTTTATGATATCCAAAAAGAAAGGGGTGGAGTTCCGCATAAGAGGAAATTGCTCGTGCGAAAATGAGGGCATCATATACGTGCTGGAGTGCCCATGTGGGCTCCAGTACGTGGGCAGGACGGTGAGGAAGCTGAAAGTCAGGATACAAGAACATCTACGTAATATAAAAAAAGGCCTGATGACCCATAGTGTATCAGCCCATTTTAAGCTAATGCATGACAAAAATCCGCGGGGTTTAAAATTTGCCGGAGTGGAAATTGTTAAGCCACACTGGCGAGGAGGGGATTCGCTGGCACAGATTAACAGAAAAGAGGTAGAGTGGATTTATCAACTAGGAACTCTACAACCAAGTGGGCTAAACATAGAATTTGATTTGAAACCGTGCATACTGTAAATTTTCCTCACCATTAGCGTCGTCCGGCTTTTCTCTACCTGGCTTCTTAAGGACCTATGAGTGACGTCATGTTGGCCTGACCGTTCAATTGGGCGGTGATGCCCCGTGATGTGCACGTCAGAGGAAGGAGGCGGGGTCGAGGATACCTGAATGACGCTATAGGAGTGGGTGGAGAGTACCTGAACAATGCTCCAGGAGTGGGCGGAGCTTAAGGGACGGCAGTATAGATACTGTAAGTTGGAGGGAATTAGGGTATTAGATGGTACCGTTAAGATGGGGAATAGTAAATGTGGAAAGGAAGCTGGAAATATGTATTGAGTGTATATTTTTGTGGTAACCCGAAAGGGTATATATGCGGATGATTTTGTAATAGTGGGAGTAATTCCCTTTTTATTTCTAATGTTATTTTAAATGTGAATGTACAAAGGATCACTAATGGTATTTTGACTATGTATGATATGCAAGTGATGTTTGTAAATATGCTATATGGTCCGAAACCATACCGGCTTATGGAATGAGATCAGCTGGGCTATTTAAGGGCCTGATTGCAAGCATGCGCAGTCATCGCCCCTGAAGAAGCGAGGCAGCGAAACCCGGGTCGGGCAGGAACCTGACGTTCGATTTGTATTACATGCTTTTTGTCTACCGACTCTTGTGAGTAGAATGAAACCTTTTATAAAAAGATTGCAAAGGGTGCTTCACTATTCTGCCTATCTCCTTTAACCCTGTAGAGGAGGAGGTCTGTGGAAGATCGGATCCTTTGGGTGCCGGGGAGAGGGGCTGACACCCTATGCCATTCACATTTACTGGGAGACACAGTCCATAGCAGCGCGGTTCCAAAACCCTTTGATCTATATAAACCAGTGTGAACGACCTACCACACTATTCCGGGACCAGCAGCAACGCAAGTGACTGTCCGTGTTGTGACACAGGACTGACTTTTCGTTCTTTGTAATGACAGGGGGGTGATCAGGGAGTCTATATGGGGTGATCACCCCCCTGTCATTGATCACCCCCCTGTAAGGCTCTATTCAGACTTCCGTATGTGTTTTGCGGATCCGATCCGTGGATCCGTAAAACACATACGGACGTCTGAATGGAGCCTTACAGGGGGGTGATCAATGACAGGGGGGTGATCAATGACAGGGGGGTGATCAGGAGTCTATATGGGGTGATCACCCCCCTGTCATTGATCACCCCTCTGTAAGGCTCCATTCAGACGTCCGAATGTGTTTTGCGGATCCGATCCATGGATCCGTAAAACACAAACGGACGTCTGAATGGAGCCTTACAGGGGGGGTGATCAATAACAGGGGGTGATCAATGACAGGGGGGTGATCAGGGAGTCTATATGGAGTGATCAGGGGTTAATAACGGGTTAATAAGTGGCAGAGGGGGTGTAGTGTAGTGTGGTGCTTGGTGCTACTTATTACAGAGCTGCCTGTGTCCTCTGGTGGTCGATCCAAGCAAAAGAGACCACCAGAGGACCAGGTAGCAGGTATATTAGACGCTGTTATCAAAACAGCGTCTAATATACCTGTCAGGGGTTAAAAAAATCGCATCTACAGCCTGCCTGCCATCGAACGATCACCGCTGGCAGGCTGTAGATCCACTTGCTTGCCTAAAGTTCCTGTGAACGCGCGCGCCTGTGCGCGCGTTCACAGGAAATCTCGCGTCTCATGAGATGACGCGTATATGCGTCTAGGAAGAATGATTCAGCCGCCTCCAGAACGCGATCCTGCATTAGGCGGTCCGGAGGCGGTTAAGAGGGATGGCCGGGGGCATCCGTATTGCGCCGCTATTGGTGAAATTTTTGGACTAGCGCAAGATGAACCAAAGCGAAAGCATTTGCCAAGAATGTTTTCATTAATCAAAAATGAAAGTTGGAGGTTCGAAGACGATTAGATACAGTCGTAGTTACGACCATAAACGATGACGACCGGAAATCCGGCAGCGTTATTCCCATGACCCGCCAAGCAGCTTCCGGGAAACCAAAGTCTTTGGGTTCCGGGGGAGTATGGGTGCAAAGCTGAAACTTAAAGGAATTGACGGAAGGGCACCACCAGGAGTGGAGCATGCGGCTTAATTTGACTCAACACGGGAAGCCTCACCCTGCCCGGACACGGAAAGGATTGACAGATTGATAGCTTTTTATTGATTCTGTGGGTTGTGGTGCATGGACGTTCTTAGTTGGTGGAGCGATTTGTCTAACGAACGAGACTCCTCCGTGATAACTAGCTATGCGACCCCCAGCTGTGAGCATTGTGTTGACCAGACTCTTGGATAGTGAGACTGGACTTGTAGGTGAGGGCCTGCTGGTGATTTGTCCCTCTAAAAAATTATATGCGAGGGCCTTCAGGTGAGCAGACCCTGTAAAAGATTGTAGGTGAAGGCCTGCTGGTGAGCTGACTCTGCCAAACATTATGTGCGAGGGCCTGCTGGTGAGCTGACCCTCTAAAACATTGTACGTGAGGGCCTGCTGGTGTGCTGACCCTCTAAAAAATGATATGCGAGGGCCTGCTGGTGAGCTGACCCTGTAAAACATTGTAGGTGAGGGCCTGCTGGTGAGCTGACCCTCTAAAAAATGGTATGCGAGGGCCTGCTGGTGAGCTGACCCTCTAAAACATTATATGTGAAGGGCATATATGCGAGGGCATTATATGCGACGAATAAGAATGGTGATATGATGGAAGAGGAGAAGGAGGATGAGAAAAGGAAGATTCAACCATATACCCTTGTTTGTGGTGGAATGGGTGCATGGGAATACAGTGTATTCAGTACATTACAAACAACACATTTAAAGTGCCTTTATATTCATCAGCTTTCCTCTGGTGGTGTCGAGAATTCAGGGTCAATTCAGGCCATGTTCATTTTTATAAGAGTCAACCTGTCAGCAGTGTTGCCCTGCCTCTGTTGGAACTGCTGTGTGTTCCCCTTGTCTCCCCTCCTCAGTTAGCCAAAGAAATACAGAATCTGCCTCCAGCGTTGTCAGATGGAAATTTTTGGAGCAATTTTTCAACAAGGGTCTTCTGGTATTGCATGGTTTTGCTTGTCTCTCCCTACCACAGGAATAAGAGATGAGAAGTACTTTTTATAGTGAGTGTCGAGATGGGTGAACAACAAGTAATCTGTGTTGTCTAAATTGCGTATAACGCCGTGGGTTGCAGGAAAGGCAGCCTAACATGAAGTCAGCCATGTGTGCCAGAGTACCAACAGGCAAGACTTTGCTGTCGTCATCAGGAGGATCACGCTCAATCTCCTCATCGTCTTCCTCCTCTTCTGCCTACCCACGCTGAACAGATGAAATTAAACTTCCATGGGTACTACCCTCTGTAGTGGAGGCAACCGTCTCTTGCTCCTCCTCCTCTTCATCGTCCAATTCGCACTGAGAAGACGAACTGAGGGTGGTTTGGCTATCACCCTGTGTAAGGTCTTCCCCCAATTCTCCCTTTTCCACATGCAAAGCGCCGTCCTTAATTGTGAGCAGCGAGCGTTTGAGTAAACACAGAATACACTGATAATAGTGTTATCGCCACTCACCATCTGTGTTGATTCCTCAAAGTTTCTTAAAACCTCACAGAGGTCAGACATCCATGCCCACTCCTCTTTTGTGAATAGCGGAAGCTGACAGGAAAGGCGATGACCATGTTGCAGCTGGTATTCCACTACTGCCCTCTGCTGCTCACAAAGCTGGCCAACATGTGAAACGTTGAGTTCCAGCGCGTGCTCACGTCGCACAACAGCTGGTGAGCTGGCAATTTCAAGTGCTGCTGCAGCATTGACAGACCAGCTGAAGTGGTTGATGAATTGTGTAAATGTGCACACACACGAGGCGCACCTTCACCAGTAGCTCAGGTAAATTGGGGTAGGTTTTGAGAAACCGCTGAACCACTAAGTTTAAGATGTGGGCTAGGCATGGGATGTGTGTGAGCCGCCACCACGTTACGGCCATTATCAAAAACAACCATGCCTGGTTCTGGGTTGAGTGGCGAGAGCCACAGCTCAGTCTGGTCTCTTATCCCCTGCCAGAGCTCTTCATCGGTGTGCTGTTTGTCCCCTAAGCATATCAGCTTCAGCAGGGCCTGTTGCCGCTTCCCCACTGCAGTGCTACACTGCTTCCAGCTACCGACTGATGACTGACTGGTGCTGCACGCGGATAATTCGGAGGTGGAAGTGGAGTAGGAAGTGAAGGAGGAGAAGTGGGGGTTGGAGCCACTAACGTAGGTGCTGGTGGAAACCCTGATCGACGTAGAGCCCGCAATCCTTGGCGTGGGTAGCACCTGTGCCATCTCAGGGCATGTATGATGTTACGGGACACATGTTGGTGTAAGGCAGGCATGGCACACCTTAAAAAATAGTGGCAGCTAGGGACTGCATAACGCGGGACGGCCACCGACATCAGGCTACGGAAGGCCTATGTGTCCACAAGCCTAAATGGCAACATTTCCAGGGCCATTAATTTGGAAAGCTGGGGATCAGAATTGCAGACTCGGAAGTGCGGGTCCACATTTCCGGATGCGGGCAGCACATTGTGTGGCCCCGTAAAGATGAATGGGTCCGCAATTCCGTTCCGCAAAATGCGGAACAGAATTGCGGATGTGTGAATGGACCCATGGTTGTGCCCCTGGTAATGTCACTGTCAGAAGCGGATACGTCTATTGAAAAAGTACACATTTGTGTCACAGATATTATTTGGATGCGCATACTTTACACAGGAGATGTAGCGCAGCTAATGTCACTGTCCACAGCGGACACCGTGTACGGAAAAAGTACACTGTATGTCACAGATACATTTTTGAAGCGCACACATTAGACTGCAGATGTGGCGCTGGTAATGTCACTGTCGGCAGCAGACACCGTCTATTGAAAAAGTACACTGTATGGCCTTATGCACACGACCATATATAGCACCCAATGATGCATTCCGGCCAGCCAATCACTGTAATGCCATCAGTCAACATAGCTACAGCATTAGAGTGAGGGCAGTACTTACCTGCATGTTTATTGGCTGCGTAGCATGCTCGATACTCACTAATAACTGCACCACTGAACGGCAAATAGGCCCTAATTTTTTTCCACTTATACACACCAAAAAGGGCTTTAGAACATATAACTGCACCGCTCAACGGCAAATAATATATATTTTTTTGCCACTATTACACGCCACAAAGGGCTTTAATTTTCTCACTTCACCACACAACGGCTAATAAGCCAGTTTTTACTAATACAAGCCCAAAACATGCTTTATGACATATAACTACACCGCACAAGGGCAAATACCGTATTTTTCACCTTATAAGATGCACCGGCCCATAAGACGCACCTAGGTTTTAGAGGATGAAAATAGGAAAAATAAATTTTTTTGACAAAAGGTGAGTCAAAACTTTTAATAAAATAACAGACCAATATTTTAACACTGTAAACATTAACAATAGTAACCAGCAGCATTGATAACCATCATTATTGACCTAAATGTCCAGGTACAGTACTCCTCTATTCCTCAGGGAACCCCAAAAACTCATCACTACTGTCCAGGTTAATCACGCTCTGTGGCTCAGTATATTGTCCTCCGTGCCATCCAAGGCATTGCTAATGCCACACTTTTTAAAGGATCTGACGACGATTTCATCGTTTACTGCCTGCCATGATGTTTTCACCCACTCACAGACTTGGGTGATGGTGGGCCTCTTCATCCGTCAAGTGGGAGTCAGGTCATGGTCCCCAGCTGCCATCCACCTGTTCCATTCCTCCCTCATGAACACTTTAAACGGCTTATTAATAGAAACGTGTAGAGGTTGTTGCTGCCTGGTAAGCCCCCCAGGAATTACCGCTAGATGGGTGTTCACTTCCTTAATCTTGTTTTTGTGGTTTCGCTAATATGTGCCCTAAACCAGTGTTTCCCAACCAGTGTGCCTCCAGCTGTTGCTCTGGGAGTTGTAGTTTTGCAACAGCTGGAGGCACACTGGTTGGGAAACACTGCCCTAAACTGCTTAAGCACTAGTAGGGCAGGTTTGTTCAGAAGTCCTCCAGTGGGTTTGGACCACACCTTTTCGATCCATACTTTAATGCCATTTTCATCCACCCAGCCTTTGTCGTGAACATGGACAATCACTCCTCGTGGGATCACCTCTTTTGGCATCTTCTTCCTTTTAAAAATCAGCATTGGTAGCAGCTTGGTGCCATCTGTGCAGCAGGACAAGACAACCATGTAATGCGTTTTCTCGTGTCCTGAGGTCTTCACAGTTACGGTTTTTGCGCCTCTCACATCGACGGTCTTATTCGATGGAAAATCGAAGGTTAACGGGACTTCATCCATGTTCCCAATCTGGCCTATTTCATAGCCATGTTTCTTTCTTGAATCCAGCACAAATTTATGAAAAGAAAGAATCTTGGACTCATATTCTTTGGGCATTATTTGTGCAATTC
Source organism: Bufo bufo (assembly GCF_905171765.1). NCBI lineage: Eukaryota > Metazoa > Chordata > Amphibia > Anura > Bufonidae > Bufo > Bufo bufo. Next base: position 477,478,595 of record NC_053391.1, read on the forward strand.
TTGTTTTGGTGCGCATAGCAAAGCCACATCTTCTCATGAATCTGTAGCACCATGATGCCGATCCAGTGAAGTCGTCAATGCCTTTCTCTGCAGCAAGACGTTTGGCTTCATAGATGATCATGTTTGTGGATACTGAGAAGCCGTTGTTCCTGTGACATGTGATCCACTCTTTCATGTCCACGTCTAGCTCTGGTTACTTTGCAACACACCCACAAAAAGTGTTTACCTTTCTCCGCTTTCTCCAACCGATCGTCTTGTTTCCTCCATGCACGAATCATCTTTTCAGTTGGAGGCGGCCCAAAATGTCTCTCCGCTGCCCTGTTTCCATGCTCTTTGGCTTATTTTATCACCTCTACTTTAAAAGGAATTTTATAAGAAAGCATTTTCTGCTTTGACATCGTTCAGAAATGTACAGTATGCAGCAGGAGACTACGGTAATTTTCTGCAATAGAATACAGTAATGGAAGAACTGTTAGCACTACAATTATGGGGGTACTGTAGCTAAGAACATCAGTGGATGACAATGTTATGGGGGGGATCTGCTGCTGACACAAGTTTATGGGGGGGATATGCTGCTGACATACGGTACTTATTGGGAAAGGGGGGGATCCAGTGACACTTTAAGGCGTCCCGCAGACATCCATGGAGCATGGTCTGTGAAATCCCGTCCTGCTGAGTGCACGAAGGGCATGGCGTCATAGCAACCAATGACGCCATGCGCTTCGTGCACTCAGCAGGACGGCAGGCAGGGATATCACGGACAGTGCATCATGGATGTCTGCATGATGCCTTAATAAGGGGGTCACTTTATACAAGGGGGTCACTTTATTAGGAGTGGGGTCACTTTATTAGGAGTGAGGTCACTTTATTAGGAGTGGGGTCACTTTATTAGGAGGGGGGCACTTTATTAGGAGGAGGCACTTTATTAGGAGGGGGGGCACTTTATTAGGAGGGGGGGGCACTTTATTAACAGTGGGGTCCTTAGGGATGTCTTTCTGGCAGGGCATAGCTCTGCATGCAGCCAGTAGCATTTTAAATGTGAAGTGGCGGGAAGGAAATGTGCTAAACATCTTGACAAGTTTTCAGCCACTGAATGTCCATTCACTGACATTCAGAATTATTGAGTTATTGAACATGGCATACCTCTATGAGGCAGTGTGACGACTGAGACGAGGGGCGGAGCAGGCTTCCCTGTCACACATGCCTTCTCCGCCCCTCATCTTCCTGCTCCTGTGCTCCAACTTTCCTCCTCCTCCCCCCTCCATAACAGCGCTTCGGGCCGGCCGGTCCCTACCACCCAGCACTTGCTGAGGCCAGACGGCCCATACCACGAACAGCCCTCAGAGCCGACCAGCCCCTGCATCACATCTGCAGCGGCCTCCAATCACAGCCACGAACACCCGGATCGCTCCTGCAAAGCAACACAAGCGCCGCCATGTGAGCTCTGCAGGTACAGTGACTTCAGAGGCCACAAGCGCCGGAAATGCTTTTTTACCCTATGTTTACACCTATATTCACCCCATAAGTTGCACAAACTTCCCCCCCCCCCCCATTCTGGGGGGTGGGGGTGCATCTTATAGGGCGAAAAATACTGTAAGACATTTCCTCTTAATAAACCCTGTTAAAGGCTGTATCAAACAGCACTTGCACCCCAATAACAAGACTGGTCTGCTGGAATTACAGAGCTGTGGCAATGGCAATTTTGATCCCCAATCAGTGCATCAAGGTGTAATAGGATTGTTCCTATTATCCAGGCTGTAAACTCCCCGACTGAACTCTGTTCTGCTTTAATACTGTGGAATGATTCCTCCCTATCCTTTCTCTGAACTTCTAGACAGCTAAATAAAAGTTTTCAAGTGTTTCCTAGCAATATCCCTAGAGCCTGCTTACATCTCTCCCTGCACTAAGTACACTGGAAAATGGCTGAATCCAAGATGGCTGAGGCTATTTGTAGGGCTGTGACATCATAGGGCTTACTGGATGCTGATTGGCTACATGCATGGCATTGTGGGTGATCCCTTGTTCCCAGAGTTCCTTGCTCGATGTCCTAATACGTTCAGCAGCCATTCTAGGAAAAATGTGATTCATTACCACGAAGCGTGAGGAAGTTCGGATTTGATGCAAATCAAATTTTTCCTGAAATTCTGATCGAATTCCACTTCGTAAACTTTGATTCGCTCATCTCTAGTCATAATAATGATCCTGGAATTTTTAAGTTTTGTGCAATTTGCCAAATCCATATGGGCTCAAAAGGTGGAGATAGAATTGAAAAAGGCTTACCCAAGTAGAGTGTAAGTGGATGACAATATTAGATACTATGGGGCAAATTAATTAAGACCGGCGTTTTGGACGGTTTTATTACAGCAGTCTTTTTGGGTATGAGTCTATCAGCATGGTACATTTTGACTTTGCAAAAACACTCCAAATCTGTCAGATTGCGAGGGCATCTCCTCTTCAGATCATCCCACAGATTTTCAATCGGATTCAGGTCTGGGCTCTGGCTGGGCCATTCCAAAACTTGAATCTTCTTCTGGTGAAGCCATTCCCTTGTTGATTTGGATGCATGCTTTGGGTCGTTGTCATACTGAAAGATGAAGTTCCTCTTCATGTTCAGCTTTCTAGCAGAAGCCTGAAAGTTTTGTGCAAATATTGACTGGTATTTGGAACTGTTCATAATTCCCTCTAGCTTAACTAAGGCCCCAGTTCCAGCTGCATGATGCTGCCATCACCATGCTTCACTGTGGGTATGGTGTTCTTTTGGTAATGTGCAGTGTTGTTTTTGCGCCAAACATATCTTTTGGAATTATGGCCAAAAAGTTCAAGCTTGGTTTCATCAGACCATAACACCTTTTTACACATGCTTTTGGGAAACTTCCGATGTGTTTTTGAAAATTGTAGCCTGGCTTGGATGTTTTTCTTTGTAAGAAAAGGCTTTCGTCTTGCCACTCTACCCCATAGCACAGACATATGAAGAATACGGGAGATTGTTGTCACATGTACCACACAGCCAGTACTTGCCAGATATTACTGCAGCTCCTTAAATGTTGCTGTAGGCCTCTTGGTAGCCTCCCAGACCAGTTTTCTTCTCGTCTTTTCATCAATTTTGGAGGGACGTCCAGTTAATGGTAATGTCACTGCTGTGCCATATTTTCTCTACTTGATGATGACTGCCTTCACTGTGTTCCATGGTATATCTAATGCCTTGGAAATTATTTTCCCGATATAGAATCTGAACCCATCCAAAAAAGTAATTACCCATTTTCATTCGGGTCATCATTCTCCAGAGGAAGATCCACTCCACCCTGTCGAAGGAAGGCCTTAGCCACATCCAAGGACAGGATGGAGCGGTCCTCCCCGTCCCCCACCTGAATGTTTAGAAATGTTCTCCTTATGTTGTCCTGTATGTTCCTTTTAGGGATAAACCCTGTTTGATCAACGTGGATAATTTTGTGTATTACAGTTTTTAATCTACTGGCCAGGAGTTTAGCAAGGATTTTATTGTCTGTGTTCAACAGGGAGATCGGTCGGTATGATGTTGTTAATTGTGGATCCTTCCCCTTTTTAGGGATTAAAGTAATTATTGCGTCCATCCAAGAGGGAGGTAACGAGCCCACCTTCCAGGATTGATTTAATACTTCCAACAGTCTGGGAAGTATCACTCCCTCGTGCTTACGATACAACTCAAACGGGAAGCCGTCTGCCCCTGGAGATGCATTGCCCTTAATAGATCTCAACGTGGACTGTAGCTCTGATAGTTGAATCGGTCTGTTCAACCATTCAATGTCTTGTTTATCGAGCTCAGGGATCGCAATGTTATCGAGGTAGTGATCTATTTCTTCTCCATGGTCTACAGACCCTGCCTGATATAGCTCAGAAAAGTATATAATGAACTCCCCTAGTATAGTGTCAGGGTCACGTAGGACCCTCCCTGAACCAGACTTAATACTGCTAATTTTGTTACTTCCTCTTTGATTTTTTATTAATGTAGAGAGTAATCTAATTGGCCTCCCAGATTCACTAAAGATTCTCTGACCTAAAAAGAAGATTTTATTTTGGGCTTTTTTATATAGATAGTTTATATTCATCTCTCGCGTTTTTTAATTATTGTTGTTTTTCTGTAGTGTTTACTTGCGTGATCTCTAATTCTAACTGACTAATCTTCCCCTCAAAATTTTTTTGTGTTTGGGCAAAGATCTTCTTTTGTTTCCTAATTCGATAGGCATACTGACAACGCAGATAGGCTTTTAGCGAGTCCCAGACCATATGGATGTGTGTAGAGTTAATATTACTAATCCAAAAGTGTTAAATTTTGGTGTTAATCGGGTCTATATCGCCTAATAATGTTATCCAGTGGGGGTTAAGCTTAAAACTTCTATTTGTGTTTTTTTCCCCAAGATGTCAATTGACACCAGAACCGGGGAGTGGTCTGAGATGCCGTGGCTTTTGTACTTTATTTTCTTAACCCTGTCAATAAGTCCAGCACTGGTGAGGGCAAGATCAACTCGGGACATGGATTTATATGTATTGCTAAAACAAGAATACACTTGTTTATCTCCATACAAAAACCGCCATACATCCACCAATGCCATCTCTTCACATATTCTGTACAATGCAGTGCTGGTCTGGAGTTTTGTTCATAGTTAGTAATGGCAGAGGTCCTATCTATTCTTAAATCCATGACCGAGTTAAAATCGCCCATCACCAGCACTGGGCACTCATCTCTTGTGGAGATGAAGTCCATCAGTTTACTCAGCACTGTAGATGAGAAAGGAGGTGGCATATAAATAAAAGCAAGGATACTCTTTTGACCCTGCCAATAACAGTGAAGGAAGATGTACCGACCCTCTTGGTCGATTAATTGTTCTAATGGATCATAATCTACTTGATTATGCACATAAACGCTAATACCCTGAGAGTATGTAGAGTAATATGAATGGTATTCATATGAGGCCCATTTCTTTTTGCCCAAAACTGCTACTTTTTCATATGATAAGTGTGTTTCTAAAAGGGCCACTATTGCCGGTAAATGTCTAGAAACCAAGTCGAAATCCACACACCTTTTAATTCTATCCTCAAAACCACGGATGTACCAGGTTAGGATTCTTGACATGGAAAAAATAGATCCCCCAGTGGTTCCAGTGGCCCCCGCGGAAATGGCCCTCCCTCAACCCCGGATCTCCTCCACCCTCCCTCAACCCCCACCCTCCCTTCCCCTCTGTACTGACCCATGAGTGAGAATAAAAACCTCATAAGTCTCTAACTATAGGCCTCCCCCCCATCCGCCCCCCAGCACCTCCCTATATCCTACATCTCAGCACATCTAAGGATCTATCTTCTTAAATTTCCTTGAAGTCCATCCATTCTGAGGCATCAGTTGGATTTAAAAATAATTGAACCATGTCCTTGTAAATAACACGTAGCTTCTCTGGGTACATCATGGAGTATTTTATATTGGCTTGAATCGGTCTCTTTTTAACGTCTTTATATTCTCTTCTTTTATCCTGCGTAGTTTTAGAAAAATCAGGTTATATCTCAATATTTTTATCAATATATTTCACCGCTTGCAATTCTCTTTTCCGTCTTAGGATATAGTCCCGATCTTTAGAGCTGAGCATCTGGGCACAGACCCCACTGGTGGTTTTCAAGTAGGGATACGGTGCGCTCGTTCAACCATAAATGTTGATGGTGTGTCTCCGGATCCTATATTCTCAAGTAGTCATTTTTGTATAAAACCGGTAGAGTCGTCTCTTTCTACTCCTTCTGGATAGCCAAGAAATTTAAGGTTGTATCTCCTAGATCTGTCTTCCAAGTCGGCCATTTTATCCTCAAAGCTTTATTATCCACCTCTACCTTTTCAATTCTTTTTTTTTTATATTTTTAGTTTCTTCCTGCAATTCTGCCGTTAATACTTCAGTGTCTTTTATGCCCTGCCTCATTTTAATAAGATCGTCTCGTATCACTGAGATGTCGATCTGTACCGCTGCTACTGTGGTTGTCAAGGTGCTTAATGACTGGTTAGTGATTTTAACTGCGTCTAGTATACCGGCCAATTTCAAGTCGATATTACTCATTTGGCTATCCGCGTCAGATGTACTACCTATGTCTACCCTGTTTAGCTGACGATCAATTTCCTCACGACCCTCCATTTGTGTTGACTGTTTCTGGTTGCTCCTGGTCTTACTTAGGGGGGGTGGAGATTTAATATATTTATCAAGCTGAGTCAATGGGCTACGAACTGTGCTTCCCTTAGGTGATGTAGTAGCCAGCGACTTTGTATTCTGAGGTTTCGGTGGCATTTTAATTATTTCTTTACCAATTTTTTTATTTTTTTATTTTTTTTCTCTCCCCTCTCCCTCCCCTTATTTTTTTTTTGTTTGTTTTTTTGTTTTTTTATTACAGAATATGACATACCCTGGGATTCCGCTCCTTACTGGGTACGTGAGATTGTATACACACAAATATTCATGTTTTATCAGGGGGGTCCACTCAGATGAATGCACCCAGTACCGATCTATACAGAGCAGACAGTCTCTCAGGAACTTATGACGTAGAAATCAACAGGACCCATTAGACGTTGTGGCCCAAATAACCACAGAATGTCAGAGTCGCCAAAGGGTGGACCGCTCCTAAATAGCTGCACAGATGAGTGGATAAGTAGGTGGATGCGGACCATCAACCCAGAAGAGAACCATTCCTGACTGGATATACAGATATCGACTGGGTATACAGGTTCAAATGCATAGGAAACAGACAGTCTCACGTGTCCTGAAGCGTGGTGATTAGTAGAGCCCGCAAGTCAACGCTTTCCTGGTCACGGCAGGGCACAGTGAATCCACTCCTAGTTGCATACCCAGATAGGTAAGCTGGGAATCACTGATAGGCACTCTGATAAGCACTCTCCACAGGTAGCTTGTGCACCACCCGGATCTTAAATGCATCCAGCTGAGGAATCTTCACTCACCACCCACCGCTCACCACTTGATACCGACCGAGAAGGCACCGTTCGCAGGGAGATCCGATGTGATGCGGTGGGGTCGAGGTCGGCCGTTCTACCTGCCTCACCTGTCCAGTCTAAGGGAGCTGTGGTCGCTGGGTCACCGGGTCATAGGGTGCCACAGTAACTAGATCGCGTAGGAGGCTTAAGGAGCAGAGAGGCACGGTCAGGCACCGGAGCTGAGGTCAGCGTAGGAGCGCATGGAGGCGCCGGCGCTAGAGCCGGCGTGGGGGGGCCTCAGCACGTCCCGTGGCCTACGTCATGCTGCCACGCCCCGCTTCCTCCATTGCTTTTTAAATGTATTTTGCTGTTTGGCATATATATGCTATTATTCATAAGAGTGTTCTATATGAACTTCCCTTTTTAAAAATGGTGGATGCTATGTGCACTCAGGAAGTATTCTGACAAGTCACTGCGCTATGGGAAGAGACGCAGTGGGAACTGCAGTTGCTGCATACTATCTGCTCCCTGCTCACCCTGGTTTGCGATCGGTGTTGTCGTTTGTGTGTGACTCAAGCACCATACTATAAAGTGGCACCTGCAAATTCTTAACTTAATATGCCACTATATACAGTACAGACCAAAAGTTTGGACACACCTTCTCATTCAAAGAGTTTTCTTTATTTTCATGACTATGAAGGCATCAAAACTATGAATTAACATATGTGGAATTATATACATAACAAACAAGTGTGAAACAACTGAAAATATGTCATATTCTAGGTTCTTCAAAGTAGCCACCTTTTGCTTTGATTACTGCTTTGCACACTCTTGGCATTCTCTTGATGAGCTTCAAGAGGTAGTCCCCTGAAATGGTCTTCCAACAGTCTTGAAGGAGTTCCCAGAGATGCTTAGCACTTGCTGGCCCTTTTGCCTTCACTCTGCGGTCCAGCTCACCCCAAACCATCTCGATTGGGTTCAGGTCCGGTGACTGTGGAGGCCAGGTCATCTGGCGCAGCACACCATCACTCTCCTTCATGGTCAAATAGCCCTTACTTTCAAAGTTTTCCCAATTTTTCGGCTGACTGACTAAACTTCATTTCTTAAAGTAATGATGGCCACTCGTTTTTCTTTACTTAGCTGCTTTTTTCTTGCCATAATACCAATTCTAACAGTCTATTCAGTAGGACTATCAGCTGTGTATCCACCTGACTTCTCCTCAACGCCACTGATGGTCCCAACCCCATTTATAAGGCAAGAAATCCCACTTATTAAACCTGACGGGGCACAACTGTGAAGTGAAAACCATTTCAGAGGACTACCTCTTGAAGCTCATCAAGAGAATGCCAAGAGTGTGCACAGCAGTAATCAAAGCAAAAGGTGGCTACTTTGAAGAACCTAGAATATGACATATTTTCAGTTGTTTCACACTTGTTTGTTATGTATATAATTCCACATGTGTTAATTCATAGTTTTGATGCCTTCAGTGTGAATCTACAATTTTCATAGTCATGAAAATAAAGAAAACTCTTTGAATGAGAAGGTGTGTCCAAACTTTTGGTCTGTACTGTATATGTAGTGCTCACTTTCTATGAGTACTTAGTACCTCCCAGGGAGGCCGCATGGGAAAACACTAAGGGGTCCGAGTGGGATGGCAGAACTGCACAAATCTGGTTGGTAATGTCATTTGAACTTATGCACGGGCTTTTATCTATTTATTTATTTACTTACTAATATTAATGAAGTAATGTTTCGACTGATATTCTATTTGGGGGCATACACATTTGAGGTCTGTGGGTTGACTAACTGCACAATATTACCCTTTTGCATGACATAACATGCTGTATATTTTAGATTCTTCTGTATCACACAGGTCTAAAAACAAGGCCACTAGGAACTTCATATTATGCTATTTTGAATAAACAACCTTCGAATATTATTATCTGTTGACAGGGTAGATGCCCTGTGACACATTGCAATGTCAGATAATGCTTGTTTATCATGGTTTTATTGTGTTTTTTTTGTAATACAGTAACTATCGAGCATAATAAAAAACTTTATAGTGCTATACTACAATCTAAAGACCTGCTTGCACCTTGACTTGCTGTACTGAAGCCAACAGCGATTTACAGGTATACTATTGTGCTCCATTGACAGGCTGTCTTAATTGGAGTCATTCAATTCTTAAAAAAGCTTTATAATTGTCCTAGAGGACTGAATAAGAGTGCATCATGGTTTTTCTTTTCTTCTTTTTCTATGCAGAATTTAGGACAGATTTTTTTTTTAACTTGGTTATATGTTGAGTGATCTAATCAGGGACAGATGCAGCATCAAAGTCCTACAGCTATTAAATGTCAAAGTGTATCAATGCAAGCTATTTCACTCACTTTTTGTGAACCCATTCAAATGCAGTTGGCTATGCTAAAAAGGAAGACAAAAAAAATATATATATATATATATATATATATATATATATACATATAAGTTAGCTCACTGATTATCATTGAATCAAACATAATTGTTTAAATTAGAAAGTAGAAGCAGGGTTATTGAAAGGGCAAAGCCTAGAGTCAGAACACAAAGTGGTTGAGACTAGTTTTAATAAAGTAATTTCAGACCATGGGACATTTTGTTTTGAATGCTCTGTATACGTGATATGTTGATGAAACGCGATGATAAGAAAAATGTCAAAGAAAAAAAACTTCAAATACAATTCCTTAAATTGTGTCTGTATTGTATTGTCAACTGTTCTCACAAGGGCTTCCTCCAAATTTACACCATGTGTGCCATCTCTAAATGTGGAAACACACCTTGATTTACCTATAGACAATGTAGGCATATGCCTATAATGGCCCTGAGGGAAGGGCACCTGGTAGAGAAAACATTTAATTATTAAACCAATGAGCATTATATCTGCATTACATGTTTTCATATGGTAATTAGAATATCATAGCAGTGCAGAAGTGTGATACTGTAAGGATACTAGGGATGAAAAAGTCAAGGTAACAGGGATGTCTAGCTGATAATTCAAACAAATGTATATCAGCGCACTTAACAAGCCACTAGAATACTAGGAACCAATTGCTCAAGCACCTTCCCTTAGTGATAAGTACCCCAAGGTTGCCAGCCATTGGTTGGCTGTTACAATGTCTACTGTATTCACTGTGTGCCATTCTATGCCGTGTGGGCTTGTTGCCATGTTCCATGTGTACTAGCTGTGGAACCGTGTGGCTGGGAGCTGTATCTCTGTGACTTGTTTCTCTCCCCTGTCTGTGGCTTCTTTCAGATGAGCTTGTCCAGTGCAGAAAACACGCTCTGTGTGGGAGCATGATTTTCCAATATAGACGCTCGTTTCTCAGGATTGCATGGCATTATAATGATGTCCCTTTATTATCGACTGTGCAACAATATTTAGTCATACAGCCTATTTTTCACCTTGCTCGGGATTTCAGTGAGATCGGGGGTATGTTGGATGCCATGCCAGGGCCAAGACTCTGGAAACAGGAGTAAACAGGCATAAACCAGTGTAAATGCTGGTAAAATACTACACCAGCTTGGGACTGGGGTAGTTTTTTTTTGCCAGGCACAGGGGCTGCAATAGATGCACCAAATTTATGATGAGACACACACCTTGTTATAAATTAGACAAATGTTATGGCAGGGCAAGGGGAAAACTAAGAATGGCATCAAAAGCTGGTCTTATGAAGGTTCCCCAGTGTGTCCAGACCCTAGCCGTGTAATAGTGTTTTCAACATTATATGTTGGACATGTTTTGTTCTGTCTGCCTTGTTCTTGTAGCTGATCCCTTGAGTCTTTGGGTTTCTGCCTAGTGTGCCTAAGTGCCATAAGTCATTGCCAAGTCTGTATGTGGTTATCCTGTAAGTAGAATATACCAGGCTCCTAACGAACCACATGACCCACAGCTGTCAGCTAGGGAAAAAAATCAGGATGGAGTGAAGAGTCCACTGCCAACCTACCATTAATTCCATAAAAAGCAGGCCCATAACTGACTTTACAAAAAAGTCTATGGTAGCTATGCCTGACATAGATTAACACTTTCCTGCTTTCCATGTCTGTCTTAGCCAGGTCACAAATAGAGACAGTCAAATCCTGGCTTTCACCATACACAATGCAATCTGCTGGGCGACAGATACCTGTTTTTTCTGAATATTTCCTTCACTTTATCATAAAACTTACAGAATTTAAAGGGGTTATAATGCAGATATAACCATGATTGATGTTGAGCACGAATATTCAAAAAGCAAATTTTTATCACGAATATCGCCACTTCTAGAATTTGCAAATATTTAGATTATAGTGCTATATATTCGTTATATCGAATATTCTGCATTTTCTTCCATCTGAACACGATTCCTCCCTGATTATTGCTTGTGGGACAATGAGTCATTGCCCCACAAGCAACTTAAGCAGGGAGGAATCATGACTTCAGATGGAAAAAAAAAGACAAATATTGTGAAAAAGGAATATATAGCACTATATTCAATATAATGCTATACTGTATATTAGTTTTTTAGAATATTCGTAATTTTTTTTCATCTGAAGTCATGATTCCTCCTTGCTTAAGTTGCTTGTGGGCCAGTGACTCATTGTCCCACAAGCAAGAAGCAGGGTGGAATCATGTGTTCAGATGGAAAAAATGACGAATATTCTAAAAATGAATATATAGCACTATATTCTATAGTGCTATATATTCGTTTTTGACCCACTCCTGTATTGAGCACGCAATATTCCCCTATTACGCGGTCATTATCTTGCCGATTTTCGCGTTAAAAAAAAGTAGAATATAACGAATATACGAATTTGCGAATATATGACGAATATTCTACAATATATTTGCGGAAAATCATGAATTTGAATATGACACCTGCCGCTCATCTCTAATTATGTATAATTAGGACCTAACCTGGGTAAGGTTATTTCACTAGTTTATTTACAAATGCCTAAACAGGCAATAGAACCTATCTTGACCCAGGTGAAAATTAATACTTCACTTTTATTATGATAAATATTAAAACCTAGACACTCAGTGTGTGCATAGTGCACTCTTTAATTATTCTTAAACAGAACCAAAAATAAAGGGGTATTAAAAATACAGTCACCACTCCACTGATGGAAGTGTTTGTTGGTCAATTACAGGGGGTGAAGAGATGTGCACTATCTCTCACCCTTATCACTGTAAGGGCAGAATACTGCCGTAACACCGTCTGCAGTGTTATTGCCAGCTGAGTGGGGTTGTCAAACCAACCATATAAAGTAGCGGGAGAATCAACGTATCAACCCACTATGGAATTAGCGCATTACACGTCTCATATACTGTCAGACTGACATAAGTGGCAGTTAGCACTGCAAACGGACTTAGTACACAGTAGCAAATACCGTGTCTAACTAATTGTTGAACCAAACCTAGCAAAGGGGGCCAGCCGGACCTCTATTTGCTGGTTAACAATGGAGTGGTGCACAGCATTTAAAACCTAAAACTGCCCCCCGACATGTTTCGCCAGTACTCTGGCTTCTTCAGGGGTTAAATGGGCAGCCATGAGTGACCCCGACCAACTGGAGATTTAAATACTGTGTGTGTAGATTGACAGGCTTGCCGTCCTATCATCTTAAGGGCAAGACGCTCAACCAATCAATGGTGTACAGGGGCACACCCCCACAAGCTGATTGGAGTACCAGACACCATTGCCTACTTTGCGCGTCATCTATGACACGCTGAACTAGACATACCTGCGCGAACACTTGGAGCCCATCAGCTGATACTATGGAACTGCGCATGCGCTTCGCTGTGTGTGGCTGCGCACAGATTTAAAACCTGCATGAGAAAGCCTTGCGCAGAAAGTAGCTGCGCTAGCACTTAGAGGTAAAATCTGGTGTTGTTAGGAATAAACACATGCTGCGCAGTGCAGTAATGCGCATGGACACTACCTAATATGAGTACTGTGCAGTGCGCCACTGTGCATGGGCCTACGCATAGACAAATGTTAAGAAGGTACATAGTTACTCATCTGCTACGCTAATAACTATAGCGTGCAGTCTATAGAACGACAAAACCCTGCAAAGCAGACTTGAGTGTATGTCTATGATACAAATACAGATAGGTTCTCCTCACTGTCTTGGACTTTTTACAGAGGGATTAAATTGCATTATAATGGCACATCATCTGTAGCCCCAGAACTATACGGTTGAGGGGGTGGCATTGGTATTTAGACTGGCAGTGCGTATACTTTTTGCCCAGAAGACGTGTCAGTGTTTTTGTTACTAATAAGTTGACACTAAATGTTCCAACAAAAAACTTAATCATTAGTCAAGCCAGTAGAAGGGGTACACAAACATTTTTGGCTCAATCTCTATATTGTCGTGTAGGTGTCTATTGACACTTGAAGAGTAGGAAAATAAAAAAATAGAACACTAGAAAACACAAAACAAAAGACCAAATCCCCTCCTTAATTCTCAAAGAAAAGCAGTGAAGGCAAAACCTTCATTGAGCCCTTTGGGATTGAGACTATCTAGACGATAGATCCACCTAGTTTCTTCTTGCAATAGGATGGCATCCAGATTGCCCTTTCTTACACCTAGGGTTTTTTTACAGATTCCCCAAAATTTGAGTACCTTGTAATCGCCACCATGATAAGCTCTAACATGCCTGGATATTAAGGTGTCTGCCATGGTGTTTATACTACTGATATGTTGGCAGATCCTTCTCCTGAACTCTTGGGACGTCTTTCCAACATAGATCTTAAGACAGGGACATTGGATGGCATATACAATGCCTTTGGTCTTGCAGTTGATATATTGTCTTATCTGATATTCTCTTTTGTCCACAGGATTAACAAAGGATCGACATCTCTTAACAAGAGGACAGAAGACACAGTCCCCACAAGGGTAAGTACCCACTACATTAGATTTTAGCCAGGTAGTTTTAGGCGGTGGTGGACGAAAGAAACTATGGACCAATACGTCCTTTAGGCTTCTACCTCGACGGTAGGTTACACTGGGATTCTGCGTGATTACTGCCCTTAAGTCATTGTCCGCCCACAGGACATGCCAGTGTTTCTTCAAGACACGAAACACCTGGTTGTTTTGGGCATCAAAAGTGCCAATGCATCTGACAATATGTGTCTTAGGGTCATTAGAGGCAGCTCTTAACAGTTCCATCCTGTTGGTATTGCTTGCCCTATCATAGGCCTGATGTAGAACCTTTTTAGGGTATCCCCTGGCACGAAATCGATCGTATAGGGTCTTACACTCTTTAGCAAAACTTGCTTCATCGGAACAGTTCCTGCGGGCCCTAATATATTGGCCCACGGGTATTCTTTTCTTGAGGGGTCTTGGATGGTAACTGCGCCACTCCAGTAAATTATTCGTCGCTGTTGGCTTACAATGCATTTCAGACTGAATGTGGCCATCAGGGTCCAGGATGAGTTTAAGATCCAGAAAAGTGATTGTGCTATCGTGTATCTCAGAAGTGAATGGCATACCTATAGAATTATTATTAAGTGTTGAAACAAATTGGTGAAACTTATCGGTGGTGCCTTCCCAAAGTATTAGTACATCATCGATGTATCTACCCCAAAAAAGTATGTGCTGTGTGAATTCAAAAAGTTCAGGTGTAAAAACAATTGTGTCCTCCTACCACCCTAAAAATAAATTTGCATAATTTGGTGCACACTTACTTCCCATCGCGGTTCCAACAGATTGTAAATAATATTGACAGTCAAAAAGAAAGTAATTGTCTGTGAGTAAAAATCTGAGGAGAGTCAAAAGAAACTCATTATGTGCACAGAACTGGATGCTCTTAGTGGAAAGAAAAGAAGAGACTGCCCTAATCCCTAAATCATATCTTATATTTGTGTACAGTGCCTCAACATCAAGGCTGGCTAGTTTAGTTTCTGAGGTAACCTGAATATCCTGGAGCCTGATGACCACATCCTTAGTGTCCTTTATATAGGATGGTAAGCTGGGTACAAATGGTGCTATGAACTCATCGACATATTGACTGATATTTTCAGTCAGACTGTTATTGCGAGAAACAATGGGTCTACCTGGCACTGGTCGCCTCTGTTTGTGCACCTTGGGGATAGCATAGATGGTGGCAATCGTTGGGTGCATCTTAAAGAGGTATTTGAATTCCTCTTTTGAAATAAGTTTGTCCTCCTTCACTGCGGAGAGTATTACTTTCAGTTCTCCCAAGAACTTTGCTGTCGGATTATGATCCAGCTTCTGATAGGTGTCAGTTTGTTTAACCAGGTCATCAACCATCTTTTTATAATCCAATTTGTCCATAAGGACAACATCTCCACCCTTATCCGAGGGTTTTATTACCAAATCATCATTCTGACTGAGTTCATCCAATGCCTGTTGTTCATCCACCTCAAGATTGAGCTGTCTGGTGGGTGTTTTAGTGCTTAGGGTTTTTAGATCTCTTGTCACTAATTGGACAAAGGTATCTATATTCCCATATTGGGTAAATTAAGGTGTGTATTTGGATTGTGGTTTTAATGATGACAGCGGTGCCTCAACTAGATCCTGGGCATTCTCATCGAGGGTGTCCAGTGATTCTAGGATGGCCAAAGCCTCTTTTTCTTTGGCCTGCATCCGCTGGAAATCCCTGGATTGCTGGTTAAATGATTTGTGGAGGGCAAGCTTTCTTGCAAAGAGGTTGATATCCTTGACCCAGTTAAAACATTCGAAAGCTGGTGTAGGTGTAAAGGATAAACCTTTACTGAGTATTTTAAGGTGCCCGGGTGTAAGAAAGGGCGATCTGGATGCCATCCTATTGCAAGAAGAAACTAGGTGGATCTATCGTCTAGATAGTCTCAATCCCAAAGGGCTCAATGAAGGTTTTGCCTTCACTGCTTTTCCTTGAGAATCAAGGAGGGGATTTGGTCTTTTGTTTTGTGTTTTCTAGTGTTCTATTTTTTTATTTTCCTACTCTTCAAGTGTCAATAGACACCTACAGTACACAACAATATAGAGATTGAGCCAAAAATGTTTGTGTACCCCTTCTACTGGCTTGACTAATGATTACGTTTTTTGTTGGAACATTTAGTGTCAACTTATTAGTAACAAAAACACTGACACGTCTTCTGGGCAAAAAGTATACGCACTGCCAGTCTAAATACCAATGCCACCCCCTCAACCGTATAGTTCTGGGGCTACAGATGATGTGCCATTATAATGCAATTTAATCCCTCTGTAAAAAGTCCAAGACAGTGAGGAGAACCTATCTGTATTTGTATCATAGGCATACACTCAAGTCTGCTTTGCAGGGTTTTGTCGTTCTATAGACTGCACGCTATAGTTGTTAGCGTAGCAGATGAGTAACTATGTACCTTCTTAACATTTGTCTATGTGTAGGCCCATGCGCAGTGGCGCACTGCACAGTACTCGTATTAGGTAGTGTCCATGTGCATTATTGCACTGTGCAGCATGTGTTTATTCCTAACAACACCAGATTTTACCTCTAAGTGCTAGCGCAGCTACTTTCTGCGCAAGTCTTTCTCATGCAGGTTTTAAGTCGGTGCGCAGCCACACACAGCGCAGCGCATGCGCAGTTCCATAGTATCAGCTGATGGGCTCCAAGTGTTCGCGCAGGTATGTCTAGTTCAGCGTGTCATAGATGACGCGCAAAGTAGGCGACGGTGTCTGGTACTCCAATCAGCTTGTGGGGGTGTGCCCCTGGACACCATTGATTGGTTGAGCGTCTTGCCCTTAAGATGATAGGACAGCAAGCCTGTCAATCTCCACACACAGTATTTAAATCTCCAGTTGGTCGGGGTCACTCATGGCTGCCCATTTACCCCTGAAGAAGCCAGAATACTGGCGAAACATGTCGTGGGGCAGTTTTAGGTTTAAAATGCTGTGCACCACTCCATTGTTAACCAGCAAATAGAGGTCCGGCTGGCCCCCTTTGCTAGGTTCGGTTCAACAATTAGTTAGACACGGTATTTGCTACTGTGTACTAAGTCCGTTTGCAGTGCTAACTGCCACTTATGTCAGTCTGACAGTACACTGCGTGCAGAATTATTAGGCAAATGAGTATTTTGACCACATCATCCTCTTTATGCATGTTGTCTTACTCCAAGCTGTATAGGCTCGAAAGCCTACTACCAATTAAGCATATTAGGTGATGTGCATCTCTGTAATGAGAAGGGGTGTGGTCTAATGACATCAACGCCCTATATTAGGTGTGCATAATTATTAGGCAATTTCCTTTCCTTTGGCAAAATGGGTCAAAAGAAGGACTTGACAGGCTCAGAAAAGTCAAAAATAGTGAGATATCTTGCAGAGGGATGCAGCACTCTTAAAATTGCAAAGCTTCTGAAGTGTGATCATCGAACAATCAAGCGTTTCATTCAAAATAGTCAACAGGGTCGCAAGAAGCGTGTGGAAAAACCAAGGCGCAAAATAACTGCCCATGAACTGAGAAAAGTCAAGCGTGCAGCTGCCAAGATGCCACTTGCCACCAGTTTGGCCATATTTCAGAGCTGCAACATCACTGGAGTGCCCAAAAGCACAAGGTGTGCAATACTCAGAGACATGGCCAAGGTAAGAAAGGCTGAAAGACGACCACCACTGAACAAGACACACAAGCTGAAACGTCAAGACTGGGCCAAGAAATATCTCAAGACTGATTTTTCTAAGGTTTTATGGACTGATGAAATGAGAGTGAGTCATGATGGGCCAGATGGATGGGCCCGTGGCTGGATTGGTAAAGGGCAGAGAGCTCTAGTTCGACTCAGACGCCAGCAAGGTGGAGGTGGAGTACTGGTTTGGGCTGGTATCATCAAAGATGAGCTTGTGGGGCCTTTTCGGGTTGAGGATGGAGTCAAGCTCAACTCCCAGTCCTACTGCCAGTTTCTGGAAGACACCTTCTTCAAGCAATGGTACATGAAGAAGTCTGCATCCTTCAAGAAAAACATGATTTTCATGCAGGACAATGCTCCATCACACGCATCCAAGCACTCCACAGCGTGGCTGGCAAGAAAGGGTATAAAAGAAGAAAATCTAATGACATGGGCTCCTTGTTCACCTGATCTGAACCCCATTGAGAACCTGTGGTCCATCATCAAATGTGAGATTTACAAGGAGGGAAAACAGTACACCTCTCTGAACAGTGTCTGGGAGGCTGTGGTTGCTGCTGCACGCAATGTTGATGGTGAACAGATCAAAACACTGACAGAATCCATGGATGGCAGGCTTTTGAGTGTCCTTGCAAAGAAAGGTGGCTATATTGGTCACTGATTTGTTTTTGTTTTGTTTTTGAATGTCAGAAATGTATATTTGTGAATGTTGAGATGTTATATTGGTTTCACTGGTAAAAATAAATAATTGAAATGGGTATATATTAGTTTTTTGTTAAGTTGCCTAATAATTATGCACAGTAATAGTCACCTGCACACACAGATATCCCCCTAAAATAGCTAAAACTAAAAACAAACTAAAAACTACTTCCAAAAATATTCAGCTTTGATATTAATGAGTTTTTTGGGTTCATTGAGAACATGGTTGTTGTTCAATAATAAAATGAATCCTCAAAAATACAACTTGCCTAATAATTCTGCACTCCCTGTATATGAGACGAGTAATGCGCTAATTCCATAGTGGGTTGATACGTTGATTCTCCCGCTACTTTATATGGTTGGTTTGACAACCCCACTCAGCTGGCAATAACACTGCAGACGGTGTTACGGCAGTATTCTGCCCTTACAGTGATAAGGGTGAGAGATAGTGCACATCTCTTCACCCCCTGTAATTGACCAACAAACACTTCCATCAGTGGAGTGGTGACTGTATTTTTAATACCCCTTTATTTTTGGTTCTGTTTAAGAATAATTAAAGAGTGCACTATGCACACACTGAGTGTCTATGTTTTAATATTTATCATAATAAAAGTGAAGTATTAATTTTCACCTGGGTCAAGATAGGTTCTATTGCCTGTTTAGGCATTTGTACTCATCTCTAATTATAATACCTTTCTAACAAAGCTAGGACCAGCCCTGTACCACACACGGGTTCACAGAGCTCCCCATTCACTGCTCCAATTGCTCTGCTAGATCGTCTTCAGCCTAGCAGCTCTGGGGGTGTGTCCTTTCTGCTGCAGCTCTCTCCCTGTAAGGCCTCATGCACACGACCGTTGTGTGCACCCGCGGCCGTTGTTCCGTTTTCCGTTTTTTTCCGCGGACCCATTGACTTTCAATGGGTCCGTGGAAAAATCTGAAAATGCACCGTTTGGCTTCCGCGTCCGTGATCCGTTTTTCCAGTCCGTGAAAAAAATAGGACCTGTCCTATTTTTTTCACGGACAACGGTTCACGGACCCATTCAAGTCTATGGGTCCGTGAAAAATCACGGATGCACACAAGATAGTCATCCGCGTCCGTGATCCGTGTCCGTGATCCGTGTCCGTTTTTCCTATCATTTTTAATGCAAACTTGACTTAGTTTTTTTTTTCACTTTTCATGTCCGTGGATCCTCCAAAAATCAAGGAAGACCCACGGAAGAAAAAACGGTCACAGATCACGGAACAACGGAAATCCGTTTTGCGGACCGCAAAAAAAAACGGTCGTGTGCATGAGGCCTAACTGCCACAACTTCTAACAGAACATATGGCTGGAGGCAGTCGAAGATTTTAACTGAGCATGTTCGACCAGCTCAGTGAGACGGACAAAAAAATAAGTAAAAGAATAAACAGAAACATTTTTATTAAAGAGGCTCTGTCACCTGGATCAACACTATTAAACCAGACATACTGGCTGGTAGGGCTCATCATGCTGATTAAAACCATACCTTTCTCTTGTCTGTATGTTAAACAGCTGCAGAGAAATCTGCTTTTTTATTCATATGCAAATGCAAAATTGGAGCACCAAGAGGCGGGGGTGAATATTCTGAGCACTGCTATGTAACACCCCCTGTGCTCTGCCCCCCCTCCCCTTGATAGACAGGACAAGACATCAGGCTAAGGGCAGAGCTGTGTCCTGGCTGATACATATCTCCTGTATATATGTGTATTATACACACTCTGTACTATAGCTCCACCACACTGAGATCTGCTCAGAAAGCTAATCTACATATCACTGCTTCATTCACAGGCAGAATATATGATTATATAGACACCAGTAATGAGTGATAGCTTATAAGTATAGAAACACCAGGCAGCTCTAGCTAGCCTCTTTAAATAGCTCACTGGCTTTACTAAATGTTGAATTATATGCATTTACAAAAGTATTCAGATCCAGGTGCTGATTTGAAAAAATTATAATATGCTTTGGGACACAACCTCTTTAATGGATCTGCTGCTAATGCTTTGGTGCCAGATACCACACAACATTTAGAGATGTCTTGTGGATTCATGGGGCCAGATTTATCATTACTCTGACAGCTCACTCCACTTTCACATATGGCTAAAGTCAGTTTTAGCCAAATCAGATTTATAATCGGCCCTTTAAGACTGTAATAAATGTGGTTTGACGGTAGCAGTTTATCCGTCTGTAAGCAGCTTTACAAAAGTCGCACGTCTTTATGAAAAAGTCGCATGTTCTATTAAAAAGTCGCATAAGATAAGAATGGCCCTCACTGGAGTGAAATTGCGATTTTTTTTGCGATTTTTTTGCGACTTTTTAAATAGTTTTAAATAGTAAATCTGTCTAGAGATTCATTTACATAAGAAAACTCGCCCACTTTCAGAAAACTGGCGAGCATAGTGCAGAGCCAATAAAAGTCTCAATTTTTTGCGCAGTTTAAGCGATTGCGCAAAAATTTGCGACTTTTTCACTCCATTATTCTGACTTGAGCTAATGATAATGTCACCGCCAGACATCTGAGAAGCTCTGACAAACGTTCTTCAGAACCTCCTGCTTGAGGTTCTTTTGTTTTGCTTTCGTTTTGTCATCTCGTTTCCCTCTCTCAGCTGTCATCTAGTTGCACTGATTGCATCCCTTTAAATACCCTCCCATACTGCATTACTTTGCGGTTTATACAACTTCCTGGAGTGTGCTGATGCTAGAAGCTGTTACTGCTGCATCCACAAGATAAGTCTGTTTCTTTATTCCTGTTTTCCTGTGGTCTTGATCCTAGGTGACCCTGACTCCCGTATTAAGTGTAGGGAGCCGGTGGTTGTGTCCCCTCACTATTATAGGGTGTTCAGGTGTCATACAGTCGAGGAACGAGGGTATGCAATTTTCTACCATTGAGATTTTTGCATAGGCTGAGCAGTAAGGGAGAGAGCTAGGGTTGTTACAGGGCTTACCCTTTTGTTCCTTAGTTTTGGATCAAGTCAGTCGGATCTTCATTTGTGTATTCTAGTTTTCTGTAACACCATCCGTGACATTATAAACCGCCAAAACCGTCTTAAGCATGAATCCGGTTTCAACCTTGATTGACCGCATGCAGGGTCTTTCACTGGAGGCAGCAGATCTCTGGAAAACTGTCTCTCAGTTTGAGGTGACCGTTTCTGCTTGCGTTCATGGAATTTGTTCTGAGCCTAAAATCTCGCTTCCGGATACGTTCTCCGGGGGTAGTGAGAATTTTGTTTGTTTTAGAGAGGCTTGCAAACTCCATTTTCGCCTACTTCCCCATTCCTCTGGTGATGAGAAGCGGAGGGTGGGGATCATCATCTCGCTGCTCAGGGATAACGCTTAGTCTTGGGCCTTTTCGCTGCCGGTGGGGGCACGGCCCCTCCGTTCAGTGGATGATTTTTTTTTAGCCCTGGGTCAGATATATGATGATCCGGATCGTATTGCTCTGGCTGAGTCTAGACTACGTCTTTTATGCCAGGGTAAACAGTCCGCAGAGATATACTGTTCAGAATTTCGGAGATGGCAGCTGATACTGGTTGGAATGATGATGCACTCCGAAGTCAATTTTGCCATGGTCTTTCAGAGGGATTGAAAGATGCATTTGCCTTTCATGAGAGACCTACCTCCTTGGACTCTGCCATGTCTCGGGCCGTTCGTATTGACAGGCGTCTTAGAGAGAGAGGAGAGATCACTCCTTCCTGTCATACTCACTCCAAGGACAGTGCGGCGGTCTCTTTCAGTGCGCTGGGGTCTCAGTCTCTTCTCAATCCCCTCTGAGCAGGAGCCCATGCAGCTGCGTTTGCTTGCCTCTGACAATAGAAGATTCAGCTCTCAGAGGAGGGTTTGTTTCTGTTGTGGAGGTATAAATCATTTGGCAAATGTTTGTCCCTCTAGGAGATTCAGGCAGTTTTTTGAGAGTAATAAAGAAACAAAAAGAAAAAAATCCTCTAAAAACGTTCCATCTGTTACTATTGGCAAGGTTGATGCGGAAATTGAAGGTTTTCTGTTTTCTTGTAGTTCCCGTTTTGTCCTACCTGCCAGGGTGGCGCTAGAGAGCAAGAACATTTTTTTGTGAGATTTTTGTAGATAGTGGAGCAGCTGTCAATCTCATTGATAATCAATTTGCTATAACACAGGGTTTCCAGGTATGCACTTTGGGAAAGGATATACCTGTTTTTTCTATTGATTCCGCTCCACTTTCTCAGAAATCATTAAAGGGCATAGTTCACAATATCCGTTTGATTGTGAGTGATACTCATGTTGAGGATGTGTCATGTTTCCTCCTAAGCAGGTTGCCTACTCCTCTAGTGTTGGGGCTACCCTGGCTCACTAAACATAACCCCACCATTGATTGGCAAGCGAGGCAAATAAATGGTTGGAGTGACTTTTGCAGAGAGAATTGCCTCACGACATCTGTTTCAGAGGTTTCTACTAAGACTGTACCATCTTTTCTCTCTGAATTTTCGGATGTGTTTTCTGAGAGTGGTGTTCAGGAGCTGC
This sequence comes from Bufo bufo, assembly GCF_905171765.1. Classification (NCBI taxonomy): domain Eukaryota; kingdom Metazoa; phylum Chordata; class Amphibia; order Anura; family Bufonidae; genus Bufo; species Bufo bufo. The sequence continues at coordinate 477,501,345 of NC_053391.1, forward strand.
CCCCTCACAGGGAGTACGATTGCCCTATTAATCTCATCCCAGGCGCCAAGCTGCCTAAATCTCGTTTATACAATCTCTCCCAACCTGAAAGGGTCGCTATGCGTGCTTATATCTCTGAGAGCCTGAGAAAGGGACACATACGACCCTCGAAGTCACCTGTTGCCGCTGGTTTTTTCTTTGTTAAGAAAAAAGATGGTTCTTTAAGACCATGTCTGGATTTCAGGGAGCTGAACAGTATCACTATTCGTGACCCTTATCTGCTTCCTCTGATCTCGGACCTGTTTAACCAGATTGTTGGGGCTAAAGTTTTTTCCAAGTGTGATCTAAGAGGGGCATACAACCTGGTCAGGGTCAGAGAAGGAGACGAATGGAAGACGGCCTTCAATACCCCTGAGGGCCAGGCTCGGACTGGCCTACAGGGGTACAGGGGAATCCCCCGGTGGGCCCCTAGTCTCCCACCCCCTGCACAAGTAGATTTACTGCACTACATACATATATTTAATGTACAGTCGTGGCCAAAAGTTTTGAGAATTACATAAATATTGGAAATTGGAAAAGTTGCTGCTTAAGTTTTTATAATAGCAATTTGCATATACTCCAGAATGTTATGAAGAGTGATCAGATGAATTGCATAGTCCTTCTTTGCCATGAAAATTAACTTAATCCCAAAAAAAAACTTTCCACTGCATTTCATTGCTGTCATTAAAGGACCTGCTGAGATCATTTCAGTAATCGTCTTGTTAACTCAGGTGAGAATGTTGACGAGCACAAGGCTGGAGATCATTATGTCAGGCTGATTGGGTTAAAATGGAAGACTTGACATGTTAAAAGGAGGGTGATGCTTGAAATCATTGTTCTTCCATTGTTAACCATGGTGACCTGCAAAGAAACGCGTGCAGCCATTATTGCATTGCATAAAAATGGCTTCACAGGCAAGGATATTGTGGCTACTAAGATTGCACCTCAATCAACAATTTATAGCATCATTAAGAACTTCAAGGAAAGAGGTTCAATTCTTATTAAGAAGGCTTCAGGGCGTCCAAGAAAGTCCAGCAAGCGCCAGGATCGTTTCCTAAAGAGGATTCAGCTGCGGGATCGGAGTGCCACCAGTGCAGAGCTTGCTCAGGAATGGCAGCAGGCAGGTGTGAGCGCATCTGCACGCACAGTGAGGCGAAGACTTTTGGAAGATAGCCTGGTGTCAAGAAGGGCAGCAAAGAAGCCACTTCTCTCAAAAAAAAACATCAGGGACAGATTGATCTTCTTCAGAAAGTATGGTGAATGGACTGCTGAGGACTGGGGCAAAGTCATATTCTCAGATGAAGCCTCTTTCCGATTGTTTGGGGCATCTGGAAAAAGGCTTGTCCGGAGAAGAAAAGGCGAGCGCTACCATCAGTCCTGTGTCATGCCAACAGTAAAGCATACTGAGACCATTCATGTGTGGGGTTGCTTCTCATCCAAGGGAGTGGGCTCACTCACAATTTTGGCCAAAAACACAGCCATGAATAAAGAATGGTACCAAAACACCCTCCAACAGCAACTTCTGCCAACAATCTAACAACAGTTTGGTGAAGAACAATGCATTTTCCAGCACGATGGAGCACAGTGCCATAAGGCAAAAGTGATAACTAAGTGGGTCGGGGACCAAAATGTTGACATTTTGGGTCCATGGCCTGGAAACTCCCCAGATCTTAATCCCATTGAGAACTTGTGGTCAATCCTCAAGAGGCGGGTGGACAAACAAAAACCCACTAATTCTGACAAACTCCAAGAAGTGATTATGAAAGAATGGGTTGCTATCAGTCAGGAATTGGCCCAGAAGTTGATTGAGAGCATGCCCAGTCGAATTGCAGAGGTCCTGAAAAAGAAGGGCCAACACTGCAAATACTGACTCTTTGCATAAATGTCATGTAATTGTCGATTAAAAGCCTTTGAAATGTATGAAGTGTGTGTAATTATATTTCACTACATCACAGAAACAACTGAAACAAAGATCTAAAAGCAGTTTAGCAGAAAACTTTGTGAAAACTAATATTTGTATCATTCTCAAAACTTTTGGCCACGACTGTACAGCACCTCAAACAGCCTATGTTCATATAAAAAACTTGTTAAATTATTTATTATATTTTAATGTATGCGTACGGTGGGCCCCCAAAATAAATTTTACTGGTGGGCCCTAGGTACCTCAGTCCGACACTGCTGAGGGCCATTTTGAGAATTTGGTTATGCCTTTTGGTTTGATGAATGCTCCAGCCGTCTTTCAGCATTTTGTGAACAGCATTTTTTATCATTTAATGGGGAAATTTGTACTAGTGTATCTAGATAACATTTTGATTTTTTCTCCTGATTTCAAAACTCATAAGGACCACCTACGTCAGGTCTTGCTCATCCTGCGGGAGAATAAATTGTACGCTAAACTGGAAAAATGTGTGTTTGCGGTTCCAGAAATTCAATTTCTGGGGTTTCTTCTCTCCGCTTCTGGTTTTCACATGGACCCCGAGAAGGTCCGCGCTGTGCTTGAGTGGGAGCTTCCTGAGAATCAGAAGGCGCTGATGCATTTTTGGGGTTTTGCCAATTATTACAGGAAGTTTATTTTGAATTATTCCTCTGTTGTTAAACCACTCACTGATATGACTAGAAAGGGGGTAGATTTTTCCTCCTGGTCGGTAGAGGCGCGTAAGGCCTTTTCTAGTATCAAGGAGAGTTTTTCTTCCGCTCCCATCTTGGTACAACCTGATGTCTCTCTGCCCTTCATAGTTGAGGTGGACGCTTCTGAGGTGGGTGTGGGTGCGGTCTTGTCTCAGGGTCCCTCTCCTGCCAAATGGCGACCGTGTGCCTTTTTCTCGAAGAAACTCTCCTCCGCAGAGAGAAATTACGATGTGGGAGATAGGGAGTTGTTGGCCATCAAGTTAGCTTTTGAGGAATGGTGCAATTGGCTAGAGGGAGCCAGACACCCTATTACCGTGTTTACCGACCATAAGAATCTGGCCTACTTGGAGTCAGCCAAGCGTCTGAACCCGAAACAGGCCAGATGGTCTTTGTTCTTTTCAAGGTTTAATTTTGTTGTCACGTTCCGCCCTGGGGTTAAGAATGTGAAGGCGGATGCCCTGTCACGTTGTTTTCCGGGAGGTGGGAATTTTGAAGACCCAGGTCCCATTTTGGCTGAAGGTGTGGTGGTCTCTGCTCTTTATCCTGAATTGGAGGCAGAAGTTCATGCAGCCCAGGCAGAGGCTCCTGATCTTTGTCCTCCTGGGAGGTTGTTTGTGCCTCTCGCTTTAAGACACAAGGTTTTTAAGGAGCACCACGATAGTGTCCTTGCTGGGCACCCGGGGGGTAGAGCCACAGTGGATCTCATCGCTCGGAGATTCTGGTGGCCGGCGCTTCGTAAGTCGGTTGAGGGTTTTGTGGCAGCCTGCGAGACCTGCTCTCGTGCCAAAGTCCCTCATTCACGTCCATCAGGTCCTTTCCTCCCATTACCCATTCCTTCCCGTCCTTGGACACATCTGTCCATGGACTTCATTACGGACCTGCCTCGTTCCTCAGGGAAGACTGTGATTCTGGTGGTGGTGGACCGTTTTAGCAAAATGGCGCATTTCATTCCTTTTCCTGGGTTGCCCAATGCTAAGACGCTGGCGCAGGCCTTTATTGATCACATTGTCAAATTGCATGGTATTCCTTCAGACATAGTCTCTGATAGGGGCACGCAGTTTGTTTCCAGATTCTGGAAGGCTTTCTGTTCTCACTTGGGGGTTCGGTTGTCATTCTCTTCTGCTTTCCACCCACAGATGAATGGCCAGACGGAGTCAATCAGAATCTGGAGACATATCTGCGCTGTTTTGTGGCGGAGAATCAGGAGGATTGGTGTTCTTTTCTCTCCCTTGCTGAGTTTGCTTTAAATAACCGTCGTCAGGAGTCCTCTGATAAGTCACCATTTTTTGATGCATATGGGGTTCATCCGCAGTTTGGGACATTCTCTGGAGAGGGGTCTTCTGGTTTACCTGATGAGGAGAGATTCTCCTCGTCTTTGTCATCTATTTGGCAAAAGATTCAGGATAATCTAAAGAGCATGAGTGAGAGATATAAGCGTGTGGCGGATAAGAGACGTGTGCCTGGTCCGGACCTGAATGTTGGTTATCTGGTGTGGTTGTCTACTAAGAATATCAAATTGAAGGTTCCCTCCTGGAAGTTGGGTCCTAAGTTTATTGGGCCTTACAAAATCTTGTCCGTCATCAATCCTGTTGCCTACCGTCTTGATCTTCCTCAGACTTGGAAGATCCATAATGTTTTTCATAAGTCCCTATTAAAACCTTATGTCCAACCCATTGTACCCTCCTCTTTGCCTCCTTCTTCGATTGTGGTTGATTGTAATCTTGAATTTCAGGTCTCTAGGATTGTGGATTCTCGTGTTGTCTGCGGTTCTCTTCAGTACCTCGTTCATTGGGAGGGTTATGGTCCTGAGGAGAGGATGTGGGTCCCAGTGACGGACATTAAGGCCACTCGTCTCATCAGGGCTTTCCATAGGTCCCATCCTGAGAAGGTGGGCTCTGAGTGTCCAGAGTCCACTCGTAGAAGGAGGGGTACTGTCACCGCCAGACATCTGAGAAGCTCTAACAGATGTTCTTCAGAACCTCCTGCTTGAGGTTCTTTTGTTTTGCTTTAGTTTTGTCATCTCGTTTCCCTCTCTCAGCTGTCATCTAGTTGCACTGATTGCATCCCTTTATATACCCTCCCATACTGCATCACTTTGCGGTTTATACAACTTCCTGGAGTGTGCTGATGCTAGAAGCTGTTACTGCTGCATCCACAAGATAAGTCTGTTTCTTTATTCCTGTTTTCCTGTGGGCTTGATCCTAGGTGACCCTGACTCCCTCTGTATTAAGTGTAGGGAGGCGGTGGTTGTGTCCCCTCACTATTATAGGGTGTTCAGGTGTCATACAGTCGAGGAACGAGGGTATGCAATTTTCTACCATTGATATTTTTGCATAGGCTGAGCAGTAAGGGAGAGAGCTAGGGTTGTTACAGGGCTTACCCTTTTGTTCCTTAGTTTTGGATCAAGTCAGTCGGATCTTCATTTGTGTCTTCTAGTTTTCTGTAACACCATCCGTGACAGATAAATCTAGCCCATGGAGTGTGCTGGGTCAGAGGTGTTTGGAAGTCTAAGAGGAACACACACAAAATAAAGCAGGTCATTTTACTGCTGATCAGTATATATTGTACAGGATCACAGTATATATTGTAAAGGATCACAATCACAAACTATATGATTAGTGGAAAACAGAGGGAATGTATTAATCTTGTCTGTCATAAAACTATCTTACAAAAGTTCCATATTTTGTGCAAAACAGGAATTTGTGACTTTTTGGCTTTCTTTCTGACATACATTTATTTCCTCTTGAGCATGGACCATCCAAGGCTGGCCAAAAATGTATTAAGAGGCTTGTGCTTCTTCATAATTCGGGTGCATCATATGGCAGCAAGGTATCTTTTTAAGGCCTCATGCACACGGCCGAGTTCCGCTTCCGAGAGCGGTCCGTGGTAACCCGGCCGGGATTCCTTCTGACAGCAGGAGCGCACGGCGTCATTGGTTGCTATGACGCCGTGCGCTTCATGCCGCCGCCGCTGCTGTACAGTGATACACTGGTATAGATCATACGAGTGTATCACTGTACAGCAGCGGCGGCATGAAGCGCACGGCGTCATAGCAACCAATGACGCCGTGCGCTCCTGCTGTCAGCAGGAATCCCGGCCGGGTTGCCACGGACCGCTCTCGGCCGCGGAACACGACCGTGTGCATGAGGCCTAAGACTAGTATCTGAGTCAGAGTATGTTTATTTTCCCTTATATTGCAATTAAAATTGTGAAAAAATATATATAGAATTCCCTCCCTCTACTTCTTACAAGGGTGTATTTGACTGTAAGGCAACTGGCTACAGATGGAGTCATCCCCATAGCTCTGTCTGTAATTGGAGACTAGGAACACCAAACCTCACCCCTTGTCTAAGCAAAACTCACTGAGATGACTCAACTAAAAATGTAAGAGAGCAGGTGGAAATGAATACTTGTGTTCTCTGAAAGATGTATTGTCTACTAATTCTTTAGAACACGAACAGAAAGTCCTGTAGATCGACACACTCTGTAGGCAAGGTTGTGCTTTGTTCACTTCCAGGTTTAGCGTTCCTTTAAATGAAAGGTGGTGTAATATCGTTGGATTATATATTATTTTTACAAAATAGAATACTTTTAATACAGATAGCATAGCTTTAATACATATGTAAGTTTTGTAAGGTTTACATTTTATGTTTCACTTTCAAGTTCAAAGGATAATTCATGTTTTCACTTTATTATGCTAAACCACATAAAGAGTTTTTGTTCATTATAGTGGTTGGAAACATATTTTAGTACTAAAAATGTCAATTAACTTTTTTAATGTTCTTATACATTTACAGGAGCAGAATAAGCTAATGACCCCCTACCATTTATTATGAATACACAGTTAAGTCACATTATTATATAACCACTTCCTACTTTTGACGTCGACAGCCTGTAGCTCATGAAGGAAGTCACGGTACAAAATGAACCGGGGGCTACCAGGTGTGTCTCAAACAATAGTTCAACAATAGTTCAACAATAGTTCAACAAACTCTAATGAATATAAGATGGTATATATATGGTTCAATATGTACTCACAAGGTTGCAAAATGCAGATGTCATTAAACTATATATGTCCCAGGTCAATAAATCAATTATAATATATATTGTTTCCAGATATAATTATTAATTTCTTTTCAAAGATACAATTGTCCAGACGCGTTTCACCCTTATTAAATTGCTGTCTCATCAGGGGATACTGACAATAGAGAAAATTATCTTTTATATGTTGTAATCACTTATGAAACTTAGTCCTATGTATATATACACAAATGTAATAAGACAGCAGTCCCAAAATTTGCTGCTGCACCAAATGTCCTCACTACTCCACTATAAAAAATTCAGGGATTACCACATCCTCCACAGCTTCACAAAAGAGGGTGTACCAATGCCAGTACACTCAAATGAAGAAGCAGGTACATATATTCAATAAAGGTGTGCACAGTATGAACATCATACTGCATGTCAATATATAAAGCCTATACTTGCGCGACCGGCAGATAGAATGAATTGGGGCCCATTTAGAACAACGATTGATGGACACCACTTAATGGTAGCCTGGCTTCCATGCGTCCTAGATGAATGTAACAGGTGTGGTGTATGGGTGAGGTAATGTGATTCCTTAATGAACCACATTGTTAGTGTGAAACTAGCCAAACTTAAAAAAGTTTAGATGAAGTTCTGATGGCATACAGTATATAGTTTTAAAGTCACATTGGTACAGATTTAATTGGTCACCAGTAGCCACTGGTTATTTTATTTTCCTGACTAAAAGGGTTGAGCGAACCCGAACTGCAAAGTTTGGGTTCGTACCGAACTTTAGAATTTTCGGACCCCGGACCGAACCCGAACTTTTCAGTAAAAGTTTGGGTTCAGTGTTCAGCAAGTTAATGGCGCTTTTTGAACTGCTGAAGAGCAGCCAATCAACAAGCGTTTAACTCGTGTGCCCTTGGAAGCCTACTAATGGCATGGCTGTGAATGGCCAGTGCAGCATGTGACCCAAACTCTATATAAGCTGCAGTCACGTAGCCCCGCATGCCACTCTGCTCTTATTAGTGTAGGAATAGGATGCTGCTGCTGTGAGGGAGAGAATAGGAAATAACCTTTTATCAGATGTGCTTGTTAACTCAGCGATCCTCAGCAATTTTGTTTTGTGGGTGCAGTGCACAATTTATTTACCCTGCCCTGAGCCCAGTGACACAGAAAAATACCTTTTATCCGTCTGTTAGTTAGGTGGGTGTCGGCAGCTATTTTATGCAAGTTTAGTGCACCAGCACAGCATATGTGCATTTGTGATAGTCAAGTACAAGCTTGAAATACTGCAATTATATTCTTGGTTTAAAAAAATCACCCATTTTTGTGCAAGACCCTATATCTGGGTCCTTTGCTGCATTTGTCACAGTGAAATCCAAGCTTGAAATACTGCAATAATATTCTGGGTTTAAAGAAAATACCTATTTTTGGCAATACCCTACATCTGGGTCCTTTGCTGCATTTGTCACTGTGAAATACAAGCTTGAAATACTGCAATAATATTATTTTATTAAAAAAACACCCATTTTGGGCAATATACTAAATTTGCGGCCTTTGCTGCATTTGTCACAGTGAAATACAAGCTTGAAATACAGAAATTATATTCCGGGTTTAAAAAAAACACCCATTTTTTGCAATACCCTACATCTGGTGTCTTTGCTACATTTGTCACAGTGAAATACAAGCTTAAAATACTGCAATTATATTCTGGGTTTAAAAAAAAACACCCATTTTTTGCAATACCCTACATCTGGGGCCTTAGCTGTTATATTCTGGTATTAAAAAAACACCCATTTTGGGCAAGATAATAAATTTGCGGCCTTTGCTGCATTTCTGACAGTCAAATACAAGTGTTAGATACTGCTATTACATTCTTGTTTTTAAAAAACACCCATTTTGGGCAAGATAATACATTTGTGCCCTTTGTTGCATTTGTGACAGTCAAATACAAGCTTTAAATAGTGCTGTTATATTCTGGGTTTAAAAAAAACACCAATCATTTGCAAGACAATACATCTGGGGCCTTGGCTGCATTTGTCACAGTCAAATACAACCAGTCAATACTGCGGTTACATTGTTGGTTGACAAATTAAAAAATTTTGGGACCGTGAATTTATTGTATAAAATTCGCCTGTCACACTGTTGTGTTACCTCAAGAAATGTTTGATCTTTATTACACCAGCACTGCCTTACTCTCAGTAAACTTAATTGTTGACCATTGGCGGTTACATTGTCGCCTGACAAAAACCATCTGTTAGTTTCATGGGTGAACGCAAAGAATGAGGAGAGCGTCAAATAAGGGACGTGGCCCCGGTCGTGGTGCTGCTGGTGGATCTCCTGTTGCAGGGAGAGGATGTGGTCGATCTGTGCCAGCTACATGTACAAGTGAAACACCTTCCTCAGGTGCGAGTAGGTGACAGAACCTTCAGCGTTATTTGGTCGGGCCGAATGCAGCTCTACGAATGGTGAGGCCAGAACAAGTACAGGCGATAGTAGATTGGGTGGCTGACAGTGCCTCCAGTTCCTTCACATTGTCTCCCAGCCAGTCTCCTGCTGAAAGATCAGATTTGGCACCTGCAGCCCATGTCCATCAGTCTTTCACCTCACCCCCTTGAAAATCAGGCAAGCATCTGAGCCCCAAGTCATGCAGTAGTCTCTTCTGATTTTTGATGACTCTGCTAGCAGGGTTTCCCAGGGCCATCCACATAGCCCTGCCCCAGAAGTGGAAGAGATTGAGTGCACCGATGCCCAACCACTTATGTTTCAGGATGAGTACATGGAAGGACCACTTCAGCACATCTCGGATGATGATTAAACACAGTTGCCAACTGCTGTTGCTTTCTGCAGTGTGCAGACCGACAAGGAGGGCAGGGGTGAAGACTGGGTGGAAGATGATGTGGAGGACGATGAGGTCCTCGACCCCACATGGAATCAAGGTCATGCGAGTGACCTGTGTAGTTTGGAGGAAGAGGCGGTGGTCGCACAGAGCCACCATCACAGCAGAAGAGGGAGCAGGGTGCAAAAGCGGAGCGGCCGTCCCCTAGACAGTACGCCTGCTACTGCCCACCGCAGCAAGGGACCGAACACACCAAAGCCAGATCCAAGGAGTTCCCTGCCGTGGCAGTTCTTCAGACAATGTGCTGATGACAAGACACGAGTGGTTTGCATGCTGTGCAATCAGAACCTGAAGAGAGGCATAAACGTTCTCAACCTAAGCACAACCTGCATGACCAGTGTGGCGAAACCAACCTCGCCACTGGGCTTTGGAGAGGACTGGCTGCTGGCCTCTTGCCCCAGGATTATGGGCCCTATCATCAGCCCATGCAAAACTTAAGCTCCATGGCAATTGAACTGTATGTGTGTGGTCTGAGCGCCATTCAATAATAAGCGCTCAGACCTAAGCTTTCTGGGGATATGTTGCATGTCTTTATTTTATGTAGTAAATGTAACCTTGTGTATTTTATTGTATTTTATGTCTTTTTGCAACCATGTGCTCAATGGAGTCTGCCTCTATCCCTGGATATAATTTGATTATTTCCCATTGTCTCCAGGAAAGAGGGCTCTGTAAAACTGGTTTGAGCCAGATAGCCATGTGCCAGCCAGGGCCCAAAAGATATTTTACTAACTTTTGAACCCCTGGTCTGATTCATGCTATTTTTTAATATGTTGTTCCCCTGAATGGATTGATTGCGAATATGTAATTTTTATGTGAATGTGATGTATGGTTTTAGAGTTATGAAAGTTGGGTAGAAAGTATGTTTAACTGTATGTATAATTGAGTCTCCTCTCAGGATAAGGGGAGGGAATATGCTGGGTGTGTTTCTATTGTCCCATTGTGTGTTTAAAATGGTGATGTCTGTTCTGTTGTCCTCACATGTGTATTGGTGATCTCCTTTTGTCCTCAGAGATAATTGGATTGCTCTTCAGGTTGTCTGGACAGAGAGGAGGAAACCATGATGCATTGTGGGGATATGTTGTCCTATGTTACAGTCTTCATTCTGGTCCTCTGGGGGCGTGAACGATTGGTTGCTGTAGTTACATTGTATGTCTTGTTAATTACTGATTGGTTGTATTTCAAACCCCTGTGGGCAGTACTATGTTTGTTTTTTGTGAATAAAAGAGGCTGTACTTCAAGTACAGTCAGACCACTGCTTGAGCCTCAACACGGAGCCTTGTCTCGTTATTGGGGGGATTCACTGTATGCTGTTAGAAGACCGATTGCCAGGATTGTATGCTTTTCCTGTTCGTCTGCTAGCAGCTATTCGTGAGGTTCCAGTTTGGAGTGCTACTTTGTATCCAGTTCGGGAGGTTGGTGTCCTGCAGTAGCTGTGCCTGTCTCTCAGAAAGGGGCTTATCGCCTAAACGGATTTTAACCCCTTGTCTGCTGAAACGGTTCGTTACAACCAGGTATCTAAGTGCAAAGCACAAGCTGCAGTGTAGTAGACACCTCAAAAACCAAGAAAGGTCTCTCGCTCCTCCTGATTCCTCTTCTGCTGCAGTCTCGGCCTTTTCATCCACCTGTGGAGTGACAGTGGCACCTGCCACCCCGCAAACAGAGGATCTGCTAGCAGCGCCACCACCTGGGTCACCAAGCATCTCCACAATGTCCCATGGAACAGTTCAACTCTCTATCTCCTAAACACTGGAGAGAAAGAGGAAGTACCCCCCTTCCCACCCACGATCCCTGGCCCTCAATGCCATTACTGGCCTTTGAAATGCTGTCATTCCGTTTTGTGGAGACGGAGAGTTTTAAAAGCCTTATGGCGGTGGCTGTCCCACAGTACGTCGTGCCCAGCTGCCACTACTTTTCCAGGCGAGCCATCCCTTCCCTGCACAACCAAGTGGGGGACAAAATCAGGTGTGCACTGCGCAACGCCATCTGTGGCAAGGTCCACCTAACTACGGATACTTGGACCAGTAAGCACGGTCAGGGACGTTATATCTCCCTAACAGCATAGTGGGTAAATGCAGTGGCGGCTGGGCCTGAGTCGGATAGCAGTTTGGCGCATGTCCTTCCACCACAGAGGATTGCAGAGTGCTTCAGTTTGCCTCCTGATGCTTCCTCCTCCTACTCTGCTTCCTCATACTCTACCACCTCCTCATCCGGTCAGCGGAACACCTTTACCACCAACTTCAGCACAGCCAGGGGTTAACGACAGCAGGCAGTTTTAAAACGTATCTGTTTGGGGGACAAACCCCACAGCGCGCAGGAGCTGTGGACGGGCATGGAACAACAGACTGATGAGTGATTGGTGCCAGTGAGCCTCAATCCCGGCCTGGTGTTGTGCAATAATGGGCGAAATCTCGTAGCAGCTCTGGGACTAGCCAGTTTGACGCACATCCCTTGCCTGGCGCATGTGCTGAATTTCGTGGTGCAGAGGTTCCTTAAAAATTTCCCTGATATGTCAGAGCTACTGCAGAAAGTACAGACCATCTGTGCGCGCTTTCGGCGTTCTCGCCCTGTTGCTGCTCGCCTGTCAGTGCTGCAGCGCCACTTCGGCATTCCCGCTCACCGCCTCATATGCGACGTGCCCACAAGGTGGAGTTTCAGCTGCAGCACGCACGAGTGAGTCGCTCTGCGGAACAGCACCACTTCACCACCAATGACTGTGCCTCCATGCGAGACCTGTGTTCCTTGTTGCGCTGTTTCGAGTAATCCACCAACATGGCCAGTGCCCATGACATAGTTGGGTGAAATTCACCAATTTTTGGCTGTGATATACCCCTGCTCTACCTAGAGGACAAGGAAATACATTTCCCTAATTCGTCTGTTACATTCTTGTGTGACATTTTACCATTTTTGATGTGAATAAACCCCTGCTCTGCATAGGTGACAGGGACCTAAATTGCAAAAAATCGTCTGTTACATTGTCAGGTGACATTTTACCAATTTTGCCGTATACAAACCCCTGCTCTGCATAGGTGACTGGGACCTTATTTTTTGTAAAATCGTCTGTTGAATTGGTGGGTGACATGAACACAGTTTTGCCGTGAATAAACCTCTGCTCTACATAGTTGACAGGGCCCGAATTTTTTTTTAAATAGTCTGTTCCATTGGAGGGAGACCTTAACCCATTTTTGCAGATGAAAAACACCTGCTCTGCATAGGTGACAAGGACTTAAATTTGTAAAATTCGTCTTTAATTGGCCCTTTCATTCGATCCTTCCGCTTTAATAACTTGTCCCACATTTCTGCTCGATCACATTGCAGCCATTGACCTCCCTTGGATGTGATTTCCCTTTCTCACGCTCCCTCACCGGCATGGAACCCTGATTTGCCGATAACCGTGATCAACATGGTAGGTGCAGAAAATAACATTGAAAGTTGATAGAGAAGATATCCAATTGGTTCGTGGACGTCACGGGGACGTGCAAAATGGTGGAGCAGTATGTGTGCACACGCCTACACGTACTGACTGATGGGTCTGCCCCCCTTCAACTTCTGGGTCTCCAAATTGGGCACATGGCCTGAGCTTGCCCTTTATGCCTTGGAGGTGCTGGCCTGCCCTGCAGCCAGTGTATTGTCTGAACGTTTGTTTAGCACGGCTGGAGGGCGTTATCACAAGTTATATTTCCCAATGTTTTGGGGTATACCCTAATTTAAACAAAAAATGAATTAAAATAAATTAAAACCTAAAAACCAGTGTAGGCTACCTCCTGCTCCTCCACCGCCGCTTCCACCTACACCGCCACATCCACCGCCTCCTCAACCTCCTACTCCATATGGACCTCGTCCTCCTAGATCAAGATTATTATTTTTTATTTTTGTGTATTTTATGTTATTTTAAATTATATCCCTATCGAATATCCTATTTGTTTGCAGAGCACTTGCCATGCTCTTAGCCACATTTTGCTGCCATTTGCAGCCCTCTAGCCCTTTCCATGACTTTTTTAGAGCCATTTTAGTGCTCAAAAGTTTGGGTCACCATTGACTTCAATGGGGTTCGGGGTCAAGTTTTGGTCAAGTTCGGGTCCCGAACTCGAACTTTTTTGTGAAGTTCCGCCGAACCTGTAAAATCTGAACATCCAGTTGTCCGCTCAACTCTACTGACTAACAAAATAGTGATTCTTCAGAGATATGTAATTAAAATGGCTGTGTGTTCCACATTCTCTACAACTAGGGCAAAGCAGATGGAGGAAGATAGTCAAAAGAAAATAATATAGAAAAATATCTAAGGAATATGGGTAGGTAAAAAACGGAGATACTGTTTGATACCTCCTCTATGACGGCTGGAAAAAAGAAAGGGACCTCCAGAAGCATTTTCACCTATATCTTCAGCCAGGTCTGCATTATTGATATGTAGAAGGAATTCCTTAGGTTCATAAACTCAACCGGGTGACCTTAGTCATGTAACATAGGTCAGGAAATCATGGCATTCTGAAGGGTTAGACTGAAGTCTGTAATCTAGAGTATATTTAGCATGGCAGGTAGGGTGATAAGACCTATAACCATACAGACATCCAGTGCAAATGTGGAAACAATTTCATCAAAGTAAATGAATCCTGAATAGTTGTCAAGTTGTAGCTACATCCATGCATCATGTCCACAAGCCTTTAAACAGTGTTTAAAGGGGCTGGCAACTTTCTGCTTATTGTTGACCATTGTGTACGTGTAACAGCGGCTGACTGACTCTCCTGTTGCCGAGCCAGATTGCCTGACCTGTACCTGTGCCGCCAGCCCTGACCTTTTGCCTGTCCGACTTTGCCTATGCCTCATCCTTCGGTCCTGAACTGTTGCTCCTGGTTACGACAATGCCTGCCGACAATGCCTATACCTCAGGTACCTTTCTTAGGTACATGGACCCTGTTGGTCACCCCAAGCCTGTCGTTCAGGAATTGTTACATGAAGTGAGATGTCAGAGCAAACATCAGGATGTAATGATACAGTTCATGCAAAATGTTGCTGCTCGTCTGGATGCCATCTCTTCTCCAGTTACTGTAGGGTTGCCAGCTGCTGCTACCCCTGCAATACCCACACCGGAAAATACGGATTTGTGTGCAGCTGGTGTGCTACTCCCTCTGTAATCCCGCTATGGTGGAGATCCATAAACCATTCATTCAGCAATTCATTCAGCAAGCTCTGGTTCATCAGTACCGGCTTCCTAACATCCGTCTAGAAAAGCCTCTATCAGTGGCTTCCGTAAATGGACTGCCACTTCCTGAACCTGTGCTTTCTGTTACTATGCCCCTTAAGTTGCAAATACGGGTTCTGCATTCTGAGATTATCTCCTATGTGCTGTCAGCGTCCGTGAATCCGGTTATCCTTGTATTCCCTGGCTGCTTCAGCACACTCCAATTCTGGACTGTAACTCCGGACAGATTTTGCGTTGTGGATCAAACTGTCAGTCAACCTGATTATGAGAGGTACAACCTGCTTCCTCGCCTACTGTACCTGTAGACCTGCATGGACTTCTGCAGCAGTATGCCAGTTTTGCGGATGTCTTCAGTAAGAAAGAGGCCGAGACCCTGCCTCCTCATCATCCATATGATTGTCCGATTGACCTTCTGCCTGATGCCATGCCACTCTCACTTCTCAAGACCCAAGCGATGTCTGATTACATCAAGGAGAATCTCGAGAGGAAGTTTATCCGGAAATCTACTTCACCAGCCGGTGCCGGGTTCTTCTTTGTGCAGAAAAAAGATGGATCCCTACGGCCCTGTATTGGCTATCGAGGTCTGAATAAGGTCACAGTCAAGAATCGACACCCTCTTCTGCTAATCTCCAAACTCTGACAGGATCCGGGGAGCTAAAGTCTTCACAAAATTTGACCTCTGCGGTGCTTACAACCTTATCCGCATTTGAAAGGGCAATGAGTGGAAGACTGCTTTCAACACTCGTGATGGACACTACTAGTGATAAGCAGCATAGGCAATATTCGTTTTCGTGAATTTTTGGCCTAATATTCGCAAATTCTAGAATTCGTGATCTCAAGTCATTATTTTCTTGAATGCGAAAATCGGCAATGTAATATGCGCGTATTGTACGCGCAATACAGTCGTGGCTCACTTTTGCTACATTTTTCAAGCTACTAGAAGTTTCCTGAGAATAGAAAAAATGGTTGGCAGCAATTTTCGTGACTGTGAGGAAGAACTCCTGATCACTGTAAGTAATTTTACATTACAGCACTGTTTTTGATTATATTTTATATGCATGGCAGAACAATAGCTTTATATGCAGATAGAGTGCTCCAATATAATTGCGCAACTCAACACTAAAGATGCGCATATTTTTTGCCGCAATATATGCAACCTCACATTTTATCAGGTCTGAGTAGATATTACTGATTGGTGCACTAAGTATTGTTGTGACATCACAGCACTATGTCTGTAGCATGTCTGTAGCATGTATAGGTATGTATGGTATGTATGTATGGGAGATGTATGGTATGTATAGGTATGTATGTATGGGAGAAATATCTCTCACATGCACAGAGTCCTGACCTCAACCCAATTGAGATGCTGTGGCATGACCTCAAGAAAGCGATTCACACCAGACATCCCAAGAATATTGCTGAACTGAAACAGTTCTGTAAAGAGGAATGGTCAAGAATTACTCCTGACCGTTGTGCAAGTCTGATCTGCAACTACAGGAAACGTTTGGTTGAAGTTATTGCTGC
The DNA here is from genome assembly GCF_905171765.1 of Bufo bufo. NCBI lineage: Eukaryota > Metazoa > Chordata > Amphibia > Anura > Bufonidae > Bufo > Bufo bufo. The sequence goes on from NC_053391.1 coordinate 477,517,640, forward strand.
CAAAGGAGGTTCAACCAGTTATTAAATCCAAGGGTTCACATACTTTTTCCACCTGCACTGTGAATGTTTACATGGTATGTTCAATAAAAACATGGTAACATTTAATTCTTTGTGTGTTATTAGTTTAAGCAGACTGTGATTGTCTATTGTTATGACTTAGATGAAGATCAGATCACATTTTATGACCAATTTGTGCAGAAATCCATATCATTCCAAAGTGTTCACATACTTTTTATTGCAACTGTATATATATATATATATATATATATAGTAACTAATTATTGAATAAGTATCCAGATGACTCAGCAAAGCACAGAGCATAGCAATGACACTGCTCTCTCTCTCTCAGAACTGTAAAAAAATGGCTGCTTCCTATATACATTGACCAAAAATATAAATGCAACACTTTCAGTTTTGCTCCCATTTTGCATGAGTTGAGCTCAAATATTGTTCACAAATCTGTCTAAATCTGTGTTAGTGAGCACTTCTCCTTTGCCAAGATAATCCATCCCACCTCACAGGTGTGGCATATCAAGGTGGTGATTAGACAGGTGTGCCTTAGACTGCCCACAATAAAAGAGCACTCTGAAATGTGCAGTTTTTCCTTACTTGGGGAGGGTCAGAAAACTACTCAGTATCTTGTGTGGCCACCATTTGCCTCATGCAGTGCAACACATCTCCGTCGCATAGTGTTGATCAGGTTGTTGATTGTGGACTGTGGAATGTTGGTCCACTCTTCTTCAATAGCTGGGCAAAGTTGCAGAATATTTGCAGGAACTGGAACACGCTGTCATATACGCCGATCCAGAGCATCCCAAACATGCTCAATGGGTAACATGTTCGGTGAGTATGCTGGCCATTAGTGATGGACGAACATTGGCCGGGACGGTTCGCAAATGCGCGAACAAATGTTCGCGAACTACAAGTTCGCGGCAGGCCCAATTCACTTTAATGGCAGGCGAACCTGAAAAACCTTCAGCTCATATTTTCAGCCACCAAATACTTAGTAGAAGTGCACAAATAGTCCCACAACATGAACAGACATACTAGAGGGGGATCAATGACAAAAATTCCCACAGAAAATATGTATCTTAATCAGGGGACATTTTTATGCGTCATAAAGGCAAATTCTCTGAAATGTGCAGTGTTGGAGCCTAGAAATTTTTTATTTTAGGCCATGGGAGGCATTCACCTGACATAAAAGAAATTCTGATTATGTGGCTCGAGTTACATTATGAGGTCAATGGATACAAATTTTACTGTGGGCCACTGGACTACAGGCCCCAAACATTAGGCATTCATCGGACAGAAAAGATCAAGTGATTATGTAGCCGGAGGTGTATTACACAGTCAATGGTTTTCAATTTTACTGCAGGCCAGTACAAATACAGGTCAAATATATATGTTCAAAAATATAAAATTGGATTAAAAACATGGCTAACGACATCCCCCCTCTTGAACAAAACCCTAATGATAATAGTTGAAATTCGATAACATGTGGTCATCACTGGTATTGAATTCCTCCGAGGCCGCAACAATTATTCATTAACCGTACAGAAAAGAACAAGTATGTGGCTGAAGGTAGACTACACGGTCATTGGATATCAATTTTACAGCAGGCCAGTGGAGTACAGGCCCCAAAAATTATGCATTCAGCGTACCTAAAAGAACAAGTAAGTATGTGGCTGGAGGTAGATTACACGGTCATTGGATATCAATTTTACAGCAGGCCAACGTAATACAGGCCCAAAAAATTATGCATTCAGCATACAGAAAAGAACAATTAAGTGTGTGGCTGGAAGTAGATTACACGGTCATTGGATATCAATTTTCCAGCAGGCCAGTGTACTACAGGCCCCAAAAATAATGCATTCAGCATACAGAAAAGAACAAGTACGGATGCTTTATGAGACATGTTATCTAAACTAAATGCAACTAAATGCGTTAAGCAATTGCTTTTCAATGGCTTTTATTTCAAGATAATGCAATGAGTTAAGAAATTTGAGTTAAGAGTGTGTGTGTTACCCCTGCTACATCTGTGAGTATGTGGCTGGAGGTAGAATACACGGTCATTGGATATCAATTTTCCAGCAGGCCAGTGTACTACAGGCCCCAAAAATTATGCATTCAGTGTACATAAAAGAACAAGTAAGTATGTGGCTGGAGGTCTATTAGACATTCAATGGATATCAATTTTACTGAATACCAGTACAAATAGAGGTCAAATACATATGTTTAAAAAACCTAAATATATAAAATTGGATTAAAAACATGGCTAACGAAATCCCCCTTCTTAAAAAATAAACCCAAATGATAATAGTTGAAACATGTGGTCGGCACAGGTGTTGAATTCCTCCGAGGCCAAAAGCATTAGGCATTCACGGGACAGAAAAGGCCTTTTATGCCACTGTATTTACCTAAGACAGGGACAATTATTTGTTCTGGGTGGTGGCGGATATTTGTGGGCTGTCATGAGGAAATTCAATTAAACGTGGTCGTCACAGGTGTTGAATTCCTCCGAGATCCATGCCTCATTCATTTTTAGAAATGTGAGGTAGTCCACACTGTCGTGAGCTAGGCGAGTGCACTTATCGGTCACGATCTCCCCTGCTGCACTGAACGTCCTTTCGGACAGGACACTCGACGGAGGGCAAGCCAAGAGTTCCATGGCAAATTGTGCCAGCTCTGGCCACAGGTCAATCCTGCACACACTGTTTTCCCGGGTTTCCTCGCTTCTCAGAGTGTCCACATCGGCTGTTAACCCGATGTAGTCGGACACCTGACGGTCTAGGCGTTCACTGAGGCTGAATCCGGAGGGCAGCTGTCGATGGGTTGGCTGCAAGAATGATTTAATATCGGGTGTAACCAACACATCTTCAAACTGCCCTCTTCTTGCATGCACTGTTGAATTGGTACCCGCAACTTTTTCTCTGTGAGTGGAAATTCCTCTGCCAGAGCCCGCAAAAGCAGAATGCAGCATTTCTCAAAGCAAGCCCTCTGTGATGCTGGTACCATGTCCGCCGTTTTGTGTTTCTACTGTGGGTCTAAGTACGTTGACACCCAGTACTGGTCCTTAATTTTGTCCTTTATGCTTTTTATACGGTGGTCCCTCTTCAAACACTGGAACATGAAGGCCCGCATTTCCACTATACTGAAAGCGGTGAAGTGGCCTGGCTCCTGCTCATCATCCAGGATAATGTCGTCCTTGGTCTCCTCCCCCCAGCCACGGTCAACAACAGGGATCCCAGAAAAGTTTAAATCATGCTCTTCTTGCTCCTCCTCCACCCCGGCACCATCCTCCTCTGACCTCTTCAGACTCCTGTTGATTTGTCTCAGATAGACTAGCCCCCTGGGAATTCATCCAACATTGCAACTTCCACATCTTCTTGTTCCTGCTCCTCGACGCCTTGATCAATGACATGACGCTCCAGAAAGAAGGCGTAAGGTACGATGTCATTGATGGCGCCCTGGCTGCGACTGATTAGTTTGCTGATCTCATCAAATAGCTGCAGAAGTCTGCACGCGTCGAGCATGAGCAGCCACTGGCGCAGTGAAAAAAGAAAAAGCTCCCCAGAATCTGTCCTGCCGCAGAGATCGTACAGGTAGTCGTTAACTGCATGTTTCTGCTGGAGCAGCCAATCAAGCATATACAGTTGGGTTCAAAATAATAGCAGTCAGACATCACTAACCTGATCAATCACTGTTTTTGGTAGAAATTATATTTCTACATGGCAAATAAATTACTAGCAGGTGTAGTAGAGTAATAGAAACCCATTAGACCCAACAGTCATAACATGCAAGCTGCTGATTCTCTGTAATTTAATCAATTATTGAAAGAGGCATGTTCAAAATAATAGCAGTGTGGAGTTAAATGAGTGAGGCCACTAATTCTTTGAAAAATAGGTGGCAATTATTGCCCTTATTTAAGGAAGGAAGGCACCAAATGTTGTGCATGCTGGTTACAGTGCATTTCTCTCTGAAATTGGAGGAAATGGGTCGTTCCAGACATTGTTCAGAAGAACAGCGTACCTTGATTAAAACGTTGATTGGAGAGGGGAAAACATATAAAGAAGTGCAAAAAATAATAGACTGCTCAGCTAAAATTATCGCAAATGCTTTAAAATGGAAACCAAAACATGAAAGATGTGGAAGAAAGCAAAAAACTACCATTCAAATGGATAGAAGAATAGCCAAAATGGCAAGGACTCAGCCCACAATCAGCTCTATGAAGATCAAAGAAGGTCTAAAGTTACCTGTGAGTACTGTTACAATTAGAAGATATGACCCCAAACACTGAATTCAAGCCACAGTACACTGTGAAGACAGTGAAGCATGGTGGCGCAAGCATCATGATATGGGGATGTTTCTCATACTAAGGTGCTGGGCCTATTTATCGCATACCAGGGATCATGGATCAGTTTGAATACATCAGAATTCTTATGCTGAAGAGGAAATGCCATTGAAATGGGTTCCAGACCAACAAGATTGACGTTATGTAGTGGCCAGCCCAATTCCCGGATCTTAATCCAATAGAAATCTTGTGGGGTGACATAAAAAAATGCAGTTTCTGAGGCAAAACCAAGAAATAGAGAAGTGGAATATAGTCCAATCATCCTGGGCTGGAATACCTGTTCACAGGTGCCAGAAGTTGGTCGACTCCATGCAACACGGATGTACAGCAGTTCTCAGAAACAGTGGTTATACAACTAAATATTAGTTAAGTGATTCAAAGGAAAGCTAAATCTTCAAACATTTTTCAGTTTATATAGTGAATGTTTGAGTTTGTAAAGAAGAAAACAAACACTGCTATTTTTTTTTAACAGTCAAATATTCAATTTTCTTAATTTTTTTACAGGAACAACACAAATTTGATATATTTTTCCTCATGTTTTGATTTGGAATAGAATGTGTAGTATTCCCAATGCATTTGTGTGTATGGAAATAAAAGCTATTAGAAGGATTTTGAGCTTTATTCACGTTTTTAAACACATTGCTATTATTTTGAACACAACTGTACAAGGTGGAGTTCCATCGCATCAGGCAGTCGCAAATCAGATGTCTGATTGAAAGTTATCAAAGCGAGCCATGGCCATGTAAGATCTTCTAAAATAGCCAGAGATTTTCCTGGCCTGCCGCAAGACGTCCTGGACCCTGGGTTATTTGGCAACGAACCGCTGCATGACTAAGTTCAGGAAGTGTGCCATGCACAGCACATGTGTAATTTTGCCCTGTTTCAGTGCGCTCAGCAGATTTGCAATGTTGTCACACACCATTTTACCAACTGTCAAATTGAGCGGAGTTAGCCACTGATCGGCCTGTGACTGCTAAGCTGAAAGGAGTGCAGGACCAGTGTGGATCTTGGCTTCCAGGCACAACAGCCGCAGCACAGCATGGCAACGTCTCACCTGGCACTTCGAATAGGTTCGGGGGAGCTTGGGGGGCGCAGCAGAAGAGGCGGTAGCAGTGGAAAAGGAGGAGTCAGTCGAGGAGGAGATGAGGATGGAGTAGGAGAAGGAGAAGAAGAGTCAGGCCTGCATGCATTCCGTGGCGGTAACAACAAATCCACATGGGTGCCACGGGTTGCATGCTTGACGGCCATCAGAAGGTTCACCCAGTGGGCAGTAAAAGTTATGTACCTTCGCTGTCCGTGTTTGCTAGACCACGTGTCTGTGGTCAGATGCATCTTGGCGCGGACACGGTGTGCCTGAGATACATTCACTTGCCGCTGAACGTGGCCATACAACTCTGGGATGCCCTTCTGGGAGAAATATTTCCTTCCGGGGACCTTCAATTGATGTTTGTCAATGGCCACAAATTTTCTAAAGGCCTCCGAGTCCACCAGTTTATATGGCATTAGTTGGCAGGCTAGCAGTTCTGACAAGCCAGGGTCAGCCGTTGGTCAGCCAGCATCATCATCTTTTTTTGCTCAAACATTTCGGCCTCGGAAGCCTGCCTTTTGCCAGATAAACGAGATGACGGCACAGTGGAAGGTGGAGTGGAGAACAAATGGGAGGAGAGGGGGGAAGGAGAAGATGCAGGACATGGAGCGCCGGGAGAGTGGCTTTGTGGGTTCTGACGTGACGGAATATTTATTCTGTCTCCGATTGACAGTCTATATTATTTATGTGAATAAATTAGAATCTGTAATGAAGGAGATTCTAATCTATTATCATAAATACCAAGCTAAAACAAGCCCGTGATCTGCGTTAAATTGAAGACAAAACCCAGTTAAGGACAAAATATATATATAATTTATGAATACAATTTTTAGTGCAAAATGATATATAATATATTATAATGTAAAGTTGGCAAGTAAGTTAAAAATCAATAACTAAAGATTAATAATGATCAAAATATGTCATTAGGAAAACTCAAGATAATTCCACCAAATATACTCTAATTACAGATATCTTAATAACTTAACTCCTTAACCGTACCCTTGATCTCTTCAGCCAACAGATGGATAAGATATTCAGAAAATTTCCTTATACATATATAGTTGCAAGAAAAAGTATGTGAACCCTTTGGAATGATATGGATTTCTGCACAAATTGGTCATAAAATATGATCTGATCTTCATTTAAGTCACAATAATAGACAATCACAGTCTGCTTAAACTAATAACACACAAAGAATTAAATGTTACCATGTTTTCATTGAACACACCATGTAAACATTCACAGTGCAGGTGGAAAAAGTATGTGAACCCTTGGATTTAATAACTGGCTGAACCTCCTTTGGCAGCAATAACTTCAACCAAACGTTTCCTGTAGTTGCAGATCAGACGTGCACAATGGTCAGGAGTAATTCTTGACCATTCCTCTTTACAGAACTGTTTCAGTTCAGCAATATTCTTGGGATGTCTGGTGTGAATCACTTTCTTGAGGTCATGCCACAGCATCTCAATCGGGTTGAGGTCAGGACTCTGACTGGGCCACTCCAGAAGGCGTATTTTCTTCTGTTTAAGCCATTCTGTTGTTGATTTACTTCTATGCTTTGGGTCGTTGTCCTGTGGCAACATCCATCTTCTGCTGAGCTTTAGCTGGTGGACAGATGGCCTTAAGTTCTCCTGCAAAATGTCTTAATAAACTTGGGAATTCATTTTTCCTTCGATGATAGAAATCCGCCCAGGCCCTGACGCAGCAAAGCAGGCTCAAACCATGATGCCCCCACCACCATACTTCACAGTTGGGATGAGGTTTTGATGTTGGTGTGCTGTGCATCTTTTTCTCCACACATAGTGTTGTGTGTTTCTTCCAAACAACTCAACCATGGTTTCATATGTCCACAGAATATTTTGCCAGTACTGCTGTGGAACATCCAGGTGCTCTTGTTCAAACTGTAAACATGCAGCAATGTTTTTTTTGGACAGCAGTGGCTTCCTCTGTGGTATCCTCCCATGAAATCCATCCTTGTTTAGTGTTTTACGTATCGTAGATTCGCTAACAGGGATGTTAGCATAGGCCAGAGACTTTTGTAAGTCTTTAGCTGACACTCTAGGATTCTTCTTCACCTCATTGAGCAGTCTGCGCTGTGATCTTGCAGTCATCTTTACAGGATGGCCACTACTAGGGAGAGTAGAAGCAGTGCTGAACTTTCTCCATTTATAGACAACTGATGAACAGCAAGGCTTTTGGAGATACTTTTATAACCCTTTCCAGCTTTATGCAAGTCAACAATTCTTAATAGTAGGTCTTCTGAGAGCTCTTAAAAATCAGCCATTAAAAATCACATGTACCCCAAAATAATACCAATAAAACTGGCACCTTATCCTCTGGTTTCTAAAATGCGGTTACTTTTTGGGAGTTTCTACTGTAAGGGTGCATCAGGGGGGCTTCAAATGGGACATGGCATCTAAAAACCAGTTCAGCAAAATCTGCCTTCCAAAAACCATATGGCGCTCCTTTTCTTCTGCGCCCTGCCGTGTGCCCTTACATCAGTTTACAACCACATGTGGGGTGTTTCTGTAAACCGCAGAATCACGTTAATAAATATGAAGTTTTGTTTGGCTGTTAACCCTCGATGTTTTAAAGAAAAAAAAAAAGGATTAAAGGAAGATCTGCTAATGAAGTGAAATTTAGAAATTTTATCTACAATTTCCTTTAATTTTTGTGGAACAAAGGGTTAACAAAGTTTGTAAAATCAGTTTTCACAAACATGAGGGGTGTATTTTCAAAAATGGGTAAGTTATGGGGGGTTTCCACGATGTAAACCCCACAAACTGACTTCAGACCGGAACTGGTCCTTAAAACGTGGGTTTTGGAAATTTTCTTAAAAATGTAAAGAATTACTTCTAAACTTCTAGGCCTTCTAACGTCCTAAAAAAAAAAAATGACATTTACAAAATGATGCCAACATAAAGTAGACATATGGGGAATGTTAATTACTTAATATTTTAAAAGGTATCACTTTCTGTTTTAAAAGCAGAGAAATTAAAATTTTGAAAATTGCAAATTATTCAGAATTTTTGGTAAATTTGGGATTTTTTCATAAATAAATGTGAAATATATTGACTCAAATTCATGACTATCAAGAAGTACAATATGTCACGAGAAAACAGTCTCTGAATGGTTTGGATAAATAAAAGCATTCCAAAGTTATTACTACATAAAGTGACATGTCAGATTAGCAAAATCTTTTTTGGATAAGAATAGGACATTCTATTGATGGAAATGAGTAAAAAAAATCTGAATGCACATGGAAGGTATTCATATTTTGCAGATCTGTTGTTTGTAGACTGAAATAAGGACACAGTCACCTTAAAGTCAGTTCAATTTGTAAATCGACTTCAGGAATGGTATAAAATAAACACACCCCAAAACTGGTTGTATCAGACTGCAAATTCACCCCAAAAGCAAGGATGAATGGAAGTACTTTTATAAACTGGTTGTATCAGACCACACTTTCAACCCAATAAAAGATGCTAGAATTACTGCAATTACTCTTTAACCCCTTCAGGACCCTGCCATTTTTCACTTTAAGGACGGGGCAATTTTTTGCATATCTGACATGTGTCACTTTATGTGGAGATAACTTTAAACCACTTTTACTTATCCAGGCCATTCTGAGGTTGTTTTCTTGTCACATATAGTAATTCATGACAGTGGTAAATTTAAGTCAAAATATTTCATTTTTATTTATAAAAAAAATACCAAATTTACAAAAAATGTTAAAAATTCGCAATTTTCTAAATTTCTATTTCTCAGATTTTAAGGCCTCTTGCACACAACCGTATGTCTTTTTCCGTATTTTGCGGTCTGCAAAAAACGGATCCGCAAAAAAATACGCATGACGTCCGTGTGAATTTATTTTTTTGCGGAATAGAACAGCTGGCCCCTGATAGAACAGTACTATCCTTGTCCGTTATGCGGACAATAATAGAACATGTTCTATCTTCGAACGGAGCGGAAATACGGAAACGTAAGGCATACGGAGTACCTTAAATTTTTTTGCGGATCCATTTGAATTAATGTTTCCATATATGGTCCGTATACGGAACGCAAAAAACAGAAAGTAAGCGGAAAAAAAAATGTTCGTGTGCAAGAGGCCTAAAACAGATAGTGATACCTCCTAAGGGTACTTTCACACTTGCGGCAGAGGATTCCGGCAGGCAGTTCCGTCGCCGGAACTGCCTGCCGGATCCGTCAAAATGTATGCAAACTAATGGCATTTGTCAGACGGTTCAGGATCCAATGGGAAAAATGCCGGCAAGTGTGCCGGAATTTTGGACGCATGCTGCTGTATTATCTCAGTCCTGAAAAAGCAAAAAGACTGAACTGAAGACATCTAGAACGGATTGCTCTCCGTTCAGAATGCATTAGGATAAATACTGTTGTTTTCCAGTATTGAGCCCCTAGGATGGAATGCAATGCCGGAAAAGAATAACGCTAGTGGGAAAGTACTTTACATTCCCCATATGTCTACTTCATTTTAGGATCATTTTGTAAATGACATTTTCTTTTCTTGGAACGTTAGAAGGCTTAAAAGTTTAGAAGCAAATCAGAAAATCTTTTAAGAAAATTTCCAAAACCCAATTTTTAAGGACCAGTTAAAGTCTAAAGTCAATTTGTGTGGCTTACATAGTGGAAACCCCCTATAAAGGACTCCATTTAAAAAACTACACCCTCAAGGTATTCAAAACTGATTTTACAAACTTTGGTAACCCTTCAGGTGTTTCACAAGAATTAAAGGAAAATGTAGATGAAATTTCAGAATTTAACTTTTTTGGCAGATTTTCCATTTTAATCCATTTTTTTCCAGTAACAAAGCAAGGGTTAACAGCCAAACAAAACTCAATATTTATTACCCTAACTCTGTAGTTTACAGAAACACCCCATATGTGGTTGTAAACTACTGCATAGGCACACGGCAGGGCACAGAAGGAAAAGAACGCCATATGGTTTTTGGAGGGCAGATTTCACTGGGATAATTTTAAGTTGCCATGTCACATTTGAAGACCCCCTGATGCATCCATAAAGTAGAAACTCCAAAAAAGTGACCCCATTTTGGAAACTATGGGATAAGGTGGCAGTTTTATTGGTACTATTTTAGGGTACATATGGTTGCACTATATTACACTTTTTGTGAGGTGAGGTAACAAAAAAATAGCTGTTTTGGTACAGTTTTTTTTTTTTTTACAATGTTGATCTGACAGGTTAGATGCTGTGGTATTTTTATAGAGCAGGTTGGTACGGATCCAACAATACCAAATATGACTGCTCTTTTTGGTTGTTTGTTTCAGTTTTACATAATAAAGCATTTTTTGAAAAAAATGATTTTTTTATTGTCTCCATATTCTGAAAGCCGTAGTTTATTTAATTTTTTTGGGGCGACTGTCTTATGTAGGGGCTCATTTTTTTCAGTATGAGATGACGGTTTCATTGTTACTATTTTAGGGTGCATAGGACTTTTTGATCGCTCGGTATTACACTTTTTGTGATATAAGGTGACAAAAAAATTGCTTTTTTGACACCGTTTTCCTTTTTTTCTATTTTTACGGTGTTCGCCTGAGGGGTTAGATCATGTCATATTTTTATACAGCATGTTGTTACGGATGCGGAAATACCTAATATGTGTATTTTTTTATTTATTTAAGTTTTACACAATAAATGCATTTTTGAAGAAAAAAAAATTATGTTTTAGTGTCTCCATATTCTGAGTGCCATAGCTTTTTTAATTTTTTGGGGATTGTCTTAGTAGGGTCTCATTTTTTTCGGGATGACATGGTAGTTTGATTGGTACTATTTTGGAGTGTATATGACTTTTTGTTTGCTTGGTATTACACTTTTTGCATTGTAAAGTGACAAAAAAATGGCTTTTTTGACACCGTTTTTATTTTTTTATTTTTACGGTGTTCACCTGAGGGGTTAGGTCAGGTGATATTTTAGTAGACCTCATTGTTACAGACAAGGCGATACCTAATATGTCTCCTTTTTTATTTTTTTCACTTTTAACACAATACAGGGAGTGCAGAATTATTAGGCATGTTGTATTTTTGAGGATTAATTTTATTATTGAACAACAACCATGTTCTCAATGAACCCAAAAAACTCATTAATATCAAAGCTCAATATTTTTGGAAGTAGTTTTTAGTTTGTTTTTAGTTTTAGCTATTTTAGGGGGATATCTGTGTGTGCAGGTGACTATTACTGTGCATAATTATTAGGCAACTTAACAAAAAACAAATATATACCCATTTCAATTATTTATTTTTACCAGTGAAACCAATATAACATCTCAACATTCACAAATATACATTTCTGACATTCAAAAACAAAACAAAAACAAATCAGTGACCAATATAGCCACCTTTCTTTGCAAGGACACTCAAAAGCCTGCCATCCATGGATTCTGTCAGTGTTTTGATCTGTTCACCATCAACATTGCGTGCAGCAGCAACCACAGCCTCCTAGACGCTGTTCAGAGAGGTGTACTGTTTTCCCTCCTTGTAAATCTCACATTTGATGATGGACCACAGGTTCTCAATGGGGTTCAGATCAGGTGAACAAGGAGGCCATGTCATTAAATTTTCTTCTTTTATACCCTTTCTTGCCAGCCACGCTGTGGAGTACTTGGACGCGTGTGATGGAGCATTGAAAAAAAAAAAAAATGTATTTTATTTTATTTTTTATACAAGACAAAGAGAAATCACCAATACACACGTGGGGACAATGGAACAGACATCACTTACTCAAACATACAATGTCCCACCCTTTACAATACACATAGACATTTAACACATTCCCAGACAGCTCAAGTCTGAGTGCATATTATTAGGTGAATGGCACTCAGACAACATGAATACAATAAAATGAGCTAACTGGGTACCCTCACATAACATACAATACAATTACACAGACAGATGGTTCTGTCACACATCTCAAAACCCCACATGTCCCCATATGGCTTGGATCTGAGCGCTCAAATGCCACAAACACAGTCAAATCGCCATGGGGTTTAAGTTTTGCATGGGCTGATGAGAGGGCCCATAATCCTAGGGCAAGAGGCTGATAAACAGGCCTCTCCAAAACCCAGTGGCGAGGTTGGTTTCGCCACAAAGGTGTCTTCCAGAAACTGGCAGTAGGACTGGGAGTTGAGCTTGACTCCATCCTCAACCCGAAAAGGCCCCACAAGCTCATCTTTGATGATACCAGCCCAAACCAGTACTCCACCTCCACCTTGCTGGCGTCTGAGTCGGACTGGAGCTCTCTGCCCTTTACCAATCCAGCCACGGGCCCATCCATCTGGCCCATCAAGACTCACTCTCATTTCATCAGTCCATAAAACCTTAGAAAAATCAGTCTTGAGATATTTCTCGACCCAGTCTTGACGTTTCAGCTTGTGTGTCTTGTTCAGTGGTGGTCGTCTTTCAGCCTTTCTTACCTTTGCCATGTCTCTGAGTATTGCACACCTTGTGCTTTCGGGCACTCCAGTGATGTTGCAGCTCTGAAATATGGCCAAACTGGTGGCAAGTGGCATCTTGGCAGCTGCACGCTTGACTTTTCTCAGTTCATGGGCAGTTATTTTGCGCCTTGGTTTTTCCACACGCTTCTTGCGACCCTGTTGACTATTTTGAATGAAACGCTTGATTGTTCGATGATCACGCTTCAGAAGCTTTGCAATTTTAAGAGTTCTGCATCCCTCTGCAAGATATCTCACTATTTTTGACTTTTCTGAGCCTGTCAAGTCCTTCTTTTGACCCATTTTGCCAAAGGAAAGGAAGTTGCCTAATAATTATGCACACCTAATATAGGGTGTTGATGTCATTAGACCACACCCCTTCTCATTACAGAGATGCATATCACCTAATATGCTTAATTGGTAGTAGGCTTTCGAGCCTATACAGCTTGGAGTAAGACAACATGCATAAAGAGGATGATGTGGTCAAAATACTCATTTGCCTAATAATTCTGCACTCCCTGTAAAAGCATTTTTGAAACAAAAAAAATCATGTTTTAGTGTCTCCATATTCTGAGAGCCAAAGTTTTTTTATTTTTTGCCTAATTGTTTTATGTAGGGGCTCATTTTTTGCAGGATGAGGTGATGATTTGATTGTTACTATTTTGGGGGGCATACGCCTTTTTGATCGTTTGTTGTTGCTCTTTTTGACGGTCATACAAGGGGTTAATACGCTGGCATCAGTGTCTTCACCGATGCCGGCGTATGCAGCTGGGTCCGTGCCGCTGATCGGGTGGGCGCAGCTCCTGCACCCGCCCGAGCAGCCCGTCGTACATGTATGTCCCTGGTCCTTAAGTCTCGTCCAGCTGTGACGTATATGTACGGCAAACGTCCTTAAGGGGTTAAAACAACCTAAAATCTGTAGTAATAGATCACTTTTAGTAACCCCAATTAGTGCAGCAAGGAATCACTCCTATTACCCAGGATGTACACTTCACTTTTGCACCCTGTTATCATTTTATAGTAAAGATAATGCCCCCTATCCTTTCCCTACACTATGAATATTCTTTCCCTGAACTGCTCAGTAGTTATTTTTTCCTAGCACTGTCCCTAGTGCCTATAACATTTCCCTCTGCACTAAGATTACTATAAAATGACAGAGACCGAGCAGGCTGAGACTTTTTATAGAGCTGTGACATCACAGGGGGTGGCTATAGGCTGATTGGCTGGCTGCACGGCATTATGGGTGATCCCTCATTACCAGGCTTCTTACTTTCACTTTGCAACATGTGCAGCAGCCATTTTAGAAAAAAATGTGAATCGTTACCACGAACCACGAGAAAATTTGACTTCTGGACGATTCAAATTTTTCCTGAAATTCGGATCGACTTCCACCTCGTCAACTTTGATTTGCTCATCTCTTACTATGTCCAGCTGCTATCCCCATGTTCATCTTTAGGGATCGATCTTTCAGTGATTTAATATTTTCTATAGGTCCCCAAAGGATCCCTTTAATTCATACAGTACAGAAAAGAAATAAAGAGAAACATGGATTATTAAATACATTGCTGCTTCTGGTGAAAATGTACTGCTTTGCTGGTGATAAATGAAATCACCTCCTTACCCTTCCTGACAATATCTGTCGACAAACATTTTATGGAGAAATGAAGCATTTACCTACTTTCAGTTCTGTCTTTAGTCTTAAAGAAAAAAAATGCATGCTCTGTATGTTTTTCCCTTGGGCAATGGCACAGGAAGAAATTAATTTTCCTCTGTTTACCTAACAAAAGCTGACTGGCAATATTTGACTGTGTGTCCTTGAAGTTAAAAGTCACTAAAACATAGCAGTCATGCAGTGATCTAATTTAGCTATAAATTAAAAAAAAAAAAGCTATACAAAATGAAAAAAGGACATATCTTAATTTCAGCACCCATATGAAATACTTATACATTAATTTGTTTTATGTAAAGGATATTATTGGACACTAAATTACCATTTCATTACACAAAGTAATCACAAATGTTTTCATACAAAATGCCATTTTTGTTGTTTAATATTTTATTTTATAAGACAATTGGAGGTTAGAAAAGTTAGATCCCACTTCAGAACAATAACTATACCTATCACACACACAGTAGTCTAAGGCCCCTTTCACACGGGCGAGTATTCCGCGTGGATGCGATGCGTGAGTTGAACGCATTGCACCCGCACTGAATACCGACCCATTCATTTCTATGGAGCTGTTCACATGAGCGGTGATTTTCACGCATCACTTGTGCGTTGCGTGAAAATCGCAGCATGCTCTATATTCTGCGTTTTTCACGCAACGCATGCCCCATAGAAGTGAATGGGGTTGCGTGAAAATCGCAAGCTTCCGCAAGCAAGTGCGGATGCGGTGCGATTTTCACGCACGGTTGCTAGGAGATGATCGGGATGGGGACCCGATCTTTATTATTTTCCCTTTTAACATGGTTATAAGGGAAAATAATAGCATTCTGAATACAGAATGCATAGTAAAATAGGGCTGGAGGAGTTAAAAAAAAAATAATAATAATTTAACTCACCTTAATCCACTTGCTCGCGCTGCCGGCATCTCGTCTGTCTCCTTCTTTGCTGAACAGGACCTGTGGTGACGTCACTCCGGTCATCACATGATCCATTACCATGGTGATGGGTCATGTGATGACCGGAGTGACGTCACCACAGGTCCTGTTCCTGGAATGAATGCTCACCACAGGTCCTGTATAGCAAAGAAGGAGACAGACGAGATGCCGGCAGCGCGAGCAAGTGGATTAAGGTAAGTTAAATTTATTTTTATTTTTTAACCCCTCCAGCGATGTTTTACTAAGCATTCTGTATTCAGAATGCTATTATTTTCCCTTATAACCATGTTATAAGGGAAAATAATACAATCTACACAACCCCGATCCCAAACCCGAACTTTTTTTGGGTACCAAACATGTGCGATTTTTCTCACGCGAGTGCAAAACGCATTACAATGTTTTGCACTCGCGCGGAAAAATCGCGCGTGTTCCCGCAACGCACCCGCACATTTCCCGCAACGCCCGTCTGAAAGAGGCCTAAGGGTTTGCGGTTGCCCCACAAGGCAGGTCTCACTGCACATGAGACTTTTAAGGCTCCCACCTACCTTAAGCCTCAGTCACATGTCAGCGTTTCACAGACGTGTGCTGTACGTGTTCTCCACGGACAGCGCAGCTCCCCATTTATTTTAATGTGTGTATTCAGACATCAGTGTTTTAGGACAGTCCATGGGCCCGTGTTTTTAGCACGAATGCATGCTCTATTTTGTCCGTGTTCATGGATCCATCACGTCCATTATAGTCTATGGGTCCGTGAAAACCACGGATCATTAAGAAGAGATGCTTTGAAAATTATTTTTCAGCTGTTCAGTGTCAGTGAAACCAGGATGCAACACGGACAGCAAAAAAACGGACACACGGACCCAACACGGATCCTTCACGGACAGCTTCACGGATGCATCACTGACCACCTGCTCATGGATTTGAGCACGGACACGTGAATGAGGCTTTAAAGGGGTTTTCTAATACTTTACAACTGATTACCTCCTGCCACTAATCAGCAGTTTGAGAAGGCAGCAGCGCTCACATTAAGAATGCTATTATTTTCCCTTATAACCATGTTATAAGGGAAAATAGTAACATCTACACAACACCGAACCCGAACTTCAGTGAAGAAGTTCGGGTCTGGGTACCACATTCAGTTTTTTTATCACGCGTGTGCAAAACTCATTGCACCCGCGCGATAAAAACTGAACTACGCAACGCAATCGCAGTCAAAACTGACTCAAATGCAACGCTTCTAGAGCAAATTCGGGACGCCCGTGTAAAAGAGGCCTAAGGGTGCAATAAGCAAGTTTTAGCCTCTTATCTTCACTTCTTCACAGAGGGTTTTCAAGCTCAAACAGTGCTTTACTTGTCACACAACACATCACACTTCCAACTTTGGAGTCACTTGGCAACATGAAGTCGCAGCTTCACCTCACAATATGTTACATCAACACAAAACAACAAACGCTTGCCCGGCTAGGCACTTACTATACAGAGGTCTCCCTAACTCACCCTAGGTCAATGTTCATACTGTGGTATTCAGCTTCGGTCAGACCGCCTCCTAGCTGTGACCAGTGCAACCCACCAGTCCTCCTGGTGGAAACAGCTAAATACCTTGGGGGGGAAGGGGGATATGGTCCAGTCCTCCTTACTCTGACCGTGCGGCACCTCTCTTCTTCAGGCGTCGCTGGGTCCTCCCAAACTAAGGCTTCCTCAGCCTTGTGGTACCCCAGCCCTCCTGGCTGCGACCACAAAGAGCCTCTGCAGGTCTGTTCCCGGGGCCTAACTCCTCTTCTCACACACTGAGGATTCCTTTATCCCCAAAGTGATTATTGCACCTGGCCTCACTTCAGGCCAGGTGATCGTGGGGAAAACACAGCAAATCATCCATACATCTCCTCTAATATATATGAGGTCCGTCACTGCCCCACACTCTGGATTTTGCATACTGTATGCATAGCACACAAACATTCAAGGTTGCCAACTGTCTGTAAATCTCAAATTAGTCCATAAAAATTAGGAGATTTTTTTTCTACTGTCTATGAATAAAAAATGGATGCTTCCAAGCTTTTAGAGATTATTGTGTTAAGGCACAGTGAAACCCCAGGATGTGGGTTTCATAGGTCATGTGGCTTCAGTATCCCCTTATTTTAATGTGTAAAAATGCTACACTTTTTATTTGTGTAAGTGTCACGGATGAGAATGGGGGAAACTCTCATCCGTGCGATGTTAAAGGAAAGTGAAGCCAGAACAACAGAATTAGGGAGCAGGTCACCTCCTACAGCGTCCCTAACTCTGACCCTGACTCCTAGCTGTATGAGCCGACCCTGATGGTAGGAGGGCTCATACTCCGGAACCTGGGGTCCCTATTAGCCCTCAGCGTGGCCCTAAAATGGGAGCAGGGTAAGACGACCTGTTCCTCCTAGATACCGAGGAACAGGAGTCTCACAGGCCGAGCTGCAAGGAATGGGGAACAGATATAGCATATAGATATGGCAGGTAAGTGAAACTACTTCCACACCTACCTGCCACAGACACACTGACTGGATCCTATGCTCACAAGCTGATGTCCACAACAAACATAAATGGACACAGCACACACACCTAAACACACAGGAACCCAGATCCATAGCTGCAGTAAGAATAACACAAACATAAAGCATAACATCACCATGACATTCTTTATGACCGCAGGGGTGGCCCTCACTGGAGAGATGGCATAAGGCTACCAGGAAGATGACTCCAGCAACATGCCTGGAGTATCCCTCAGACTTCTGGCTTCCAGCAGGAACTAAATAGGCCAAGCAGCCACACCCACACACACTAGGTAAGGAGTTAACCCTTCCATCACCAAACAGGGTAGTGAAGCCACTTAAAGGGGAAGTGCAGACACACATAAACCCTGTGCACACCTAACAGGAAAAGTGCACACATATAAACACAAATTGCCATAGGCAACCGCATGCATAGACAGTGAGCAGCCCAGCAGCAAGCTCAGGCTGCTACACTGCCAAGAACACCATGTTGCCAGCGGCAACCGCACGTGAGGCCAAACATTCACAGCTGCGGTGAACAACAAAACGACTGCTGACAACTGCATGCGGACTCTAAGAGTCACG
The DNA here is from genome assembly GCF_905171765.1 of Bufo bufo. Classification (NCBI taxonomy): domain Eukaryota; kingdom Metazoa; phylum Chordata; class Amphibia; order Anura; family Bufonidae; genus Bufo; species Bufo bufo. The sequence continues at coordinate 477,536,245 of NC_053391.1, forward strand.
ACCACAGCATAGTCGTGACAGTAAGGCCTCATGCATAGGACCGTTGTTCGGGTCCGCATCCGAGCCCCAGTTTTGGAGGCTCGGATGCGGACCCATTCACTTCAATGGGGCCACAAAAGATGCGGACACCACTCCGTCTGCTGTCTGCATCCGTTTCTCCGTTCCGTGGCCCGCAAAAAAATATATAGCATGTCCTATTCTTGTCCACACTTTGCGGACAAGAATAGGCAGTTATATTAAAGGTTGTCCGTGCCATTCCGCAAATTGTGGAATGAGAACGGACGCCATCCGTGTTTTGCAGGTCCGTGATTTGCGGACTGCAAAACACACAACGGTCGTGTGTATGAGGCCTAATACTGGCTACTGATACCACATAGATGAATTCTAGGAGGGATTTAAAGCTTATACATAGCTGAGATGTATTTATCTGGAAAAGAGCTAAGTGCTTGATCAATTTGTGACATTTACCTCATTGTGTGAACTGTGGCAATTGACTATGCAGTGTTTACTGGGGAATTTGGAATGTACCCTTTGACTCCTGTTTAGCCCTTCAATATTGCAGGCTTGAGTTGTTGCTGTTGCATTTTTGGAATTTGCTTTGTTTCATTCCCTATTTTGTCTTGTGTTTAACAAAAGATAATTAAAAGTGAAGGTCTACAATGAATCAGGGCAAGATATTTTGAAGCTGTTCTCTCTGGTTCTAAAACTGATACACCAAATATGAACTTAGAATTCCCTAATAGGTTATATAAAATAAGCTTTGTAACCAGACAACCTCTTTAAGGAATAAATTCACTAATGAAATAGATCTATAGCCTATTCACAGCTTGACACTTATAATCACTGGTATAACTAAATGGAAAAACACAATAAGGATAACAGATAATTTAATAGCTTGTTAAATACGTGTACACAGCAACAAATAAAAAAGAATTTTTAAGGGAAACATATTACTAGTAGTAGATGCGATATTTGACATTTGTTGACTATAAAGCTAATGCTAATTAATAGCAAGCTTCAATGTTAGACTTTATCTCTGTTTAGTCTGAAGGATACATGACTTGCAGCTAGTATGAGTTGCAATATATTTGCAAGGCTACCATGACTGCAATGATATCCTAAGGAAAAAATTGGAAGAAACCTTACAATGGTCACACAAAAAATCAGTATAAATATGTAGCACTTCAGCCACCTGTAGCAAATACAAGTCCACACCGGGAGCTCTGCTTAACCCAGCACTGACAGTCTTTCAAACTGCCAATATTGTATGTGAGTAAGCAATAGAAGTCATACTCACAAGTTGCTGGTACAAAACCTTTTGTATACTTTTTATAATTAATTCCAATATCAAAGAGTACATTATGAGGGACGCTGAGACAGACATTGTTCACACCTCCTCCCTTCCACGCAACGTTTCAGGAGAACACGCCCCCTTACTCATGCATCAAAAAATATGACCATGAAAGAAATCTTGCAACTGTTGCAAGGTTGCTTTTGACCGACTGGAGGCACAGATTTACTAGGTCAATAAAGTATTTAATGGATTATGCGTTCTTCACCATTCCAGGTTGTTATCTTTGAAGTATCTTTGGACTTTCTATAACCAACTGTGGAGACAAAGATGAACTGGAGTTTCAAAATCATGGCAACCTTTGCACAACATAGAAACAAACACAAAAGTTTAACAGTCCAACAAATTAAAGTTCACAACTAAAACACCAGCTGATTGAGGAACACACTTGGCCTGTGCTATTATAGCATCTCCACCATAGCATCGGTCTTCTCCGCCACGAGTACATTAACTGAAACTGGCATATACTGGTAGTCGCACAGAACTCAGTCTAGCCCCCCCAGCAATAAGTCTCTTCCTTGCCTCCCCATCTTATTGAGGCTTTTGTGATCTTCTTCTTTTGCCCAAATTACAAAAATCAGGGTTAACAACGTGTTTGCAAATCATAGAACTGGAGGAGAACCAACAGGCACAGAGAGCTAGATGCAGAGTAAACTTTATACAAGTCACACAGGGTTATGTAATGACCACTCAGGCAACAAGGAGTTCAACATGAAGAGAATAGCTCCATTTCTCAGATCTAGTAAGTTTCACTTTACTCTTCTAGGCCTCTTGCACATGACTGTATGGCTTTTTCAGTATTTTGCGGTCCGCAAAAAATGCATCCGCTAAAAATACGGATGACGTCCGTGTGCATTCCGTTTTTTGCAGAACAGAATAGCTGGCCCCTGATAGAACAGTACTAACCTTGTCCGTTATGCGGGCAATAATAGGACATGCTCTATCTTTAAACGGAACGGATTAACGGAAATACGTAAACAGAAGGCATACAGAGTACCTTCCGTTTTTATTTTTTTGCGGATCCTTTCAAATGAATGGTTCCATATACGGTCCGTATGCGGAATGCAAAAAACGGAACGTAAGTGGAAAAAAAAGTTTGTGTGCAAGAGGCCTTAGAGTTGGGCAAAATTGAACTGATGGGTTCTGCAAGTAATCATCTTGGGCTATCAAAAGTTCTTACTCTCCATTTCGCTCGTATCGGCTCTGCTAGTTCTCCGCTCCACTTGGGCTGGGCCCAGCACTACATAGGTGCATGTTTCAATCTACTAGCCACACCAGGAAAGTCAGCTACATCAGTCAACACCCTATAACAAAATAGACTATTAAGAAAACTCTATTGTTTATAATCTAGCCCAGCCCATGTTGGCAATGTGACTTCTTTGTGTTATAGCATCCTTTCACTAGCTACCGAGGTTAATATTACACCCTCTGTCATGGTCAATAATGGCAAAAGGGCTTTTAATAAATAGTGATGAGCGTCATAGGCAATATTCGAATTCGCGATATTTCGGGAATTTTTGGCCGAAAATTTGCAAATTCGATAATTTGTTATCTCGAGTCATTGTTTACTTAATTGTGAAAATTGGCAATGTAATATATTCACGATAAATTTGTGTTAAATTCACGATTAGAATATTCAACACTGTTCGCGAATATGAATATATAGCACTATATTCTAAATATTTGCAAATTCTCGAAATGGTGATATTCGCAATTAAAATTTGAAATTCGAATATTTGCGGTCAACATTACTAATAAGTATAAAGCCACCTATTGATTGGCAACAGCCCTGTCCCACAATGAATCACACACAGATGATTACAGATCTCTAACACAGACCTAGACTTTCTCTAGGACACTTCAATGCTAGGGCAGCCCCTCCTGTCATTCTCCACACCTGCCACCTCTGAGGCCACTCTGCTTTTTTCACAACATAATGTTACAGTAAAAATATCATAAAATACTATAAAATTAGTATTATGCATTAAAACATTTCCCCTTAGGGTGGCATGTTCTCCTAAGGTACTATATGATTTAAATTGCCATGATGTGTGTGCCACAAGTCACGATTCAGCCTGGGGCTTAGTTATACTGAAATCATTATCATTTCTCCATTCATCACTTGAGATCCAAGAAATATTTTGTTACACTTATTCACCTTTAAATGAAGGCAAACTTTTCCTTTAAGTCCCTTGATAGGAAATAAAATGTTTCTCATGTTCTGCAGTGTGTTGCATCTAGCAATGATACTTTCCATTACTTTAAAACACTATGTCAGGAAAGGAAAAAACACTTGTGCTTTATATAGCATTAAAGTACAATCATAAGGTGTACTTGGCACATTTGGCAAAGCTTTTCTTTAAGCATTCCATAAAGTGGTGATATTATTTTTATCACTAGAGCATCAGTAGCAGTCAGAACAACACTGTAGCTTATAAAATGTTATCACTTCAAGGTCAAGAAGGGCGGTGTTTAGTCTTCCTACTTCCAATTTGTTCTATGGATGTCAATCTAATCTTTTACTCACTAACGTTTCATCTCAAATGGAAGCCAGACTTTAAATTGCACTTGGTAGTTTTGCTTCAGTAGTTTTAAAACAGCTACTTTCGACTGTTGCCATTTTGTATGGTCAGTCCCCACTAGATTATTTTACCCTTCATTACTTTCAAACTGAACTTTGACTAGAGTATTGCTATTATAAAACCTTTGTGAAAGCTACAAATTTTCCTATCATTTTAAAGTACAGAGTGCTCCTCTCTCTCATTTGGCCTCGCTAGTTTAAATGACCTGTAGGCTTTTACAATCCATAAAGGTAGTGCCATCAAAATGGGAAACCATTTTTTTCAAATTGCATTCATTTGAACTTCTATGATCAAGGTTAATGGTTTGACCTGGCAATTTCTCTACATTTTTTTATTTATTTTTATTATATTCATTATTTATTTTAAGGAAATTGATTGGGTTAAAATTGTTTAAAGAACATCAAAGTGACTTTAGATATTGTATTTCCCTGCAAATGTCTTAGTCTGGATTTAGAAGAATAAATCCTAATATTGTTAATGGAAGGATTTTAAAATAAATGACAAATGATTATATGTAAAATTGTAGATTTAAAAGAAAATGGACAGAATATTCACTGCATAATATGAAAGGTAAAATATTTTAGAAATATCTTAATGTAATAACATTACTGAGATTGCATTAATGTTCCACATGTAAAGTCATAAATATAGTAGCTTGGTACATTGAAATAAAGATTCAAAGTAATTCATGTTTAAGTCAGTGACCTCAATATGGAAATGCAGATTTTATTCATCTCATTCTTATTATAGTATGGCTTATTTCATATTGACTCATTTTGAAGATTTCTTGAGCAAATGAGAAAAGATGAAAGTAGATAAAAAGTGTCAACTAAAATTATAGAGTAAATTCTTTCATTTGCTAAATCAATTATTTAAGCATATGCCATGGACTATAGAGGTAGGTGGGCAATACTGAGAATTTATTAAGATTGGTCATTTACAGTATATCATAACTAGAGATTATCTGAAATACATTTTGAGACCAATCAGATTCAATTTGGTCCAAATAAATTCAGTCTGAGTTAAAAGTGCACCAAATGCCCTGAAATATTGTGCATGCACTGAGGTCTCCTAGTATTATACACAACCCCTTCAAAGCTTTTTTTTTTTTTTACTCCAAGACAGCATTAGTGTCACTCGGGTGACAGGTTTGAGAAGGTCTGAAAGATTATCTGCTCATTAGTGACCTGACAGCATCTTTTGGTTTCACTTTGTCTGTGTGTTGCTTGTATGTCCACACCTCCTGTTCAGGTGTGGATCATGTGACCTCTACCTCCCCCTATTTAGTTTGACTTCACCCATCACTCCTTGCTCTGGATAGCTTCATTTGGTGTTGGAAGAGCTGGAGTGTGGTTCTAGTTGAAGTCCTGATCATCCATCATCCATCATCCTTAGAAGTTAAGTGTTCCGCTTGTTGTGTTTTGTATTCCCCCCCCCCTGTTGTTTACTAGGCCTCAGTGAGACGCTGGTTCCTTCACCAGTGAAAGAGCGGGTTGTCTCTGCCCTGTCATTAAGTCTAGGGCATCTGAGGGCCACCAGGATTTTCTAGGTTACTGTGTATGGGCATCTCTACCATCGAGAGGTGCCCATACGGATAGGAGTTAGGGCCAGAAGCAGGGTTTCATAGGTGGTGACCCTTTTCCTTCCCTAGCGGTGAGGCCTAGTGTCTTTTCCCTTTCGTCTTGTTGTCTTTTGGTGTTCTCCCCTACTACATCCGTGACATTATCCAGAGCCCATACCGCCATTTTTTGTTCTGATCTGTGCAGCTATGGATGCTATGACTGCACTGGTCGAACAGATGCAGAATCTGACTTTGGAGGTAGCAGACCTCCGTGCGATGGTTTTGCAGATTCAGAGCCCACAGGCTGCTGGTTCCGGTGGTGGGTTCCAGGCCTGCCCTGAACCGAAGGTAGCTCTCCCGGACAGGTTTTCCGGAGGTAGTGACAATTTCATCCGGTTCAGGGAGTCATGTAAATTATACTGTAGGCTTCGTCCATACTCTTCTGGTGATGAGTGTCAACGTGTGGGCATGATTACTTCATTACTTAAAGAGGACGTCCAATCTTGGTCTTTTTCTCTGCCGATCGGATCACCGTCCCTCCGGTCGGTAGATGAATTCTTTAGAGCCTTGGGTCTTATCTATGATGACCCGGATCGGATCTCTCAGGCCGAGACCAAGTTACGGGGTTTGCGGCAGGGAGAACGTTCTGCGGAGACCTTTTGCTCTGAATTTAGGAGATGGGCTACGGATACAGAGTGGAACGATTCTGCTCTCCGTAGCCAATTCTGCCGGGGTCTCTCTGAGAGACTGCAGGGCGCATTGGCTTTTCATGAAAATCCTGAGTGATTGGAAGCAGCTATGTCCCTTGCTGTACGTCTTGATAGTGTCACGGCTGTAAGTGAGCAACTAGAGCATACACAGAAAATAGAGCCACTGACCGGACCCAAACTAGGGAGGATAAAGGGTGACCCCTGTCAGACCCTCAAAGCTTTCCCTATGCTGCTAAGCACATACCCGGATCCTAATGGTGGAACGAGGCATGCCCGCGTACCTAGACTGATGACCACTGTAACCCCTACAATAGTGGAAGGGGCACGGCCACCGGTGCCCTGCTCAGTATATGGAGGGAACCGTGGTCGCCTCGGATCCGGTCAGAAAACAAACAGATACACTACAATGTCTGCACACTAGCTGAAGGAGCTGCGGCTGCAGAGAAGACGGATCCAAAGACAGGTGGCAATATCCAGAGTACTTGCTGCAGCAGAACACAGGTCCAGTGAAAAGATAGCATACAAGTGAAGATACTCAAGCAAGAGCTACAACTCAAATGAGAAATATAATCCACACTCTACAAAAGGAGGAGGGGTGATTTAAAGGCAGAGAAATCAAACATAGGAGAAACAGCTGGGAGGAAGGAAACAGAGAGTAATGACCTCAGCCCAGGGGCGGAGAAACAGAGCAGTGAGAACTCCTCCAAGCTCTGGTAGTGACATCATCACAGGGGTGGAGAAACAGAGCTGTGAGAACGTCTCAAAGCTCTGGTAGTGACAGATAGACGCCTGCGGGAGAGATTTAGGGGTCCTAACCTTCAGAACGTACTGTCCAATAAGGGTACTGATTCCTTTGACACTTATGGTGGAGAGACTTGGGTGGTTGTGCCTTGTGATGAGCCTATGCAGTTAGGAGGAGCTACTCCTGGAACTACTGGAAAAAGCTTGGGTAATGTGAAAGGAGGACGCTTTTGTTGTGGCAAGAAGGGACATTTTGTGAATATTTGTCCGTACTTGCAGCATCAAGGTGTAAACCAAATGAAAAAAAAGTTTAATCCCACAATTACTATTGGTAGTGTGGGTGGGCAGCAAGAAAACCTACTTTTGTCTTTTACTGGTAGTACCCGTTTTCTCCTGTCAGCCGAGGTGGCGCTAGAGTCCAAAACTGTGAAAATCAAAGCTTTTATCGACAGTGGGGCAGGAGTTAACTTGATTGATGGACAGTTTGTACGCATTCACGGGTTGACTACTAATGCATTAGAGAATAGTATTTCTGTCCTTGCAATTGACTCAGCACCTCTCGCCCAAAAATGCCTGTCGCAGGTAGTGAATGACATTCATTTAAGAGTGAGTGATTTGCATCAGGAATCTATCTCCTGTTATGTATTGGAGGGTCTGCCTGCTCCGTTGGTGTTGGGCTTACCATGGTTAAGCAAACATAACCCTAACATCGATTGGCAAGCGAGACAGATTCTCGAGTGGAGTGATTTTTGCATGGACAACTGTCTTAATGCATCGTTCTCTATGATTACCACTAAAACTGTACCCTCGTTCATTTCAGAATTTTCTGATGTGTTTTCTGAGAGTGGTAATCAGAAGTTGCCTCCGCACCGGGAGTATGACTGTCCCGTCAATCTTATTCCCGGAGCTAAATTGCCCAAATCTCGGTTGTATAATCTTTCGGAACCCGAAAGAAAGGCTATGCGAGAGTATATCACCGAGAGTTTGGCAAAGGGACATATTAGACCATCCAAGTCCCCAGTGGCTGCTGCATTTTTCTTTGTAACGAAAAAGGATGGTACCCTGAGACCATGTCTGGACTTCTGTGAGCTCAATCATATTACCGTCCGTGATCCTTACCCCCTTCCTTTGATTCCGGATTTGTTTAGTCAGATTGTTGGTGCCAAGGTGTTCTCTAAATTGGATCTGAGGGGGGCATATAATCTGGTAAGGATCAAGGAGGGGGATGAGTGGAAGACCGCATTTAATACCCCTGAGGGTCATTTTGAAAACCTGGTCATGCCCTTTGGGTTAACGAATGCTCATGCGGTTTTTCAACACTTTGTCAATGACATCTTTCATCATCTGGTGGTGAAGTTTGTAGTTGTATACCTTGATGACATACTAATTTATTCGCCTAATATGGAGACTCATCGGGATCATGTGAAACAGGTGTTACAGATCCTAAGAGAGAATAAGTTGTATCCTAAGATGGAAAAGTGTGTATTTGCTGTACAGGAAGTGCAATTTCTGGGTTACCTGCTCTCATCCTCAGGTTTTCGTATGGATCCCGAGAAGGTCCGTGCTGTGTTGGACTAGGATCGACCTGAAAATCTGAAAGCGCTTATGCGGTTTTTGGGGTTTACCAACTACTACCGTAAATTTATCTTGAACTATTCATCGGTGGTTAAACCTTTAACAGACATGAATAGGAAGGGTGCTGATATTTCTATCTGGTCTAATGCGGCATTACAGGCCTTTTCTGCTGTGAAAAAATGTTTTGCTTCGGCCCCTATTCTGGTGCAACCGGACGTGTCTCAGCCATTTATTGTTGAGGTTGACGCGTCAGAGGTTGGGGTAGGAGCAATATTGTCGCAGGGTTCTTCACCCAGTAAATGGCGCGCATGTGCATTTTTCTCAAAAAAACTTTCGACTGCTGAAAGGAATTATGATGTGGGGAATAGGGAATTGCTGGCCATTAAGTTATCGTTCGAGGAATGGCGGCATTGGTTGGAAGGAGCAATTCATCCTATTACGGTAATTACGGATAACAAGAATCTGGCCTACTTGGAGTCGGCTAAGTGACTGAACCCAAGGCAGGCCAGATGGTCATTGTTTTTCACCAGATTTAACTTCATCGTCACAAACTGCACTGGGGTTAAGGCGGATGCTTTGTCATGTAGCTTTCCTGGGGGAGGGGTGAGTCTAATGACCCTAGTCCCATCTTATCTGAAGGGGTAGTTATTTCCGCTCTTTATCTTGATCTCGAGGCCAGGGTGTTGGAGGCACAGGAGGATGCTCCGGACTCTTGGCCTCAGGGTAAATTGTTTGTCCCCCCGAATTATGTCACAAGGTGTTCGAGGAACATCACTGTACGGTGCTTGCTGGGCACCCTGGGAGCAGATCGACTATCGATCTCATCTCTCGCAGATTCTGGTGGCCGGGGTTGCGTAAGTGTATTGAGGACTATGTGTCAGCCTGTGGTACCTGTGCACGTGCTAAGGTGACACACACTCAGCCTTCCGGATCTCTGCTTTCATTGCCCATCCCGTCCAGACCTTGGACCCATTTTTCCATGGATTTTATCACGGATTTACTGAATTCTTCAGGAAAGACCGTGATTCTGGTGGTTGTTAATCGTTTTAGTAAAATGGCACACTTTATTGCATTACCTAGTCTACCCAATGCTAAAACTCTTGCGCAGGTGTTTGTCGACAACATCGTGAAACTACATGGCATTCCCTCTGATGTGGTGTCCGATAGAGGGACTCAGTTTGTTTCCAGATTCTGGAGAGCGTTCTGTACTCGTCTGGGTGTACAATTGTCCTTCTCTTCGGCTTTTCATCCTCAGTCGAACGGACAGACGGAGCGCACTAATCAGAATCTGGAGACTTACTTGAGATGTTTTGTTTCAGAGAATCAGGAAGAGTGGTCTTCATTTTTGTTGTTAGCTGAGTTTGCTATAAATAACCGTAGACAGGAATCCACTGATAAGTCGCCGTTTTTTGGGGCATATGGGTTCCATCCACAGTTTGGTACATTTTCTGGTGCTCATAATACCGGCATTCCTGAGGAGGAATGATTTTCCTCTTCTTTGTCTTCTATTTGGCGGAAAATCCTAAATAACCTGGAAAAGATGGACAACAGGTATAAGCGTGCGGCTGACAGGAGACGTATGAGTGGTCCGGACCTGAGAGTGGGTGATTCTGTGTGGCTGTCTACAAGAAACATTAAACTTAAGGTACCTTCTTGGAAGTTGGGACCAAGATTTATTTATTTAACACTGCCATTGTTAACCCTGTAGCCTTCCGTCTTGAACTTCTTCAGGCATTAAAAATCCATAACGTATTTCATAAATCGTTGTTAAAGAAATGTGTTGAACCTGTTGAGTCGTCCTTCTTGGCTCCCGCTCCTGTCATGGTGGACGGCAATTTGGAATTTCAGATCAGCAGGATTGTGGACTCCCGAGTTCTCCGGAGATCCCTCCAGTATCTCGTTCATTAGAGAGGGTACGGACCAGAGGAGAGGATGTGGGTTCCAGCGACCGATGTTAACGCTAGTCGTCTGGTGAGAGCATTCCACAGAGCTCATCCTGATAAGGTTGGTCCTGGGTGCCCGGAGTTCACTCGTAGAAGGGGGGGTACTGTCACACCGGTGACAGGTTTGAGAGGGTCTGAAAGATTATCTGCTCATTAGTGATCTGACAGCATCTTTTGGTTTCACTTTGTCTGTGTGTTGCTTGTATGTCCACACCTCCTGTTCAGGTGTGGATCATGTGACCTTTACCTCCCCCTATTTAGTTTGACTTTACCCATCACTCCTTGCTCTGGATAGCTTCATTTGGTGTTGGAAGAGCTGGAGTGTGGTTCTAGTTGAAGTCCTGATCATCCATCATCCTTAGAAGTTAAGTGTTCCGCTTGTTGTGCTTTGTATCCCCCCCCCTCTGTTGTTTACTAGGCCTCAGTGAGACGCAGGTTCCTTCACCAGGGAAGGAGCGGGTTGTCTCTGCCCTGTCATTAAGTTTAGGGCATCTGAGGGCCACCAGGGTTTTCTAGGTTCCTGTGTATGGGCATCTCTACCATCGAGAGGTGCCCATACGGATAGGAGTTAGGGCCAAGAGCAGGGTTTCATAGGTGGTGACCCTTTTCCCTCCCTAGCGGTGAGGCCTAGTGTCTTTTCCCTTTCGTCTTGTTGTCTTTTGGTGTTCTCCCCTACTACATCCGTGACATTATCCAGAGCCCATACCGCCATTTTTTGTTCTGATCTGTGCAGCTATGGATGCTATGACTGCACTGGTCGAACAGATGCAGAATCTGACTTTGGAGGTAGCAGACCTAGTGAGGCCTAGTGTCTTTTCCCCTCCATCTTGTTGTCTTTTGATGTTCTCCCCTACTACATCCGTGACAATTAGTAATGTCAAAGTGACAGTGACATATGTGGCTACAGGTAAGCCGATAAACAATAAAGGTTTCCCAAGACTATAATCACACATTGTATGTCATCTATTAAGAGGACCTGTCACCTCCCCTAACATGTTTGTTTAATACCTACTTGTATTCCCCAATTCTGAAGCATTTGTTATTATCACTCTATGTTTTGCCATTCCTTTATTATTCCTACTAGAAGTTATGAATTAATTGTTTTTCACGCAACGCAGGCCCCATAGAAGTGAATGGAGCTGCGTGAAAATCGCAAACATCCACAAGCAAGTGCAGATGCGGTGCGATTTTCACGCATGGTTGCTAGGAGATGATCGGGATGGGGACCCGATCTTTATTATTTTCCCTTAAAACATGGTTATAAGGTAAAATAATAGCATTCTTAATACAGAATGCTTAGTAAAATAGGGCTAGAGGGGTTAAAAAAACAAAAAAAAAATTTAACTCACCTCATCCACTTGTTCGTGTAGCCTGTCTTCTTCTTTGCTATGCAGGAGGAAAAGGACCTGTTGTGATGTCACTGTGCTCATCACATGGTCCATCACATGATCTATCACATGGTGATGGATCATGTGACGGACCATGTGATGAGCGCAGTGACGTCACCACAGGACCTTTTCATCCTGCACAGCAAAGAAGAAGACAAAAGAGAAGCCTATTTGCGCGAACAAGTGGATTAAGATAAGTTAAATTATTTTTAATTTTTTTTAACCCCTTCAGCTCTATTTTACTAAGCATTCTGTATTAAGAACCATGTTATAAGGGAAAATAATAAAATCTACACAACACCTAACCAACACCTAACCTAACCTAACACCTGGGTACCAAACATGCCGATATTTTTCACACGCGTGCAAAACTCATTTATTTAAGTTTTACAAAATAATAGCATTTTTTAAATAAAAAAAAAAGATGTTTTAGTGTCTCCATAATCTGAGAGCCATAGCTTTTTTATTTTTTTGGCGATTGTCTCAAGTAGGATCTGATTTTTTGCAGGATGAGGTGATAGTTTGATTGGTACTATTTTGGGGGTATATGCCTTTTTGATCGCTTGGTGTTGAAATTTTTGTGATGTGAGGTGACAAAAATGGCTTTTTTGGTACTGTTTAAATTATTTTTTTTACGGTGTTTACCTGAGGGGTTAGGTCATGTGATATTTTTATCGAGCATGCTATTACGGACGCGGCGATAGCTAATATGTACACTTTTTTTATTTATTTCACTTTAACACAATAATAGCATATTTGAAATAAAAAAATGATGTTTTAGTGTCTCCATGTTCTGAGATCTATAGTTATTTTATTTTTTGAGCGATTTTCTTATGTAAGGTCTAATTTTTTGCGAGATGAGGTGATGGTTTTATTGGTACCATTCTGTTTGACATACGCCTTTTTGATCGCTCGGTGTTGCACTTTTTGTGATTTAAGGTGACAAAAATGGCTTTTTTATGGTGTTCATTGGATGGGGTGGATCATATGATACATTTATAGAGCCAGTCATCACGGATGCAGTAATACCTAATATGTCTAGTTTGTTTGTTTTTAAAAAAAATTATAGGAAAAGGCAATTAATTTTATTTTTAATTTACAATTTTATTTATATATATCTTTTTTTTTTATCAAGTCTCACTTGGATCTTGAAGATCCAGTGGGGCTGATGGCTGTACTATACTATGCAATGCTCTTGCATTGCAAAGTATAGTACTATCAGATTTCCTGTAGATGGCAACACCGGACACCTTTGCAAAGCGTCCGGTTGCCATGGCAACTATCGGGCGCTGCCATTGCAGCCCTGATGGTTGAGAGAGGGAGTCCCCTCCCTCTATTAACCCCATGGATGCCGCTGCCGCGGCATCTAAGGGGCTACAGCAGAGTGTTAGCATACAGCATACAGCTCAGGAACTGAGCCACCGCCATCAAATATAGCAGTTGGACCACATTGGGGGAAGGGGGCACAGATTGGGCAGGATACATGTATGGGGGGGACCGCATCAGGGGCAAAGTTGTGGGCAGGATGGATACATGGAAGGGGGGGGCGCATCAGGGGCAGGCGGGGACAGATGGCGGAACGGGAGAGCGCCTACCCGGCAAAGAGGCAGGGCTCACAGGGGGGGTTGGAGGCGCACATGGGGGGCACAGATGGGGCCCACAGATTGGGGGGCACAAGGACACATTACCTGATTTCAGGCTCTGATCTGCAGAGTGCAGATCAGAGCCTGGAACAGGCACTTTTACACTGCCACAATCGGATTGGTTAGTCTGCACAGACTAACCAATCAGATCGATTGCCGGCAAGGAACCACTCTGATTTGTCCCTTGCCGGTATTACTGAACTGTATGCTGTCCATGACAGGAGCAGGACAGGGGCAGAAGCTTTAATCCAACCGTTTTTCAGCGCTTGGATTAAAGAGCTTGATAGCGGAATCAACCAGTATGGCACACTAGATGATGCTGCGTGGAGTCGGGATCCCACCCCGTACGTATAGAATATCAAAAAACTCCAGCAAAATTGCGTTGGTATTTGTTTGTCTTTATTATAGTTCGGCAAATTTACACTTCGTGTGACGTTTCAGCTGCAGTAGCCTTTTTCAAACATAGGCCGCTCTGGAGGCAGGAACCAATAAATGCTGCGCTGTGAATGGAGATGCATCTGCACGCCATCTCCATTCACAGCGCAGCATTTATTGGTGCCTGCCTCCAGAGTGGCTTATGTTTGAAAAAGGCTACTGCAGCCGAAACGTCACATGAAGTGTAATTTTGCCGCACGGGGTATGTGCAGATAGGACGTACTGTATATAGCCGTATGGTAGTCGGGAAGGGGTTAAAGAGGTGGTCCCACTAAAAATATTGGATCTGAAAATTTTTGTAATTGCATATAATTAAAAATGTATTATAGCTACTGAGTTATTCAATGAAATCTATCTGTATAGTGCCAACTGTTATGTGCTTTTCTTCTAATTTCTCTGTCTTGCTCTCTGAGATGGAAGCACATGCTCAGTTCCTTGTTTCAACTGCCACCAGCTGTATCAGAAAGGACACATTCCTGAGAAAGGACATGCCCCTTAGGCCTCATGCACACAACCGTTGTTGTGTTCCGTTCTGCAAAATGTGGTTCCGTTGTTCCGTGATCCGTTTCCGTTTTTGTTTCCGTGTGCCTTCTTTTATTTTTGGAGGATCACCAGACATGAAGGAAAGTAAAAAAAAATCTAACTCAAGTTTGCCATGCAAATGATAGGAAAAAAACGGACGCGGATGACAATCTTATGTGCCTCCGCGTTTTTTCACGGTCCTATTGACTTGAATGGGTCCGCGAACCGTTTTCCGTGAAAAAAATGGGACAGGTTATATTTTTTTGACGGACTGGAACCACTGATCACGGACGCGGATGGCAAACGGTGCATTAGCCGAGTTTTCAACGGACCCATTGAAAGTCAACGAGTTTTCAACGGACACAGAATAAAACAACGGTCGTGTGCATGAGGCCTTAAACTGACAGCTTGAAATAACTATTGGAGCAATGAATGGGTAGATCTCTGGATCCATGTGAGGTACAGGGCAGGTTCTAGCTTTGTTAGAAAGAGATTGTCAAGTACTAGATAATATATGATTTATATTTTTTACATAATTCATGATATAGCCCCTTTTAAGTTTTGCAAGGTTATGCTAATTTGATGCAGCCAACAATTTATCTCAGGTCATAATTAGAGTTGAGCGAACCCGAACTGTAAAGTTCGGGTTCGGATTCAGTGCTTTCTTGGCGCTTTTTGAAAGGCTGCACTGCAGCCAATCAACAAGCGTCATACTACTTGCCCCAAAAGGCCATCACAGCCATGCCTACTATTGGCATGGCTGTGATTGGCCAACTGCAGCATGTGACCCAGCCTCTATTTAAGCTGGAGTCACGTAGCGCCGCCAGTCACTCTGCTCGGATTAGTGTAGGGATAGGCTGCAGCTGCTGTGAGGGAGAGATTAGGGAGAAATCTTATGAAGAACTGCTTCTTTACTCAGCGATCTACAGCAAATGTGTTTTGTGTGTGCAGTGCACAATTGTTTTAAGCCTGTCCTGAGCCAACTACTACTGAAAATGAACTTTTTTTCCATCAGTTAGTCAATATCAATACATAATCGGCAGCCATTTTATGCAACGATAGTGCACCAGCACAGAATATCTGCATGTCTGCAAGTCCCGAAATACTGCTTTGAGACACTGGGGTTAAAAAAAACCCTTTTTTTTTTAATATAGTGCACATCTAGGATTAGACGTGCATAAGTGAGTGTCACATTTAGGCCAGAAATACAGCTTTTTGCTTACTGGGGTGAAAAAATCCTTCTGTTTCATATAGTGCACATCTAGGATTAGACGTGCATAAGTGAGTGTCACATTTAGGCCAGAAATACAGCTTTTTGCTACTGGGGTGAAAAAAAAACCATCTGTTTCATATAGTGCACATCTAGGATTAGACATGCATAAGTGAGTGTCACATTTAGGCCAGAAATACAGCTTTTTGCTTACTGGGGTGAAAAAAAAACATCTGTTTCATATAGTGCACATCTAGGATTAGACGTGCATAAGTGAGTGTCACATTTAGGCCAGAAATACAGCTTTTTGGTTACTGGGGTTATAAAAACCGTCTGATATACTGCACATCTGGGATTAGACGTGCATAAGTGAGTGTCACATTTAGGCCACAAATACGGCTTTTTGCTTACTGGGGTTATAAAAACCCTGTGATATACTGCACATCTGGGATTAGTCGTGCATAAGTTACTGTGAAATTTAGGCCACAAATACCTCTGTGATATAGAGTTAAAAAAAAAAATTGGAGTGCAATACCCTACATCAGGGTTTTTATTGGCGGTTAATGATTTTTAACAGACTTAACCAGTTTTTACTTTGCTTGGTGAATGCTAACTATGAGGCAAACATCTAATAAGGGACGCGGTCCTGGTCGTGGTGGTGGTGTTGGTGGAGCCTCTGGTGCAGGGAGAGGACGTGGCTGTTCTGCCACAGCTACACGTCCTACTTAACCAACTACCTCAGGTCCCAGTAGCCGCCAGAATCTACAGCGATATTTGGTTGGGCCTAATGCCGTTCTAAGGATGGTATGGCCTGAGCAAGTACAGGCGCTAGTCAATTTGGTGGCCGACAGTGGATCCAGCACGTTCACATTATCTCCCACCCAGTCTTCTGCAGAAAGCGCACAGGTGGCGCCTAAAACCCATGCCCATCAGTCTGTCACATCACCCCTGTGCATATTGGGGAACCTGTCTGTGCCTCAAGTCATGCAGCAGTCTCTTATGCTGTTTGAAGACTCTGCTGGCATGGGTTTCCCAAGGGCATCCACCTAGCCCTTCCCCAGGGGTGGAAGACATAGAATGCACTGACGCACAACCACTTATGTTTCCTGATGAGGACATGGGAATACCACCTCAGCACGTCTCTGATGATGAAGAAACACAGGTGCCAACTGCTGCGTCTTTCTGCAGTGTGCAGACCGAAAAGGAGGTCAGGGAGGAAGACTGGGTGGAAGACGATGCAGGGGACGATGAGGTCCTAGACCCCACATGGAATGAATGTCGTGCCACTGACGTTCAGAGTACGGAGGAAGAGGCAGTGGTGAGACCGAGCCAACAGCGTAGCTAAAGAGGGAGCAGGGTGCAAAAGCAGAGCAGCCATCGCCAAAACAGCCACCATCACCAGTGACCGAGCACACCAAAGGTAGCTTCAAGGAGTTTCCTGGCATGGCACTTCTTCACACAATGTGCTGACGACAAGACCCGAGTGGTTTGCACGCTGTGCCATCAGAGCCTGAAGCGAGGCATTAACGGTCTGAACCTTAGCACAACTTGCATGACCAGGCATCTACATGCAAGACACGGGCTGCAGTGGAGTAAGCACCTTCAAAACCAAGAAAGTGCTCAGGCCCCTCCTGCTCCCTCTTCTGTGGCTGCCTCGGCCTCTTCCTGCCGCCCAGCAAACAGAGGATGTGCCACCAACAACACCACCACCGTCACCAAGCAACTCCACCATGTCACACGGAAGCGTTCAGCTCTCCATCTCACAAACCTTTGACAGAAAGCGTAAACTCCCACCTAGCCACCCTCGATCCCTGGCCCCGAATGCCAGCATTTCTAAACTACTGGCCTTTGAAATGCTGTCATTCAGGCTGGTGGAGACGGACAGCTTCAAACAGCTCATGTCACTTGCTGTCCCAAAGTACGTCATTCCCAGGCGCCACTACTTCTGCAGGAGAGCCGTGCCCTCCCTGCACAACCAAGTATCGGATAAAATCAAGTGTGCACGGCGCAACGCCATCTGTGGCAAGGTCCACCTAACCACAAATACGTGGACCAGTAAGCACGGTCAGGGACGCTATATCTCCCTAACTGCACACTGGGTAAATGGTGGTGGCTGGGCCCCAGGCGGAGAGCTGTTTGGCCCACGTCCTTCCGCCACCAAGGATCGCAGGGCATCATTCTTTGCCTCCTGTTGCCTCCTCTTCCTACTCGGCCTTCTCCTCCTCTTCTACCACCTCCTCATCCGGTCAGCGACAGACCTTCACCACCAACTTCAGCCAGGGGTAAACGTCAGCAGTCCATTCTGAAACTGATGTGTTTGGGGGACAGGCCCGACACCGCGCAGGAGTTGTGGTGGGGTATAGAACAACAGACCGACGAGTGCTTGCTGCCAGTGAGCCTCAAGCCCGGCCTGGTTGTGTGCGATAATGGGCAAAATCTCGTTGCAGCTCTGGGACTAGCCGGTTTGACGCACATCCCTTGCCTGGCGCATGTGCTGAATTTGGTGGTGCAGAAATTCATTCACAACTAAACTGTCAGAGCTGCTGCATAAAGTGCGGGCTGTCTGCGCGCGCTTCCGGCGTTCTCATCCTGCCGCCGCTCGGCTTTCTGCTCTACAGCGTAACTTCGGCCTTCCCGCTCACCGCCTCATATGCGACGTGCCCACCAGGTGGAACTTCATCTTGCACATGCTGGAGAGACTGTGCGAGCAGCAGCAGGCTATAGTGGAGTTTCAGCTGCAGCACGCACGGCTGAGTCGCACTGCGGAACAGCACCACTTCACCACCAATGACTGGGCCTCCATGCGAGACTTGTGTGCCCTGTTGCGCTGTTTCGAGTACTCCACCAACATAACCAGTGGCGATGACGCCATTATCACCGTTACAATACCACTTCTTTGTCTCCTTGAGAAAACACTTAGGGCGATGATGGAAGAGGATGTGGCCCAGGACAAGGAGGAGGAAGAGGGGTCATCTCTAACACTTTCAGGCCAGTCTTTTAGAAGTGGCTCAGAAAGAAGATTTTTGCAACAGCAGAGGCCAGGTACAAATTTGGCCAGCCAGGGCCTACTACTGGAGGACGAGGAGGAGAAGGATGAGGAGGAGGAGGAGGATGGGGATGAAGCATGTTCAAAGCGGGGTGGCATCCAACGCAGCTCAGGCCCATCACTGGTGCATGGCTGGGGGGAAACAGAGAACGCAGACTATACGCCTCCCACAGAGGACAGCTTGTCTTTACCTCTGGGCAGCCTGGCACACATGAGCGACTACATGCTGCAGTGCCTGCGCAATGACAGCAGAGTTGCCCACATTTTAACGTGTGCTGACTACTAGGTGGCCACCATGCTGGATACCCATTACAAAGACAATGTGCCGTCCTTAATTCCCTCACTGGAGCGTGATCAGAAGATGCGCGACTACAGGCGCACGCTGGTAGAGGCGCTCCTGAGAGCATTCCCAACTGACCCCGGGGGACAAGTGGAAGCACAAGCCGAAGGCAGGGGAGGAGGAAGAGGTCGTCAATGCAGCTGTGTCAGCAACAGCATCTCAGAAGGCAGGGTTAGCATGGTCGACATGTGGAAAAGCTTTGTCACCTCGCCGCAACAACCGGCCCCAACTGCTGATATGGAGCGTGTTAGCAGGAGGCAGCATTTGAACAACATTGTGGAACAGTACCTGTGCACACGACTACACGTACTGACTGATGGTTCTGCCCCATTCAACTTCTGGGTCTCCAAATTGTCCACATGGCTAGAGCTTGCCCTGTATGCCTTGGAGGTGCTGGCCTGCCCTGCAGCCAGTGTACTCTCTGAACGTGTATTTAGCACGGCAGGAGGTGTCATTACAGACAGACGCAGCCGCCTGTCCACAGCCAACGTGGACAAGCTCACGTTCATTAAAATGAACCAGGCCTGGATCCCACAAGACTTTTCTGTACCTTGTGCAGAATAGACAGTTCTAACAGCTTCAACCATCCATCCTTGTACTCAAGTGCACTTATTCCTTTTTTTTTTATGTTCCAATATTTTGGGGGAGACCCCTATGTAAAAATGCAAAATAACACACATCTGTGTTGGCTTACTTCTTCTCCTTCGCCGCCACTTCCACCTAGACCGCCACGTGAGCCTACACGGCCACATCCACCGCCTCCTCAACCTCTTCCTAATTTTAATGTCTTTTATGTTTTTATTAATTCATTTCCCTATCCTCATTTGTTTGCAGAGCATTTGACATGCTCTTAAGCACATTTTGCTGCCTTTTGCAGCCCTCTAGCTCTTTCCAGGGCTATTTTAGAGCCATTTTAGTGGCCAAAAGTTCGGGTCCCCATTGACGAACCCGAACTTTTTTTTCAAGTTCGGGTCCCGAACCTGCCGAACCCGAACATCCAGGTGTCCGCTCAACTCTAGTCATAATACTACATAGACAAAAAAAATCACAGAAAATACAAAGGTAAAAACATCCTGCACGATATTAAGATAATAATGCACTTAGTAAAGTAGATGCAAGCATTATATATGGACAAAGTCCTCACTCTTATATGATAAAATCTGAGACACTTAGCCAATATATTTTGATCAAAATACATCTGTGCCTGCCTACCAAGCGCCAAGGTGGTTTTAGGTCAGGCGGGTCCTACGCTAACTGACGTGATGCATTTACTACTGGAGGTATACTGAATAGATACTTCTAGTTAAATGTGATGCATTTATGAATATACTACCATTGGTTTACTAGGCTTGGATTGAAGTCTTACTGACAAGTATAATCTGGTTTAAATTAAGACTGGTGACCTCTGGTTATTCCTGGTTTATTTTCCAGGCTTAGACACTCAAACCTGGATACTGGTGTGTATCGAACACTGAACACACTATATCTCTTTTTCCATACGGATAGAATTTAAATACCAGGAACTACCACAGGCCATGCGAAATAGAGGGTGATTTGGTCTTTATTATTACAACGTTTGGCTGATTGGAGGTCACATAATAACCTACCTATACACTTTATCTGCTGCACAGTTGTCCACTACCAGGGAGAATGTATAGGCTTATTGGGTATGGTATATTAGTGTGCCCTCTATGACCCCTCTATTTTTGCTGGATAATTGAGCCCAGTTGAGGGGCTCTTTTGATATAATCTTGTCCCCTGATGAATCAGGTAACACTGAGGAAGCGCGTCGGGACACTACTACCATTTGAATATGCACATTCTTGGTACATCATGATCTTTTGATTATATACTTTTTTTCGTGTATGAATTTGCTCAGGCACCACAGGTGACTCTACATAATTTGTGAATTCACCTGTTCTTGTTTCGGCACATTTACTTTTACCAGCTTTCCCTCCCTTTTCCCCCTGTGGTTAGGGATAGCATCTATTGGACCATATTCTGGCTATCGGGCAAAGCTGGGCAGTCCACAATTAGGAAGGGTGTAAATAGGGATACTGTAGTAGATAGGAGGGAGGATATAGAGAGACAGGGCTACTTAGGGATTTTGACCCAGCGCTGTGTCTTTCTGCCTTGGTACCTGGCTACCCTTCACCCTATCTCCTTACATTATTGCTATCCCTTTTTGGTCCCTTCCCATCTCCGCCCATATTTTATAGGAGATTAGTGTAACTAGTGGCAACTATTCAGTATTGTCAAGTATAGTAGGGCCCATTATTTTATCTACATACATTATTAAATGTTATGTTTTAAATTGAATAAGCTACCCATTTATTATGAACTCTATTACTTATTCAAGGGTCTAGCCCCATTATTTAATTATAGTTTGACCGACTACAATTGGTTGTGTAACAATAACCTACGCTAAACCTACCTAAGCCATTGGGCTTCTATGTTCAGGAGCGCAGACGCCGCACATAAGGTGTGCTGCTTCTAGTCACCTCCATGTGCGTCAAGCAACCAATGGGAGGTGGAGCAACCACACCTATATGTACCACCGAATCAAGGAAAGGCAAAAGTGCAAAGGAATGCTACTCTCAAGATAAAATAGGTGTACATTCACACTTGAAGGTGCCACTCCCTCAAACAAATACTACATAGACAAAAAAAGCACAGAAAAAACAAAGGTAAAAACATCCTGCACAGTATGATATATAGATTTGCGGATGTCACTGGCCAAATTATTGAAGAAAATCACAGAATTAAGATAATAATGCACTTAGTAAAGTAGATGCAAGCATTATATATGGACAAAGTCCTCACTCTGAGAATGATAAAATCGGAGACACTTAGCCACTATTTTGGCTTTTGGCCTGACTGACATCATAATTTATTTGACCTTTCTTTTAATCTGTCAGAAGGAAGGAAAACTGAGACTCACAATGGATCCTGTCTGTGTAGCAGCTGTAAGGCCTGTATTGGTCCCATCAGAATTGGCTTATGATTTGGTAGCCAAAAGCAGGAGTGAGTACAAAACACAGAAGACATGCAAATATTCCATTTATCTCTGTTTTAGATCCACTTTTTTTGGCATTAGCAATACTGATGGATTATTGAGCAAATGCTGACTGAGTGAAGGCGTATGCTCCACAGACAGGGTCCGTTTTTTGTGGGTTATTTTTCTGACAGTTTAGAGGAAGGGAAAATTAATCAGTGACGACTACACAAACTTACTGCTGACACCCTCTTCATTCTGTCAGGCTGTCAGGTGGGCTCTACTTGTATAAGCGTTTAATAGAACAGGTTCTGTTGACGTCTATGTGGAATCAGCTGACGACGGTGTAAAAGGAGTGCGCTTCTTCTTGACGCTAACATCAACCTGTAAGGCTGAGTTCATACTTGAGTTATTTGATCAGTTTTTGTCACGAGGGTGTCAAGAGCCACGTCTGACTCCGTTATACCCGGGGTCAGGAAGTCGCAGCGGGTGGCTGCGCGCTCTATGTCTAAAGATAGCGCTGTTACTTAATGGTAGCTTTCTGGGTTTGCCTTGCAATCCTTTTTGTCTCACTCAGGGATCCGTAGCTTCTTCTCCTCAGCTGTTTCTTGTCCGGCACTCCCAACCTCCTTATATTCCCCTCTCCCACTTCTCTGGTTACCAGATATAGAGCTTCCTGCCTGGACTTCTATACTGACCCACTGGAGTTGAGTTGCTGTTATCCCTGGTTGTCGTACCAGATTATAACCCACAAAAAACTGACCCTGTCTGTGGAGCATACGCCTTCACTCAGTCAGCATTTGCTCAATAATCCATCAGTATTGCTAATGCCAAAAAAAAACAGGAGTGGATCTAAAACAGAGATGAATGGAATATTTGCAAATCTTCTGTGTTTTGTACTCACTCCTGCTTTTGGCTACACAATCATAAGCCAATTCTGATGGGACCATACAGGCCTTACAGCTGCTACACAGACAGGATCCATTGTGAGTCTCAGTTTTCCTTCCTTCTGACAGATCAAAAGAAAGGTCAAATAAATTATAATGTCAGCCAGGCCAAAAGCCAAAATAGTGGATCAGTCATAAAGGAAGGAGGTTGGGAACAGCATGAGAAGTCCACAGAGTGGACCTATGACATAGTGGTGAGGTGGAAGCAGCATGAGGAGACCACACAGTGGCCCAATTACAGGGTCTGGAGGTGGCAGCAGTATGAGAAAGCCACCGAGTGGCACAACGACATAGTCTGGAGTTGGCAGCAATATGAGAAGGCCACCGAGTGGCTCAATGAAAGAGTCTGGAGTTGGCAGCATGAGGAGAAGGCCACCGATGTGGCACAAAGACAGAGTCTGGAGTTTGGCAGCAGTATGAGGAGGCCACCGAGTGGCACAATGACAGATTCTTGAGGTGGCAGCAGTATGAGGAGGCCACCGAGGGGCACAATGACTGAGTCTTGAAGTGGCAGCAGTATGAGGATGCCAACGAGTGGCAAAATGACAAAGTTTGGAGGTGGTGGCAGAAGCAGCTTCAGGAGAAGGCAACCAAGTGGAACAATGACAGAGTCTGGAGTTGGCAGCAGTATTAGGAGGCCACAGAGTAGTACAATGACAGAGTCTGGAGGTGGCAGCAGTATTTGGAGGCCACCGAGTGGCACAATTACAGAGACTGAATGTGGCGGCAGGAGCAGCAGCATCAGGAGAAGGACACCGAGTGGCACAGTGACAAAGTTTGGAGGTGGCAGCAGTATGAGGAGGCCACCAAGTGGCACAATGGCAGAGTATAAAGGTGACGGCAGCAGCAGCATCAGGAGAAGGCCACCGACTGGCACAATGACACACTCTGGATTTTGCAGCAGTATGAGGAGGCCTCAAGTGGCACAATGACAGAGTCTGGAGGTAGCAGCAGTATGAGATGGCCACAAAATGGCACAATGACAGAGTCTGGAGGTGATGTCAGCATCAGGAGAAGGCCACCGAGTGGAACAATGACACAGTATGAAGTTGGCAGCATCAGGAGAAGGCCACTGAGTGGAAAAATGACAGAGTCTGGAATTGGCAGCAGTATGAGGATGCCACTGAGTAGCAGAATGATAGAGTCTGGATGTGGCAGCAATATGAGAATGCCAACGAGTGGCACAATGACACAGTCTGGAGTTGGCAGCATCAGGCGAAGACCACCGAGAGGCACAATGACAAAGTTTGGAGTTGAAGGCAGTATGAGGAGGCCACCGAGTGGCTAAATGAAAAAGTCTTGAGGTGGTAACAGTATGAGGAGGCCACCGAGTGGCACAATGACAGAGTCTGGAGGTGGCGGCAGCAGCAGCATCAAGAGAAGGCCATCGAGTGGCACAATAACAGAGCCTGGATGTGGCGGCAGCAGCATCAGTAGAAGGCCAACGAGTGGCACAATGACAGAGTCTGGATTTAGCAGCAGTATGAGAAGGCCACCGAGTGGCACAATGACATTCTGAAGGTGGCAGCAGCAGCATCATCAGGAGAAGGCCACCTAGTGGCACAATGACAGAGTCTAGAGATGGCAGCAGTATGCCGAGGCCATCGAGTGGCACAATGACACAGTCTGGAGTTGGCAGCAGTATGAGGTGGCCACCGAGTGGCAGAATGACAGAGTCTAGAGTTGGCAGCAGTATGAGGAGTCCACCAAGTGGCACAATGACAGAGTCCTGAAGAGGCAGCAGTATGGGGAAAGCCACCAAGTAGCACAATGACAGAGTCTGGGGGTGGCAGCAGTATGAGGAGGCCACTGGTTGGAACAATTACACAGTCTGGAGGTGGCAGCAGTATGAGGAGGCCATTAAGTTTCACAATGACAAAATCTGGAGTTGGCAGCAGTATGAGGAGGCCACTGAGTGGCACAATGACAGAGCCTGTATGTGGCGGCAGCAGCATCAGTAGAAGGCCAACTAGTGGCACAATGACAGAGTCTGGAGGTGGCAACAGTATGAGAAGGCCACAGAGTGGCACAATGACAGAGTATAAAGGTGGCAGCAATATGATGAGACCACCAAGTGGCACAATGACAGTCTGGAGGTGTCAGCAGCAGCATCAGGAGAAGGCCACTGAGTGGCACAATGACAGAGTCTAGAGGAGGCAGCAGCATGAGCAGGCCACCGAGTAACACAATGACAGAGTCTCTAGATGGCAGCAGTATACAGAGGCCACTGAGTGGCACAATGACACAGTCTGGAGGTGGAAGCAGTATGAGTAGACCCACTGAGTGGCACAATGACAAAGTTTGGAGGTGGTGGCAGCAGCAGCATCAGGAGAAGGCCACCGAGTGGCACAATGACAAAGTCTAGAGGTGGCAGCAGTTTAAGGAGGACACTAAGTGGCACAATGACAGAGTCTGGAGGTGGCAGCAGTATGAGTAGACCACAAAGTGGCGCAATGACAGAGTCTGGAGGTGGCAGCATCAGAATCAGGAGGATACCACAGAGTGGCAAGGTGACATAGTGTGGATATGACATCAGCAGCATCAGGATACCACAGAGTTGCAAGTAGACATATTGTTGAGATGGCAGCAGCTGGATACCACATAGTGGTAAGGTGACATAGTGTAATTATGGCATCAGCAGCAGCATCAGGATACCACAAAGTGGCAAGGTGTCCTAATGTGGATAAGGCAGCAGCTGCATTAGGATACCACAGAGTGGCAAGGTGACGTAGTGTGGATATGGAAGCAGCAGCATCAGTATACCACAGAGTGGCAAGGTGACATAGTGTGGATATGGTAGCAGCAGCATCAAGATAGCACAGAGTGGCAAGGTGACATAGTGTGGATATGGCAGCAGCAGCATCAGGATAGCACAGAGTGGCAAGGTGACATAGTGTGGATATGGCAGCAGCAGCATCAGGATAGCACAGAGTGGCAAGGTGACATAGTGTGGAGATGGCAGCAGCAGCAGGATACCACAGAGTGGCAATGTAACATAGTGTGGCTATGGCAGCAGCATCAGGATACCACAGAGTGGCAAGGTGACATAGTGTGGAGATGACAGCAGCATCAGAATACCACAGAGTGGCAAGGTGACATAGTGTGGATATGGCAGCAGCAACAGCATCGGGATACCACAGAGTTGCAATGTGACATAGTGTGGAGATGGCAGCAGCAGCAGGATACCACATACAGTCAGGTCCATAAATATTGGGACATCGACACAATTCTAAAATCTTTGGCTCTATACACCACCACAATGGATTTGAAAAGAAACTAACAAGATGTGCTTTAGCTGCAGACTGTCAGCTTTAATTTGAGAGTATTTACATCCAAATCATGTGAACGGTGTAGGAATTACAACAGTTTGCATATGTGCCTCCCACTTGTTAACCCCTTAAGGCCTTACAATTGTGTTCAAAATTATTCAACCCCCACTGAAATTGAGTGTTTTGGCCAGTTTGACATTGATTTTGATCATTTCAGTCATCTTGTTTACAATTAAATCAAAGAGGCACTTGTAAGTCAGACAAATATAACACATTTATAATGAAATAACCACAAATGTCTTTTCTGTGCTCACATCATTATCAGTTTTATTCAACCCCCAAGTGACATTCAATCTTAGTACTTAGTACAACATCCTTTTCCAGTTATAACAGCTTTTAAACGTGAAGCATAGCTTGACACAAGTGTCTTGCAGCGATCTACAGGTATCTTCGCCCATTCTTCATGGGCAAAAGCCTCCAGTTCAGTCACATTCTTAGGCTTGCGCGCTTCAACTGCTTTCTTTAAGTCCCACCAGAGGTTCTCAATCGGATTTAAGTCTGGTGACTGCGATGGCCACTTCAAAATGTTCCAGCCTTTAATCTGCAACCATGCTCTAGTAGACTTGGAGGTATGCTTGGGATCATTGTCCTGTTGAAAGGTCCAACGTCTCCCAAGCCTCAGGTTTGTGACGGACTGCATCACATTTTCATCCAATATCTCCTGGTACTGAAGAGAATTCATGGTACCTTGCACACGCTGAAGCTTCCCTGTACCTGTAGAAGCAAAACAGCCCCAAAGCATGATTGACCCCCCACCATGCTTCACAGTAGGCAAGGTGTTCTTTTCTTCATAGGCCTTGTTCTTCCTCCTCCAAACATAGCGTTGATCCATGGGCCCAAACAGTTCTAATTTTGTTTCATCAGTCCACAGAACACTATCCCAAAGCTTTTGTGGTTTGTCCACATGACTTTTGGCATACTGCAGTCGACTCTTCTTATTCTTTGAGGACAGCAAGGGGGTGCGCCTGGGAGTTCTGGCATGGAGGCCTTCATTACGCAGTGTGCGCTTTATTGTCTGAGCTGAAACTTCAGTACCCACATCTGACAAATCTTTTTTCAGTTCCTCAGCAGTCACACGGGGACTTTTCTCCACTTTGCGCTTCAGGTAGCGCACAGCAGTCGAAGTCAGCATCTTCTTTCTACCACGACCAGGTAGCGTTTCAACAGTGCCCTTTGCCTTGAATTTGCGAATGATGGTTCCTATGGTGTCTCTTGGTATGTTTAACATCTTTGCAATCTTCTTATAGCCATTGCCCTTCCTGTGAAGAGAAATCACCTCTTCTCTTGTCTTCCTGGACTATTCTCTTGACTTCACCATGTTTGTAAACACACCAGTAAATGTCTAGAAGGAGCTGAGTATCACAGTCCTTAAATCCGCCTAATTGGTGCTTATTATGCTTGATTGCTGCTCCTTGACATCCACAGGTGTTTTCAATACCTGATCGAAAACACTTGAATGAACCTCTGTTCTTAAGAGTGGTAGTCTTTAAGGGGTTGAATAATTGTGTCAATGAAGACATTACAAAAAAAACATTTAATACTGTATTACAAAAACAATTGATGTCATTTTAGTTGCATTTGGTTCTTTAAAAAGTCCTTGTAAGATTTCATTCTGAACACAATTACAAATGTACACTAAATTCCCTAAAACCCTTTACAGCATTGGGGGTTGAATAATTTTGAACACAACTGTAGGACGTACTGGTACGCCCTATTTCCCGAATCCTTAAGGACTCAGGGCGTACCGGTACGTCCTAAGTTTAAATCGCGATTGCGGCGCCGCGGGGGTTAATCTGAACAGGATGCCGTCTGAAATCATTCAGCCGGCATCCTGTCACAACGCCAGGGGGGGGGTCATGTGACCCCCCGTATCGGCGATCGCAGAAAACCGCAGGTCAATTCAGACCTGCGGTTTGCTGCGTTTCCGGTCCATTCGGGGCTCCGGTGACCCGATGAACCGGAAAAAGACTGCGATCGGTGGCATGATTACACACCACCAATCGCAGTACGAAGATTTGGAGAGGCGGTGCTGGCCATGGTGCTGATGCCTGCTGTCCAGGGTGCTGATTGGTGCAGGGAGAGAGGTGAGAGATTCAAACTTCCTGCGCTCCTCTCTCCCCTCCTCTTCCTGTTCTGCACCAGCACCCTGCAGCACCGTCCTGACCAGGCTCCTGAGATCCCCCCTAATCGGCACCCATCGCCCTCCATGTAGGTTAGGGTCAGTGAGGGAGAGGCACCGTTAGGCAGGGATAGAAGGGAAAAGTTAGTTAGGGAAAAAAATAAAAAAATCACTTTTATCTAACCTTTTTTTTTGTTTCAGCTTTCAGGCCCTAGACCCCCCCCTGCCACTTGCTCCCCCACCACCAGCCCCCCCACCACCACTTTTTTTTTTCTGCGTGCGCTGACTGGCCGGCACTCTTAGCGTCCGGCCACTGGTAGCACATCTCACGCCTCACGGCTGATCAGCAGGTTTGAACTTTTTAAATTTTTTTCCTAACACTTCTCCATTTTTTATTTTTTCACTTTTTAGTACGCGAACACCCGTGCCCCCACACACACGCACATACAATAAAGGTTTACACGCACGCACATACACACGCACACACATACCCATGGCCCGCCGGATGTTCTCGGTGGAGGAGGCATACGCCCAGATTGCCTCCGACTCCGAGAGCCCCAGTGAGGATGAGGATGACCCCACGTTCCTCTTGTCATCCGCATCCTCCTCATCATCATCTGATGACGATGAGCCCCCAAGGCGGCGAAGACGCCGCCAGTCAGAGCCAGGGGCCCCACATGCTAGGGACCCTGTGGCCCACCCTAGTACGAGCCGCCCTGGGGCTCGTACTGGCTTCCCGGCCTACCAAATAAGCCCACCGGAGCCCCCTGCCGGTGAACTTAGCTGGTGTCCCCCAGTGGATTTTGAGCCCGAGATTCCGGATTTTGTTGGCAATCCAGGAATCCAGATTCCCACAGTGGGGTTTACTGAAATGGACTTTTTTTGTTTTTTTTCAGTAACCCATTTGTGAATCTGATGGTGGAGCAGTTCGTTGCTCAGCACCCGGGCTCATTTTTGGCTAGACCCGGTGGCTGGACGCCAGTCAGTGCAGCTGAGATGAGGATATTTTGGGGCCTCGTGCTGCACATGGGTCTAGTGTAAAAACCCAGTGTCAGGCAATACTGGAGTGGGAACGTCCTTACCAGACCCCACTCTACAGTATGGCCATGACACGTCCCCGGTTTGAGGCCACCCGGAAATGTCTGCATTATTCAGATAATGCAGCATGTCCCCCCCGAGGTGATCCTGCCCATGACCGTCTGTATAAGATACGGCCGGTCATCGATCACTTCGGGGCCAAATTTGTACAGGCCTATGTACCTGGAAGGGAGGTCGCGGTTGATGAGTCTCTCATTGCGTTCAAGGGGAGACTCCGTTTCCGCCAATACATTCCCACTAAGCGGGCGAGGTATGGCGTGAAAATGTACAAAATTTGTGAGAGTACCTCAGGGTACACTTACAAATTTCGTGTGTACGAGGGGCGAGTTTCCCGTATTGAACCCCCAGAATGTCCCCCCACTCTGGGTGTTAGCGGGAAACTTGGTTGGGACCTTATATACCCACTGCTAGATAAGGGTTGCCACTTGTACGTGGATAACTTTTATACTAGCATTCCCTTGTTCAGGTCCCTTGCCGCCAGATCCACATTTGCTTGTGGGACCGTGCAGAAAAATCAACGAGGCCTCCCTGCCTACCCCCTCCAGGTACCTATCCCCAGGGGTGAGACCCGTGCCCTTACCAGTGGAAACCTGTTGCTGGTCAGGTATAAGGACAAGAGGGATGTCCTTATACTGTCCACAATCCACGGTAACAGCACCACCCCCGTCTCTGTGCGAGGTACCGCGGCAACAGTCCTCAAGCCAGATTGTATCGTCGACTACAATCGGTATATGGGAGGAGTTGATCTCTCTGATCAAGTCCTCAAGCCATATAATGCCATGGGCAAAACCCAGGCATGGTACAAAAAAGTTGCGGTCTACTTGGTGCAGGTTGCCATGTACAACTCTTTTGTACTATCCCGAAGCGCTGGCAGCACAGGGACATTCCTCCAATTCTATGAGGCAGTCCTCAAGGACCTGATCTTTTAGGACCGGGAAAGAGGAGGCCGAAGTACCTTGGGAATTGGAGGCCTTTGGATCGTCCCTGTCCAACATTTTCCAGGTGTGGTCCCCCATACTGGAAAGAAGGGACGAACCCAAAAAAAAGTGTGTCGCAGGAGGGGGATACAGAAGGACACCACCACTCAGTGCGACACGTGCCCCGATCATCCTGGCCTCTGCGTTATCGATTGCTTCAGGGAGTATCACACTTCCATGGAGTACTACATTTTTATAATCCCCAACAGTCCCCTAGAGCAGCGGTCCCCAACCGCCGGGCCTCGGCCCAGGACCGGGCCGTGAAGGATTGTTAGCCGGGCCGCGGCGATCAGGGCAGTCTTTAACTCTGTACTAATGAAGCGCTTCCATTATGGAAGCGCTTCATTAGTACAGAAGGACCAGGGAGCGGTGAAGGATCTGTACTCACCACTTCCTGGTCCTCGGCTCGGCTATCAGCTGTGCAGGGCTGCGGACAGCGTGAGGTCTCTCTGTGACCTCACACTATGCGCCTCAATACACAGCCGACAGCAGAATGAAGAGGATCGCGATGGTGACCAGGAGCAGGAGAGGTAAGAGTTTTTTTTTTTTTTTTTATTATTATTTTTTTTTTTTATTTGCACTGGGGGCTGATGGCTGACCTGGGGGACATGGGGCTGACATGAGGGGCTAATGGGGGGCTTATGGCTGACATGAGGAGCTAATGGGGGCTTATGGCTGACATGAAGGGCTAATGGGGGGCTTATGGCTGACATGAGGGGCTAATGGGGGGCTTATGGCTGACATGAGGGGCTAATGGGGGGCTTATGGCTGACATGAGGGTCTAATGGGGGGCTTATGGCTGACATGAGGGGCTAATGGGGGGCTTATGGCTGACATGAGGGGCTAATGGGGGGCTTATGGCTGACATGAGGGGCTAATGGGGGCTTATGGCTGACATGAGGGGCTTATGGCTGACATGAAGGGCTGGCTAATGGGGGGCTTATGGCTGACATGAGGGGCTAATGGGGGCTTATGGCTGACATGAGGGGCTTATGGCTGACATGAGGGCTAATGGGGGGCTTATGGCTGACATGAGGGGCTAATGGGGGGCTTATGGCTGACATGAGGGGCTAATGGGGGGCTTATGGCTGACATGAGGGGCTAATGGGGGCTTATGGCTGACATGAGGGGCTAATGGGGGGCTTATGGCTGACATGAAGGGCTGGCTAATGGGGGGCTTATGGCTGACATGAGGGGCTAATGGGTGGCTTATGGCTGACATGAGGGGCTTATGGCTGACATGAGGGGCTAATGGGGGGCTTATGGCTGACATGAGGGGCTAATGGGGGCTTATGGCTGACATGAAGGGCTAATGGGGGGCTTATGGCTGACATGAGGGGCTAATGGGGGGCTCATGGCTGACATGAGGGGCTAATGGGGGGCTTATGGCTGACATGAGGGGCTAATGGGGGGCTTATGGCTGACATGAGGGGCTAATGGGGGGCTTATGGCTGACATGAGGGGCTAATGGGGGGCTTATGGCTGACATGAGGGGCTAATGGGGGGCTTATGGCTGACATGAGGGGCTAATGGGGGCTTATGGCTGACATGAGGGGCTAATGGGGGCTTATGGCTGACATGAAGGGCTGGCTAATGGGGGGCTTATGGCTGACATGAGGGGCTAATGGGTGGCTTATGGCTGACATGAGGGGCTTATGGCTGACATGAGGGGCTAATGGGGGGCTTATGGCTGACATGAGGGGCTAATGGGGGGCTTATGGCTGACATTGGGGGGTTTATGGCTGACATTGGGGGGGGGGTTTATGGCTGACATTGGGGGGGTTTATGGCTGACATTTGGGGCTGATAGATGGCTAAAGGTTTGGGGGTTGATCTGACCCATTGGGGGTCTGATCTGAGGTCTGATTAACATTGGGGGTCTGATTGCTGGTCTGACCTGAGGTGTAATAAAAAAAATATTTTTTTCTTATTGTTCTCCTCCTCCTTCCATCTTATAGGGCGAAAAATACGGTACAGTGCAGCAGAGACCAGTGCAGCAGAGACCAGTGCAGCAGAGACCATAGTCAGTTTATATAGTCATTATATAGTGTTATATATTTTAATATGCACCTTGTGTTTTGTTATGCGCGTGAATCAGTCAACCCCCGCCCCCTTCCCCCCCACCCGGTCCCTGGGAAAACTGTCTTGCATGAAACCGGTCCTTGGTGCAAAAAAGGTTGGGGACCACTGCCCTAGAGAACATAAAAAACTATGGCTCTCAGACTTTGGAGACACGGAAACAATTTTGTTTTTCCCCCAAAAAAATAGTTTTAGGGCAGGAATCCTCAAACTTCGGCCCTCCAGATGTTGTAAAACTATAACTCCCAGCATGCCCAGACAACCTACAGCCATCAGCAGGGCATGGTGGGAATTGTAGTTTTACAAAATCTGGAGGGCCGCAGTTTGAGGATGCCTGCTTAGTGTCTCCAAATTCTGAGAGCCATACATATTTGGCATCGCCGCATCCGTAAAAATCTTCTCTATAAAAATAATATGTAACCCAACCCCCCCGGATGAACAGCGTTAAAAAAAAAAAAAAAGTGTAAAAAAAGATATTTTTTGTCACCTAACATCACACAAAGTGTAATAGCGAGCGATCAAAATGTCATATGCACCCCCAATTAGTGCCAATAAAACCGCCATCTCATCCCGCAAAAAATTATTAGATAGTCGCCCAACAAAAAAAAAAAACTGTAGCTCCCAGGCTATGGAGATACAAAAATATTTTTTTGGGTTCCTAAAATGTTAATATAGTGTAAAATCTAAATACATTTTAAAATGTAGACATATTAGGTATCGCCGCGTCCGTAAGAATCTGCCCTATAAAAATAACATTTGACCAAACCCCTCGGATGAACAGTGTTAAAAATATAAAATAAAAAAACATTTTTTGGCAAAATTTCCATTTGAATCCTTTTTTTCCAGTAATAAAGCAAGGGTTAACAGCCAAAAAAACTAAATATTTATTGCCCTGATTCTGTAGTTTGCAGAAACACCCCATATGTGGTCGTAAATGGCTATATAGCCACACGGCAGGGCATAGAACGAAGGGAACTCCATATGGTTTCTGGAAGGCAGATTTTGATGGACTGGTTTATTTACACCATGTCCCATTAGAAGCCTCCCCTGATGTAGTCTAGACTAGAAACTCCAAAAAAGTGACCCCATCTAAGAAACTACACCCCTCTAGTGATGAGCGGCAGGGGTCATATTCGAATTCACGATATTCCGCGAATATTTTGTAGAATATTCGTCGAAAATTAGCAAATTCGAAAATTTGCGATTTTTTTTTACTCGAAAAATCGGAAAGGTAATGATTGTGTAATATGCGAATTTTTGGAATTTGAATTTTCAGATTTTTCAATTTACAACTATTAGACAAAGAAGATTATATCACTATATTAGCTAAATTACTCTATTCGATTTTTTTTGAATATTCTCTATATTGCTATAACTTTGTTTTTTCGAATATTCGTAATATTCTAAAACAAGAATATATAGCAATATAGCGAATATTAAAAAAAAATGAATATAGAGCAAAATTCGCAAACACTACTACTTCTAAAGTCAAGTATATTGCAGCCTTCTTTTTGGCCCACAAGCTAGAAGCAGTGAGGGATCATGTGTAATGATAAAAATAAAAATAAAAATAAAAAAATAAAAAAATTTGAATATTCGAAATTGCAAATGTATATAACTATATTCGAAATTTTCGCGAATTTTCAAAGTACCTATATTCACGATAAAAATTAGAAATTCGAATATTAGTGATCAACACTACACCCCTCAAGGTATTCAAAAGTTACAAACTTTGTTAACCCTTTAGGTGTTCCACAAAACTAAATAGCGAATGTAGAAACAATTTTAGAATTAAAATTTTTTGTTACCTTGCCTCAAAAAAGTGTAATATAGAGCAACCAAAAATCATATTTACTCTAAAATAGTCCCAAAACAACAACCACCTTATCCCGTAGTTTCCTAGATGGGGCCACTTTTATGGAGTTTCTACTCTAGGGGTGCATCAGGGGGCTTGAAAGGGTACATGGTGTAAATAAACCAGTCCAGCAAAATCTGACTTCCAAAAACCATATGGCGTTCCCCTTCTTCTATGTCCTGCCGTTTAGCCAAATAGTAGTTTACGACCACATATGGGGTGTTTCTGCAAACTACAGAATCATTGTTTGGCTGTTAACCCATTTTTTCCAGTAATAAAGAAAGGGTTAAAATGGAAAATTTTCCAAAAAATAGAAATTCCTAAATTGTTTCTCCATCTTCCATTAACTCTTGTGGAACACCTAAAGGGTTAACAAAGTTTGTAAACCCAGTTTTGAATACCTTGAGGGGTGTACTTTCTTAGATGGAGGCACTTTTTTGGAATTTGTATTCTAGGGGTGCAACGGGGGGCTTGAAATGGGACATGGTATAAACAAAACCAGTCCTGCAAAATCTGCCTTCAAAAACCCATATGGCGTTCCCCTCCTTCTATGTCCTCCCGTTTGGCCAAACAGTAGTTTAGGACCACATATGGGGTGTTTTTGCAAACTACAGAATCAGGGCAACCCATATTGAGTTTTGTTTGGCAGTTAACCCTTGTTTTTTTTCCTGGAAAAAATTTATTATATTGGAAAATTTTCAAAAAAAAATCGAAATTCTTACATTTTATGTCCATTTGCCATGAAGTCTTGTGGAAGACCTAAATAGTTAACAAAGTTTGTAAAAACAGTTTTGAATACCTTGAGGGGTGTAGTTTCTAGAATGGGGTCATTTTTGGATAGTTTCTATTACGTAAGCCTCACAAAGTGACTTCAAACTGAACTAGTCCATAAAAAGTGGGATTTGGAAAATTTCTGAAAAATTTCAAAATTTGCTTCTAAACTTCAAAGCTATGTAACATCCCCAAAAAATAAAATATTATTCCCAAAATGATACAAACATGAAGTAGACATATAAGGAATGTAAAGTCATCACAATTTTTGGGGTTATTACTATGTATTACAGAAGTAGAGAAACTGAAACTTTGAAATTTGCTAATTTTTCAAATTTTTGGGTAAATTTGGTATTTTTTTATGCAAAAAAATGTACTTTTTTGACCCAATTTTAGCAGTGTCATGAAGTACAATATGTGACGAAAAGTAAGTAAAAGCGTTTTAAAGTTATCAGCACTTAAAGTGACACTCGTCAGATTTGCAAAAAATGGCCAAGTCCTTATGGTGAAATAGGGCTGAGTCCTTAAGGGGTTAAGGGACCAAAAGTAATGGG
This sequence comes from Bufo bufo, assembly GCF_905171765.1. Lineage (NCBI taxonomy): Eukaryota > Metazoa > Chordata > Amphibia > Anura > Bufonidae > Bufo > Bufo bufo. Next base: position 477,572,015 of record NC_053391.1, read on the forward strand.
ACAGAATAATAATCATAAATCAAACTTTCACTTTTTAATACTTGGTTGAAAATCCTTTGCAGTAAATTACAGCCTGAAGTCTGGAACACATAGACATCACTATACGCTGGGTTTCATCCCTGGTGATGCTCTGCCAGGCCTTTACTGCAACTGTCTTCAGTTCCTGCTTGTTCTTGGGGCATTTTCCCTTTAGTTTTGTCTTCAGCAAGTTAAATGCATGCTCAATTGAATTCAGGTCAGGTGATTGACTTGGCCATTGCATAACATTCCACTTCTTTCCCTTAAAAAACTCTTTGGTTGCTTCTGCAGTATGCTTTAGGTCATTGCCCATCTGCACTGTGAAGCGTCGTCCAATGAGTTCTGAATCATTTGGCTAAATATGAGCAGATAATATTGCCCAAAACACTTCAGAATTCATCCTGCTGCATTTGTCAGCAGTCACATCATCAATAAATACAAGAGAACCAGTTCCATTGACAGCCATACATGCCCATGCCATGACACTACCACCACCATGCTTCACTGATGAGGTGGTATGCTTATTGTCCCATTACTTTTGGTCCCTTAACCCCTTAAGGACACAGCCTTATTTCACCTTAAGGATCAGGCCATTTTTTGCAAATCTGACCAGTGTCAAATTAAATGGTGATAACTTTAAAACGCTTTAACTTATCCAGGCCATTCTGAGATTGTTTTTTCGTCACATACTGTACTTCATGACAATGGTAAAATGAAGTAAAAAAAAATAAAAAATTTCCATAAATAATGCCAAATTTACCAAAAATTGGGAAAAATTTGCATATTGAAAAGTTTCCGTTTCTCTACTTCTGTAATACATAGTAATACCCCCGAAAATTGTGATCACTTTACATTCCCCATATGTCTACTTCATGTTTGAATTATTTTGGGAATGATATTTTATTTTTTGGGGATGTTACAAGGCTTAGAAGTTTAGAAGCAAATCTTAAAAAAAAAACAATTTTTAGGGACCACTACAGCGCTGAAGTCACTTTGCGAGGCTTACATAATAGAAACCACCCAAAAATGACCCCATTCTATAAACTACACCCCTCAAGGTATTCAAAACTGATTTTACAAACTTCGTTAACCCTTTAGGTGTTGCACAAGAGTTATTGGCAAATGGGGATGAAATTTGAGAATTTCATTTTTTTGCCTAACTTTCCATTTTAACCAATTTTTTCCACTAACAAAGCAAGGGTTAACAGCCAAATAAGACTGTATCTTTATTGCCCTGACTCTGCCGTTTAGAGAAACACCCCATATGTGGCCGTAAACTACTGTACGGCCACACAGTGGGGCGTAGAGTGAAAGGTGCGCCGTTTGGTTTTTGGAAGGCAGATTTTGCTGATCTGGTTTATTTACACCATGTCCCATTTGAAGCCCCCCTGATGCACCCCTTGAGTAGAAACTCCATAAAAATGACCCCATCTAAGAAACTACACCCCTCAAGGTATTCAAAACTGATTTTACAAACTTTGTTAACCCTTTAGGTGTTGCACAAGATTTAATGGAAAATAGAGATACAATTTCTAAATTTCAATTTTTTGGCAGATTTTCCATTTTAATATTTTTTTTTTCAGTTACAAAGCAAGGGTTAACAGCCAAACAAAACTCATTAGTTATGGCCCTGATTCTGTAGTTTACAGAAACACCCCATATGTGGTCGTAAACTGCTGTACGGGCACACGGCAGGGCGCAGAAGCAAAGGAAAACCATATGGTTTTTAGAAGGCAGATTTTGCTGGACTGTTTTTTTTGACACCATGTCCCATTTGAAGCCCCCCTGATGCACCCCTAGAGTAGAAACTCCAAAAAAGTGACCCCATTATAGAAACTATGGGATAGGGTGGCAGTTTTGTTGGTACTAGTTTAGGGTACATATTATTTTTGGTTGCTCTATATTATACCTTTTGTGCGGCAAGGTAACAAGAAATAGCTTTTTTGGCACCGTTTTTTTTTTGTTATTTACAACATTAATCTTACAGGTTAGAAGATATGGTAATTTTATAGAGCAGGTTGTCACGGACGTGGCGATACCTAATATGTATACAATTTTTTTTATTTATGTAAGTTTTACAGAATGATTTCATTTTTAAAACAAAAAAAAGTTTTAGTGTCTCCATAGTCTAAGAGCCATAGTTTTTTCAGTTTTTGGGCGATTATCTTAAGTAGGGTCTAATTTTTTGCGGGATGAGATGATGGTTTGATTTGCACTATTTTGAGGTGCATATGACTTTTTGATCGCTTGCTATTACACTTTTTGTGACGTAAGATGACAAAAAATAGCTTTTTTTACACCGTTTTTTTTTTTTTTTTTCTACGGTGGTCACCTGAGGGGTTAGGTCATGTGATATTTTTATAGAGCCGGTCGATACGGACGTGACAATACCTAATATGTGCACTTTTTTTTTATTTATGTAAGTTTTACACAATAATTGAATTTTTGAAACAAAAAAAATCATGTTTTAGTGTTTCCATAGTCTAAGAGCCATAGTTTTTTTTCAGTTTTTGGGCGATTATCTTGGGTAGGGCATGATTTTTGCGGGATGAGATGACGGTTTGATTGTTACAATTTTGGCGTACATGCGACTTTTTTGATCACTTTTATTACCTTTTCTGGGAAGTAAGGTGGGCAAAATTTCAATTTCATCATAGTTATTTTTTTTTTTATGGCATTCACTGTTCGGATAAAGTAACATGACCGTTTTATAGATCAGGTCGTTACGGACGCGGCGATACCAAACATGTGTAGGGAATTTTATTTTTTTCATTTTTAATCAGTGATAAATGTGTTTTTTGATTTTTACATTTTTTTCACTTTTTTTTACTTTTTTTTTACCCAGACCAACTTGGTTCTTGAAGATCCAGTGGGTCTGATGTCTGTATAATACAGTACAGTACACTATATAGTGTTTTGTACTGTATTTTACTTACACTTTGTCTGAACAGATCTATGCCTTAGCACAGATCTGTTCAGCACCATGGACAGCAGGATGCCTGAGAAGGTGTCCTGTTGCCATGGGAACCTTCCCCGCCTGCTCAGTTGTGGCTACAACTGCACAGACGGGGAAGGGTAAGGAGGGGAGCTCCCTCCCTCTGTCATCCCAACCTGTCTGTGGGCTGCAAAGGCACAGCAGCCCCCCAATGGGAGAGGGAGGGAGCTCCCGACTGTTAACCTCTGCTTTTCCATACCGCGGTCCGTACGGACCTCGGTATGGAAAGGGTTAAACGGCTGACATTGCATCACAGATGTCTGCCGTTTATACCAGGGTGTCAGCAATATGCTGACACCCTGGTATACCCACTGGCCACCAACGATTATTCAAGGGGAGGCGGGCGGGGGGTCGCGATCCCGCCTGCCGCACCGCCCGCCTCCCGCACCGCCCACCTCCCGCACCGCCTTCAACCCCCCCCCCCTGCACCTCCCGCCGCCATAAAATCATTCAGGGGTGCAGGGGGGGGTGAAACATATATATTTTAGGCATATTAAATTGACCTGCGGTTTGTTGCGATCGCCGACATGGGGGGGTCACGCATTTAGCCGAGGTGCCTGCTCAATGATTTGAGCAGGCACCTTGTTCCGATCACCGTCGGCCGGGCGGCAGTGATCGGAACAACACATGACGTACCGGTACGTCATGTGTCCTTAAGGACTCGGGAAACATGCCGTACCGGTACGTCATGTGTCCTTAAGGGGTTAACAAGTGGGAACCACATATGCAAACTGTTCCTACATCGTTCACCTGATTTGGGTGTAAATATCCTCAAATTAAAGCTGACAGGCTGCAGTTAAAGCACATCTTGTTTGTTTCATTTCAAATCTATTGTGGTGGTGTATAGAGCCAAAAATGTTAGAATTGTGTCGACGTCCCAATATTTATGGACCTGACTGTAGTGGCAATGTAACATAGTGTGGATATGGCAGCAGCAGCATCAGTATACCACAGAGTGGCAAGGTGACATAGTGTGGATATGACAGCAGCATCAGGATACTACAGAGTGGCAAGGTGACCTAGTGTGGATATAGCAGCAGCATCAGGATACCACAGAGTGGCAAGGTGACATAGTGTGGATATGGAAGCAGCAGCAGCATCAGCATACCACAGAGTGGCAAGGTGACATAGTGTGGATATGGCAACAGCAGCATCAAGATAGCACAGAGTGGCAAGGTGACATAGTGTGGATATGGCAGCAGCAGTATCAGAATACCACAGAGTGGCAAGGTGACATAGTGTGAATATGCCGGCATCAGCAGCAGCATCAGGATACCACAGAGTGGCAAGTTGACCTAGTGTGGATATAGAAGCAGCATCAGGATACCACAGAGTGGCAAGGTGACATAGTGTGGATATGGAAGCAGCATCAGCATCAGTATACCACAGAGTGGCAAGGTGACATAGTGTGAAGATGGCAGCAGCAGCATCAAGATAGCACAGAGTGGCAAGGTGACATAGTGTGGATATGGCAGAAGCAGCATCATATCTTTTTTATTTATTTTTTTGCGCATACACTTACAAATCCTACGCTTCTGTACGTGTGACATACTTTCAAGCATATATAACATTTAATATGAAGAAGGCTAGCAGTAAGGGAGACGAAGTGCCATGATGCTGATGCTGCATGCAGAGGCCGTGGGCGCGTTGAAACTGTGCCTGCTGCCAGAGCACAAGAAAAATAATCATCCACGATACCTAGCTTCATGTCCCAGTTTGCAGGGCAGCGCAGGAAAACACTCTCAGACCAGTGTGACCAGGTGGTCGGTTGGATCTCAGCAGATAATGCTTCCAGTCGGTTAAGCACCACCCTGTGTTCCACCAAGTCCAGTCTCAGTAGCCAAGAGTCTGGTCAACAGAATCCTCACCCTGATCCTCCTTCCTCCCACCATGGAGAGTCTTGCCAAACAAGTGATCCCGAACTCGAATATTCCGAGGAGCTCTTTTCAGCGCCATTCCTTCATTTGGGCCTCTCGACAAGCCCGCTTGAAGAGGGACATGAGATCTTGTGCCCTGATTCCCAAACTCTTGAGCATCTACAGTGACAGCAATTAGTGTTTTTGTAAGCTTATGATGAGACACAGTTGCCAATAAGTCAACGGCAATTAGTGTCTCAAGAGGTTGATGATGAGGATGAGAAACTGTTGTCAATAACTGAGGTTGTTGTTAGGTCAACAAGTCAGGAGTATTAGCAGAGTGAGGAAGTGGAAGAGAAGGTGGTGGACGATGAAGTCACTGACCCAACCTGGGAAGGTGGCAAGCCGAGCGAGGACAGCAGTACAGAAGGGGAAGGATCTGCAGCCCCTCAACAGGCTGTAAGAGGCAGTGGGGTGGCAAAAGGGAGAAAGTGAGCCACACCAAACAGGCCCTCAACTGTTCCCCGAGGCACACCCTTGCGGAAATCTCCCTTGCCAAGAGGTAGGTGTTCCCCAGTTTGGCGCTTTTTTTTAGGAAAGTGCGGACGACAAAAGAATTGTAATTTGGAACCTGTACCCTACAAAAATGAGTAGGGTAGTGAACACTAGCCACCTCACCACCATCAGCATTATCCGTCACATGGCATCAAAGCACCCTAATATGTGGGCCGAATGCCTGGTTCCACAATCTGTGTCTGCAGGTTACACCACTGCCTCTTCTTCCCCTGTGTTACGTGCTTGCCAATTACCTGTCGAAGGCGTAGTCACAGATGTCTCCTGCCCTGCACCTGGACCGTCGCAAGCACCATCAGCGACAACATCTACTTCTGTGTCCCAGCGCAGCGTATAAATGTCCTTACCCCAGGCATTTAAACGCAAGTGCAAATACCCAGCCATCCACCCACAGCCCATTGCAATAAGTGCACAACTTACCAAATTACTGGCCCTGGAAATGTTGCCATTTAGGCTTTTGGACACTGAGGCCTTCCGCAGCCTGATGTCGGCGGCCGTCCCTCGTTACGCAGTTCCCAGCCGCCACTATTTTTCACGGTGTGCCATGCCCACCTTACACCAGCATGAGTCCCATAACATCAACCGTGCCCTGACCAACACAGTTACTGGGAATGTCCGCCTAACCACTGACACATGGACAAGTGCTTGTGACCAGGGACCCTACATTTCCCTGACGGCACATTGGTTAAACGTTTTGGAGGCAGGGAGCGAGTCGTACCAACATCAGTTCCAACAGAGGCAGTGCAACACTCTCTAAGGTCACAATGAGAGAAAAGTTTTGGAAGATGGTGAATGAGTACGTAGCAGACCGTGTCAGCGTCCTCAATGATCCCTCTGTGAATTACAACTACTGGGTGTCCAAGCTGGACACGTGGCACGAAATGTCGCTCTACGCCTTGGAGGTTCTATCCTGCCCTGCCGCAAGCGTTTTGTCAGAGTGGGTATTTAGTGCTGCTGGTGGCATAATAACTGATAAGCGCATCCGCCTGTCAACTGAAAATGCTGACAGGTTGACTATTATCAAAATGAACAAGGCCTGGATTGCCTCTGACTTCTCTAGTCCACCAGAGGAAAGCGGCTTAACATAAAGGCACTTTTAATGTGTTTTTTATAATGTACTGAATACACTCTATTCCCTAGCACCCCTTCAACCTCAAAAAAGGGTATACACTGTGTGCAGAATTATTAGGCAAATGAGTATTTTGACCACATCATCCTCTTTATGCATGTTGTCTTACTCCAAGCTGTATAGGCTCGAAAGCCTACTACCAATTAAGCATATTAGGTGATGTGCATCTCTGTAATGAGAAGGGGTGTGGTCTAATGACATCAACACCCGATATCAGGTGTGCATAATTATTAGGCAACTTCCTTTCCTTTGGCAAAATGGGTCAAAAGAAGGACTTGACAGGCTCAGAAAAGTCAAAAATAGTGAGATATCTTGCAGAGGGATGCAGCACTCTTAAAATTGCAAAGCTTCTGAAGCGTGATCATCGAACAATCAAGCGTTTCATTCAAAATAGTCAACAGGGTCGCAAGAAGCGTGTGGAAAAACCAAGGCGCAAAATAACTGCCCATGAACTGAGAAAAGTCAAGCGTGCAGCTGCCAAGATGCCACTTGCCACCAGTTTGGCCATATTTCAGAGCTGCAACATCACTGGAGTGCCCAAAAGCACAAGGTGTGCAATACTCAGAGACATGGCCAAGGTAAGAAAGGCTGAAAGACGACCACCACTGAACAAGACACACAAGCTGAAACGTCAAGACTGGGCCAAGAAATATCTCAAGACTGATTTTTCTAAGGTTTTATGGACTGATGAAATGAGAGTGAGTCTTGATGGGCCAGATGGATGGGCCCGTGGCTGGATTGGTAAAGGGCAGAGAGCTCCAGTCCGACTCAGACGCCAGCAAGGTGGAGGTGGAGTACTGGTTTGGGCTGGTATCATCAAAGATGAGCTTGTGGGGCCTTTTCGGGTTGAGGATGGAGTCAAGCTCAACTCCCAGTCCTACTGCCAGTTTCTGGAAGACACCTTCTTCAAGCAGTGGTACAGGAAGAAGTCTGCATCCTTCAAGAAAAACATGATTTTCATGCAGGACAATGCTCCATCACACGCGTCCAAGTACTCCACAGCGTGGCTGGCAAGAAAGGGTATAAAAGAAGAAAATCTAATGACATGGCCTCCTTGTTCACCTGATCTGAACCCAATTGAGAACCTGTGGTCCATCATCAAATGTGAGATTTACAAGGAGGGAAAACAGTACACCTCTCTGAACAGTGTCTGGGAGGCTGTGGTTGCTGCTGCACGCAATGTTGATGGTGAACAGATCAAAACACTGACAGAATCCATGGATGGCAGGATTTTGAGTGTCCTTGCAAAGAAAGGTGGCTATATTGGTCACTGATTTGTTTTTGTTTTGTTTTTGAATGTCAGAAATGTATATTTGTGAATGTTGAGATGTTATATTGGTTTCACTGGTAAAAATAAATAATTGAAATGGGTATATATTTGTTTTTTGTTAAGTTGCCTAATAATTATGCACAGTAATAGTGACCTGCACACACAGATATCCCCCTAAAATAGCTAAAACTAAAAACAAACTAAAAACTACTTCCAAAAATATTCAGCTTTGATATTAATGAGTTTTTTGGGTTCATTGAGAACATGGTTGTTGTTCAATAATAAAATTAATCCTCAAAAATACAACTTGCCTAATAATTCTGCACTCCCTGTATGGTTTAATCTTCCTTTTCTCGTCCTCCTCCTTTTCCATCATATCAACATGCTTATTAGTCTGCCCTCGCTCCTAATGTTGTAGAAGGTCAGCTCACCTGCAGTCCCTAGCATATAATGTTTTAGAGGGTCAGCTCACCAGCAGGCCCTCACCTACAATCTTTTAGAGGGTCAGCTCACCTGCAGGCCCTCGCATATAATGTTTTAGAGGGTTAGCTCACCTGCAGGCCCTCACATATAATGTTTTACAGGGTCAGCTCACTAGCAGGCTCTCACCTACAATCAAGTGAGCATGCATCGGGCCAGTGCAAGTGACTCAGAGGGACTTCCTGCCTCCATCTCCACTGCATACTGCAACGGTGTGTCTGGGTCCTCTGTCTCATCTTCCTCATCACCCTGTAGATCCTCTGGCTGCTCCTGCTCCTCCTCTCCTGTCACTGAGTAGAAAAACCACCCATTTTGCTACACATTGCCTGTGCTCCAATGTCCTCCTCTACCTCCTTCTCCTCCTCCAGTTCAGCCCCCACAGGGCTCATGTGGCCGTGAGATCTAGGTGCCACGTCTCCATTCCCCTGACCAGACATTGTTACCACCATCTGTTCCAGGACATGAAGCAGTGTAATAACGTTCATCCCGTAGTCCTGGCGACTGACAAATAACGTGGCATTCTTAAAGGTCCAGAGCAAACGGCAAGTGTCACGCATGAGCTGCCATTGGTTGACATCGAAGTTACACAGAGGAGTACTCCTATCAAAATCATTGATGGCCTTTCTCTGTTTGTATAGTCGGTCCAACATATGGAGCGTGGAATTCCAACGGGTGGAAACGTCGCATATCAGCCTATGTTGGGGGATGCCGTTCTGCCGCTGCAGCTCAAGGAGGGTGTGCTTCGTGTTGTACGAGTGGCTGAAGTGCATGCAAAGTTTTCAGACATTTTTAGGATGTCTTGCAGATGGTTGGAAGACTTCAGAAACCGCTTGACAACCAGACTGAACACGTGTGCCATGCACTCCTTGTTGCAGCGGCGACACAATGTTCTTCCCATTGTCGGTCACCATGGTTCTGATTTTGAGTTGTCGGGGACAAAAGCCAGGACTCAATTTCTTGATGAAAGACATGGAGCAGTTTTTCCCCTGTGTAACTCAGTTCGCCCAGGGAAACGAGGTGCAGAACAGTGTGACACCGCCGTGCCCTGCACATGTGGTATGTTGGAAGGGCACTGTGACTTTTCCCTGCAGTGGAGGCTGAGGACATGTTTGAACATGAGAAGGCAGAGGCAGACATTGTTGCAGGACCAACGGCATGACAATGTGGAGGCTGAAGTGGCTTGACCTGGCCAAGTTGCTGGTGTGGCTGTGCAGGAACAACATTCACCCAGTGGACCATAAAGGAGATGTATTGTCCCTGACCGTAGTTACAGCTCCACACATCGGCGCTGCCGTACACTTTAGCAGACACTGACAGGCTCAAGGACTGGTCCACCTTCTGTTCTACATATTTGTGCAGGGCTTGTACTGCCTTTTTCGCAAAGAAATGAAGGCTTGGGACTCTGCACCTCAGCTCGGCACAAGCCATCGGTTCTCTAAAAGGTGCAGAGTCCACCACTTGGAAAGGGAGGGACTGCAGCACCAGCAACTTGGATAGGAGCACATTTAGCTTCTGCGCCGTTGGATGCGTGCACGCATACTGCTGTCTCTTGGCAATCGCTTTGGTGATCGATTGCTGACGGAATGACTGACAAGGAGGAGGAGGGGCAGGAGCATCTTGACCAGTAGAAGATGGGAATGACAGACAGCTCTCTTTGGCTGAGGTGATGGAGCCTTGACTGGCTGAAACAGGGTGCGTGCTATTGGGTGACGCAGTGGTTGCTGCAGCAGGCTGGACCACCACATCGGAGCCACGGTTCTCCCAGGCCACTTTATGGTGATGCTGCATATGTTGACGCAGGGCCGTGGTGCCAAAAAACGGCCACACCGCCGAGTATGTGATTTTCCCCCCAACGGTGCGCACTGACTGACTGCTACCACCGCTGCCTCCGTGAACCCATGCACCACTACTTCCTGGGCAGGTAGGCTGCTGTGAATCAGGTGGTCTACCCCATGCACATTTGGCTCCTGACTTCCCACTGCTGCTACCCAACCATGCTACCGCCTTACTGGCTCAGCCGTTGCCTCGCGGGCAAGCTGCCACCCTCTTCTGCTGAAGAAAAAGCCCCTTCTGCACCCGGCTCCCAAGTGCGATCGGCTTCAATATCATCGAGTAGTGTCTGCACGTCACTGATGTCCTCCTCAACGGTCTGACCACTCGCAACACCACCTCCCACGCCACTCTCCTCATCACTTCTTGTCAGCCTTGAAGAGGAAGCAGAGGATGTCTTCTCCAGATCTTGGCTGGGCTGTAGCTGCTGGCTGTCCTCTAGAAGCTCGTCCTTGCTGTAGAGTGGAACTGAGCCCACAGCATACAATACTTCTGTGGCTGAGGGAACAGCAAAGGACAACAGCAGGTTGAGGACAGGTGAGGGCACAAATCCTGCTCCCGGGCCATGACAACTAATGGTTGTGTCTGACAAACTGTTGGCTGGAGGTGTCTAATGTCACTTGGGATGAAGTGGATGACCGAGTTAACTAATTAAGAACCGCTGGCTTGCTGGTCAAGACACGAGTGATACATGCCCGAAGCTCAGGCCTCTCACTTCGATTCCTGCTGCCACGCCCCATTACTCTGCTGCAACCTCTGCCTGCACCAGAAACATTTAGGCCTCTGCCACTCGTCTGTGCTTCTCCTGGCACTTCTCTGTCTGACATACTTTTAGCTGAACTAAATAAATAAAAATCAAACTAACACACCCCTAAAAGCGACGGAAATATTTTTATTTTTGTACTAAAATAGGCCACTAAACGCTTTCACCAAAAAATTACTGCAACAGTGAAGTGTGTATATATTTTTCTTTTTGTACTGAAATAGGCCACTAAACGCTTTCACCACAAATGACTGCAACAGTGAAATGCTTATATATTTTTCTTTCTGTACTGAAAAAGGCCACTAAACACTTTAACCACAAATAACTGCCATAGTGAAATGTGTATATATTTTTCCTTCTGTTCGGATATAGGCCACTAAACGCTTTCAACACATATAACTGCAACAGTGAAATGCGTATATATTTTTCTTTTTGTACTGAAATAGGCCACTTAAACGCTTTCAACACATATAACTGCAGAAGTGAACTGAGAATATATTTTAATTTTTGTACTGAAATAGGCCACTAAACGCTTTCACCACATATAACTGCAGAAGTGAAATGTGTATATATTTTTCTTTCTGTACTGAAATAGGCCACTAAACGCTTTAACCACAAATAACTGCAACAGTGAAATGCGTATATATATATATATATATATATATATTTTTTTTTTGTACTGAAATAGTCTACTAAACACTTTTACCACAAATAACTGCAACAGTAAAGTGCATGTATATTTTTCTTTTCGTACTGAAATAGACCACTAAAAGCTTTCACCACAAATAACTGCAACAGTGAAGCGTGTATATTTTTTTTCTTTCTGTACTGAAATAGGCCACTGAACACTTTCACCACAAATAACTGTAACGGTGAAGTGCGTAGATATTTTTCTTTTTGTATTGAAATAGGCCACTAAACGCTTTCGCCACAAATAACTGCAACAGTGAAGTGTGTATATATTTCTTTTTTTATACTGAAATAGGCCACTAAACGCTTTCAACACATATAACTGCAGAAGTGAACTGAGAATATATTTTTATTTTTGTACTGAGATAGGCCACTGAACGCTTTCATCACAAATAACTGCATCAGTGAAGTGCGTATATATTTTTCTTTTTGTACTGAAATAGGCCACTAAACGCTTTCAACACATATAACTGCAGAAGTGAACTGATAAATATATTTATATTTTTGTACTGAAATAGGCCACTAAACGCTTTCACCACATATAACTGCAGAAGTGAAATGTGTATATATTTTTCTTTCTGTACTAAAATAGGCCACTAAACGCTTTAACCACAAAACACTGCAACAGTAAAGTGCATGTATATTTTTCTTTTTGTACTGAAATAGACCACTAAACGCTTTCACCACAAATAACTGCAACAGTGAAGTGTGTATATTTTTTTTCTTTCTGTACTGAAATAGGCCACTGAACGCTTTCAACACTAATAACTGCAACGGTGAAGTGCGTAGATATTTTTCTTTTTGTATTGAAATAGGCCACTAAACGCTTTCGCCACAAATAACTGCAACAGTGAAGTGTGTATATATTTTTCTTTTTATACTGAAATAGGCCACTAAACGCTTTCAACACATATAATTGCAGAAGTGAACTGAGAATTTATTTAACTGCAACAGTGAAGTGTGTATATTTTTTTTCTTTCTGTACTGAGATAGGCCACTGAACGCTTTCATCACAAATAACTGCATCAGTGAAGTGCGTATATATTTTTCTTTTTGTACTGCAATAGGCCACTAAACGCTTTCAACACATATAACTGCAGAAGTGAACTGAGAATATATTTATATTTTTGTACTGAAATAGGCCACTAAACGCTTTCACCACAAATAACTGCAGCAGTAAAGTGCGTATATATTTTTCAATTTCTACAAAAATAGGCCACTAAAGGCTTTTCAAACTAGCACTTGCACCCCAATAACAAGAACAAATTGCTGGAATGACAGAGGTGTATAATGGCTATTTGGATCCCCAAATAATCTTTCCCTGCACTTGTAAATAGAGATGTCCCGAACTATTTGCCGGCGAACAGTTCCCGGCGAACATAGCTTGTTCGCGTTCGCATCGGTGGGCGAACATATGCGATGTTCGGTCCGCCCCCTATTCATCATCATTGTGTAAACTTTGACCCTGTACCTCACAGTCAGCAGACACATTCCAGTCAATCAGCATCATACCCTCCCTCCCAGACCCTCCCACCTCCTGGACAGCATCCATTTTAGATTCATTCGGAAGCTGCATTCTTAGTGAGAGGAGGGACAGTGTAGCTGCTGCTGATTTAATAGGGAAATCGATAGCTAAGCTAGTGTATTTAATGTTCTAGGGCTAGAACATTAGTCTGCTTTTTTTTTTTTTCTGTGTAATCTAATTGCAGTTTCCTGCTAGCGTGTCCAGCGTGTGTGTCAGGCTCACAGCGCATACTGTGCCCACTTGCCCAGTGCCACCACTCATATCTGGTGTCACAGTAGCTTGCATTAAAAAAAAAAAAAAAAACTTTTTTGACTGTAATATAATAGCAGTCAGTTGCCGGCACACGCGTGTGTTTCATGCCCTGCAAGTGCATAGTGTCACCAGCGCAACTCATATCTGGTGTCACAGTAGATTACATTTAAAGAAAAACAACAATTTTGACTGTGAATAAATAGCAGTCAGTTGCACACACGTGTTTGTGTGTTTAAGGCCCAGCTGCAAGTGCATAGTGTCACCAGCGCTACTCATATCTGGTGTCACAGAATATTACATTTTAAAAAAAACAACAATTTTGACTGCGAATAAATAGCAGTCAGTTGCACACACGTGTTTGTGTGTTTAAGGCCCAGCTGCAAGTGCATAGTGTCACCAGCGCAACTCATATCTGGTGTAACAGTAGATTACATTTAAAGAAAAACAACAATTTTAAATGTGAATAACTAGCAGTCAGTTGCACACACGTGTTTGTATGTTTATGGCCCAGCTGCAAGTGCATAGTGTCACCAGCGCTACTCATATCTGGTGTAACAGTAGATTACATTTAAAGAAAAACAACAATTTTGACTGTGAATAAATAGCAGTCAGTTGCACACACGTGTTTGTGTGTTTAAGGCCCTGCTGCAAGCGCATAGTGTCACCAGCTTAACTCATATCTGGTGTCACAGTAGCTTGCATGCATAGTACAACTAAACTAATAAAAAAAAATGATAGGCAAAGGCAGGCCACCCCGCAGGGGCCCTCGTGGTCGTGGTGCTGTGATTCCCTTTGGCCCTTTTTTTTCTGTGTAATCTAATTGCAGTTTCCTGCTAGCGTGTCCAGCGTGTGTGTCAGGCTCACAGCGCATACTGTGCCCACTTGCCCAGTGCCACCACTCATATCTGGTGTCACAGTAGCTTGCATTAAAAAAAAAAAAAAAAACTTTTTTGACTGTAATATAATAGCAGTCAGTTGCCGGCACACGCGTGTGTTTCATGCCCTGCAAGTGCATAGTGTCACCAGCGCAACTCATATCTGGTGTCACAGTAGATTACATTTAAAGAAAAACAACAATTTTGACTGTGAATAAATAGCAGTCAGTTGCACACACGTGTTTGTGTGTTTAAGGCCCAGCTGCAAGTGCATAGTGTCACCAGCGCTACTCATATCTGGTGTCACAGAATATTACATTTTAAAAAAAACAACAATTTTGACTGCGAATAAATAGCAGTCAGTTGCACACACGTGTTTGTGTGTTTAAGGCCCAGCTGCAAGTGCATAGTGTCACCAGCGCAACTCATATCTGGTGTAACAGTAGATTACATTTAAAGAAAAACAACAATTTTAAATGTGAATAACTAGCAGTCAGTTGCACACACGTGTTTGTATGTTTATGGCCCAGCTGCAAGTGCATAGTGTCACCAGCGCTACTCATATCTGGTGTAACAGTAGATTACATTTAAAGAAAAACAACAATTTTGACTGTGAATAAATAGCAGTCAGTTGCACACACGTGTTTGTGTGTTTAAGGCCCTGCTGCAAGCGCATAGTGTCACCAGCTTAACTCATATCTGGTGTCACAGTAGCTTGCATGCATAGTACAACTAAACTAATAAAAAAAAATGATAGGCAAAGGCAGGCCACCCCGCAGGGGCCCTCGTGGTCGTGGTGCTGTGATTCCCTTTGGCCCTAGAATAATGCCCAGTGTTCAGAGGCCACGTACCCTGAACTCGAAAAGTTCTCAGGACATAGTTGACTGGCTAACACAGGACACCCAATCTTCTACAGCTTCCGCTCGGAACCTTGACGCACCATCCTCCTCCAGCTCAGCTTTGGGCACCTCTCAAGTTACCACTCCCCCGCCTGCCGCCACCACCAACACTAGCACCACAGCCGCTTCACTTGATCTATCAGAGGAGTTATTTACACATCAGTTGGAAGAAATGAGTGATGCGCAACCATTATTGAAAGAGAATTTGGATAACAGGGATATGTCTCAGTCAGGCAGCATTACACACATGGACGTATGGTGTGATGATGATGATGTTTTACCCGCTGCTGCTTCCTTTGCTGAGTTGTCAGATACAAGTGAAGCGGTTGATGATTACGATGTGTCCATGGATGTCACGTGAGTGCCCGCTCGAAGAGAAGAAGAACAGGGGGAATGTTCAGATGCGGAGACAGAGAGGAGGAGGAGGAAACGAGTTGGAAGCAGGGGGAGGTCGTCGCAAGGAGCTAGTGGCACAGTCAGACAGCATGCATTGGCAAAGCTCAGCAGTGTGGCATTTTTTTGTGTGTCTGCCTCTGACACCAGCAATGCCATTTGCAACCTGTGCCAAAAGAAACTGAGTCGTGGGAAGTCCAACACCCACCTAGGTACAACTGCTTTGCGAAGGCACATGATCGCACATCACAAACGCCTATGGGATCAACACATGAGTACAAGCAGCACACAAACTCAAAGCCGCCATCCTCCTCCTGGTCCAGCATTTTCAGCCACGTCAACCACTGCTGTCCTCCTTGCCCCCTCTCAACCACCCGCCACTCCGCCTCTCGCCTTGAGCAGCTTCTGCTCATCTGCCCACAGTCAGGTATCTGTCAAGGACATGTTTGAGCGTAAGTAGCCAATGTCACAAAGTCACCCCCTTACTGGCGTCTGACAGCTGGCTTGTCGGAACTCTTAGCCCGCCAGTTTTTACCATACAAGCTGGTGGAGTCTGAGGCCTTCCAAAAATTTGTAGCTATTGGGACACGGCAGTGGAAGGTACCCGGCCAAAATTTCTTTGCACAAAAGGCAATCCCCAACCTGTACTCGATTGTGCAAAAGGAAGTAATGGCATGTCTGGCACATAGTGTTGGGGCAAGGGTCCATCTGACCACTGATACCTGGTCTGCAAAGCACGGTCAGGGCAGGTATATCACGTACACTGTGCATTGGGTAAACCTGCTGACGACTGCCAAGCATGGAATGCGTGGCTCTGCAGAGGAGTTGGTGACACCGCCACGACTTGCAGGCAGGCCTGCTGCCACCTCCTCTACTCCTCCTACTCCATCCTCTTCCATAACCTCCTCGGCTGAGTCCTTTTCTGCTGCTGCGTCTTGCTCCACATCAACGGCAGCCCCCAGCTCCCCAGGAGCTATTCCACATCCCGGATACGACAGTGTCACGCCGTCTTGGGGATGACTTGCCTGAAAGCAGAGAGTCACACCGGACCAGCACTCCTGTCCGCCCTGAACGCACAGGTGGATCAGTGGCTGACTCCGCACCAACTGGAGATCGGCAAAGTGGTGTGTGACAACGGAAGCAATTTGTTGGCGGCATTGAATTTGGGCAAGTTGACACATGTGCCGTGCATGGCACATGTGTGTAATCTGATCATTCAAAGCTTTGTGCATAAGTACCCAGGCTTACAGGACATCCTTAAGCAGGCCAGGAAGGTGTGTGGCCATTTCAGGCGTTCCTACACGGCCATGGCGCACTTTTCAGATATCCAGCGGCGAAATAACATGCCAGTGAGGCGCTTGATTTGCGACAGCCCGACACGTTGGCATTCAACACTCCTAATGTTCGACCGCCTGCTCCAACAAGAAAAAGCCGTCAACGAGTATTTGTATGACCGGGGTGCTAGGACAGCCTCTGCGGAGCTGGGAATTTTTTTGCCACGTTACTGGACGCTCATGCGCAATGCCTGTAGGCTCATGCGTCCTTTTGAGGAGGTGACAAACCTAGTCAGTTGCACCAAAGGCACCATCAGCGACATCATCCCATTTGTTTTCTTCCTGGAGCGTGCCCTGCGAAAAAGTGCTAAATCAGGCCGTAGATGAGCGTGAAGAGGAAGAGGAAGAGTTGTGGTCACCATCACCACCAGAAACAGCCTTATCAGCATCGCTTGCTGGACCTGCGGCAACACTGGAAGAAGAGTGTGAGGAAGAGGAGTCAGAGGAGGAATGTGGCTTTGAGGAGGAGGAGGAAGACCAACCACAGCAGGCATCCCAGGGTGCTCGTTGTCACCTATCTGGTACCCGTGGTGTTGTACGTGGCTGGGGGGAAGAACATACCTTCAGTGAGATCAGTGAGGATGAGGAACGGGACATGAGTAGCTCGGTATCCAACCTTGTGCAAATGGGGTCTTTCATGCTGTCGTGCCTGTTGAGGGACCCTCGTATAAAAAGGCTGAAGGAGAACGACCTGTACTGGGTGGCCACGCTACTAGACCCCCGGTATAAGCAGAAAGTGCCTGAAATGTGACCGAATTACCACAGTTCTAAAATAAATTTAAAAGTATGCGTATAAGGGTGATGTCACAGCACACGGTAATCTAACAGGGGAAGAGGTGAAAATAATCCTCCTCCTACCACGACCACGCCGGCAAGGACAGGACGCTTTACAGACGTGTTGTTGATGGAGGACATGTGGATCTTTTTAAGTCCTACGCATCGCCACAGCCCTTCGTGGTCCACCCTCAGACAACGACTCGACCGACAGGTAGCCGACTACCTCGCCTTAACTGCAGATATCGACACTCTGAGGAGCGATGAACCCCTTGACTACTGGGTGTGCAGGCTTGACCTGTGGCCTGAGCTATCCCAATTTGCGATAGAACTTCTGGCCTGCCCCGCTTCAAGTGTCCTGTCAGAAAGGACCTTCAGTGCAGCAGGAGGTATTGTCACTGAGAAGAGAAGTCGCCTAGGTCAAAAAAGTGTAGATTACCTCACCTTTATTAAGATGAATGAGGGATGGATCCCGAAAGGACTGACAGTGGGTGATACATTCGACTAAAAAAGGCCTGATGAGATGAGCTGCCTTGGGCTAAAAATGGTCCACACGCTGCTGTATTTTATCTCTGAATGCCGGATGACTTGCGTGACTTATCCGCCACCAACTAGGGTTTAAGCCGCAATGTTTTAGGGCACTTTCTGCCTGGGAAACATCAATTTTTCTGGCCGCTGCTAGAGCAGCGGCTGCAACAATGCCTAATTTTTCAGGCATGTGTACATGCCAAATTTTTCTGGCCTCTGGTGCTGCAATTTGGCTGCAAAAAAAAAAAAAAAAAAGAGGCATATACATATGTCAATTCCCCTTCGTGCTCGTTACCTTGTTGTGGTGAAGGAGCTTGCGTATCACAATGAAGCGACCACATCTATGAGTGTGTTGGCAATGGCAATGTTGGCACACCCAAGATGATAAGGTCGTTGCTTCATTGTGAACAGACCAAAAGCGATCGGCTTGATAATTTTGCATAGAAAAAACATTAATTTTCTTTGTGATCATCTAAGGTGATCATTAAAGCCTACTAGGCCAACAATGGGCCCACACTGCAGAATCATTGTTTTCTGGGTCACTTAACTGTCACTGAACTACCTCAGCAAGACCATAGGCTTTGAAAAATCCCCATCGCCTGCAATCTCCCAAACGTGCGCACGAGCACAGCCATCACTACACCAAGATTGACGCATAGAGGAATAAAATTTATGTCATAAGTGTGTCAACTATTGACAACTCTTTGCGGTTGTCTAAAATCTATTCCATACACGTCCCCTGATAGGGGACCTAACAGGGATTAAACTGATAGGAATCGTACTACTTAACACACCACTCCTATCTGGTGGCACAGTAGATTGCACGCACAGTGCCCCAAATTGGAAGTAGGAGGACCGACCAAGCATCTTTTTCCATCTCCCGATTCCTAAAATCTATTCCATATACACGTCCCCTAATAGGGGACGTAACAGGGATTAAACTGATAGGAATAGTACTACTTAACACACCTTATAATAATAATAATAATAATAATAATAATAATAATAATAATAATACTAGTGGACTTAACAGGGATTAAACTGATAGGAATATTACTACTTAACACACCACTCCTATCTGGTGGCACAGTAGATTGCACGCACAGTGCCCCAAATTGGAAGTAGGAGGACCGACCAAGCATCTTTTTCCATCTCCCGGTTCCTAAAATCTATTCCATACACGTCCCCTGATAGGGGACGTAGCAGGGATTAAACTGATAGGAATAGTACTAGTTAACACACTTTATAATAACGCAGAGAGAAGCAACGCAGAGAGAGGAGTCTGAAGAAGAGGAGTCAGAGGAGGAAGGTGGCTTTGAGGAGGTGGAAGACCAAACACAGCAGGCGTCCCAGGGGGCTTGTTGTCACCTTTCGGGGACCCTTGGTGTTGTACGTGGCTGGGTGGAGGAAGAGACCTTCAATGACATCAGTGAGGACAAGGAACGGGACATGGCTAGTTTGGTATCCAACCTTGTGCAAATGGGGAGTTTGCGGTTGTGCAAATAGACTGTTTGCGGTTGTTTGTGGTGCGTTAAACAGGGAGTTTGGTCTGTCATAGTTTGGTCTGTCACTGTGAAGCGGGCGTAACCCTTACACTACCTGATCGATACAACATCATACCTGATGTTTTAAAGCAAGTTATTCCAAACAATTTAGGGATGTTAGGTGATTTATGCCCTTTATGGATTAAAACCCGACTCTGCGTCAACTACGTAATTTTCCATGGGAGTTTTGCCATGGATCCCCCTCCGGCATTCCACAGTCCAGGTGTTAGTCCCCTTGAAACAACTTTTCCATCACTATCGTGGCCAGAAAGAGTCCCTGTGAGTCGCGTTCTCCGTTCGCTAACGGACAATTTTATGTTTGCGACATCTCTACTTGTAAATTGCTTTTCTAGCACTGTCCCTAGCGCCTTCCAAAGTCTCTCCCTGCACTAAGATGCTGTGAAATTCTTCCCTATCCTTTACCTGCACTTATAAATAGTTTTTTCAGTTTTTTTTGCATAATGAGGTTTTTTCCTATTGCTGTCCCTAGCGCCTTCTCACTTCTGTCCCTCAGAACTCAGGACTCAGAACGCTGGAAAATTTCTGAATCTAAGATGGCCGCCGTATTTTTAGGGCTGTGACATCAAAGAGATGATTGGCTGCATGCATGTTAGTCTGGGTGATCCCGCCTTCCCAGACTGCCTTTTTTCATGTCTTCACAAGTGCAGCAACTATTTTAGGAAAAATGTGATCCGTTACTTCTAAGCGCGAGGAAATTCGCATTTGTTGCGAATCAAATTTTTCCTGAAATTCGGATCGAATTCCACTTCATCAACTTCGATTCGCTCATCTCTAATTATAATATTGATAGTATCAATAATAATTGCCAATCCATATGATTATCAATTGTGTCATAGGATGTTGACTTAATATAAATTTATCGCAATGGTATGTATAGCATAAGAAATGTATCACAACTGGGTACGCATGTTAAACCCTTTTCCTTACATCAGCTTGTGCACCAAAAAATGGTGCATCAAAATTGTGTCATATTTTAAACATCCTCTTTCAAAAACTGTTAAGGAAGGTGTAAGTCTGCAAAAACAAATAATGCATTTGGTGCATAATATAGATTCCACTATTTATCAAACATTTTGCTCCGAAAATATTCTCTAATATGTGTTGTTGAAATTATAATTATTTAACATTTTTTGAAAATTGTTCTAACTTATTGATGACGCAAATTATATAAATGCCAGAACTGTGGTTAATAATATACTAATGTTCTTTATACCACTTTAAAATCAATGAGTTATTAGAATTCTCAATATAATTTCTAAAATCCTATTCTTATGTAAATATTTAAAGTGTACCTGAGTTTTCAAAAAAAAAGTTTGCATAGTGGCTGCACTTCATTGTATAATCAATTCATAACTATAAAGGAACAGGTATTTTTTGGGCTTCCCTACTGTCTTTATCAGTAGTATTATTCCCTGTTTCAGAGGCACAATCAGATGCATTTCTCTCACAAGTAGTGGGTTTCTCCCTTCTTAAGGAGTCTGCCAGTACTCTATTGCAGTGACCTCACTTCCCTTACTTCTCATCATATTTTTTCTAGGGAACTCATAAAGTTGATAAGGAGGGGGAATCAGATTTACAGACACAAGAGCTTCTTTGCTTTTCAAAAGCTATGTAGAAGCACTGATTTTATCAGGCTCAGAAGCTTAGCTAGCTCTGAACACCTCCCTCCCATTTCCTGTGAACCATTTTGCTACTAGGGATGGGTCTTGCCTAACAAAAGGCAGTGGACTACCAATTAGGTAGAAGTCAGTCTCCTAATAGCCATGACTTTGCAGATTTTTCCAGGTAGATGCAGGCATATTTTTTTAATAAGGTGATTTATAAATTAGCTATTTATACAATTCTCTATTAAATTAAATTATGTGAAAGCATAGTGACTCTTTAAGGTATATCCCCAGGGTATGCCATAAATGTGCAAAAGGTATGAAGCCCTACCAGTGAGTACCACAATTATCTTGAGAATAGAGTTCCATTTTTCACTGCCAGGAATGAAGAGAAATACACATACATGGCTCTCTGCAGTCACTTCCATGGCAAAAATTTCTGAGCATGTTTTCAACTCTCATAGAAGGGAATGGAGAGAGCCACGCAATCGTAGGATACCTCTCCATTCCTTGCAGGACAAGACAGAACCTATAGAATGTAAAATATAAAATGTATATATTCAATTCTGGAAAAATGGTATGCATCGATTATCAATAATCAAATTTAGTTTTTCTTTAGTTTTACTTTAGATTTTTGCTTTCAGAAAGCAGATATGACTAAAGAGTGCACACATGCATTTGTCATAGAATAATAACTGCCTGGAAAACAATTTCTATCCCTTTAATATATTCCTATAGATGTTTAAAAGCGGCTTTGTTTTCAAATACCATATCAGCATTTCACTCACAAAAGATCAATTAACTTTATAGTTCACCTCGTGAAAACTTTTACTTGGAAATGCATATTGGCAAAAGTAACGTATTGACTGATTTCTTAATATTTTATTTTGATAACAAGAGACATGAGCTTTGGAAGACTAATCCAGAATGTGCTTGATCAAATGGATTTAGAATTAGTTTGTCAGAGGTTATTACCTGGGGAATAATCTCATCTCTAATGGAAATATTCCAGCATAAGCTGTATAATTATCACCACTGCAAGCTATTAATGTCATTGATTTCCTGTCATATGAAAACAACAAAACTCTTTAAAATTCAGCATGATGTGAACAATGTGTTTTCAAATGACTTCATAATGAACATCTGACTTGTGTGTGAATCTTTGAAAAATGTAATAAAGGAGCTGGGTTCATTACATAAAAATATGGGGGGCAAATACAAAACACTGAATTTCTATTCTGTTGGAAGAGTTTTCCTGATACCCTCGTACTGAATAAACCATGCATAACAGGTATATTTTGCCAGCCTAAACCTCACCAAAAAGGATAAGATAGATTTATATTACCAATAGCTTAGTATATTTTTCTGAGAAGCTTAACCCCTAAGGGTATGGCCACTGAGGTGGAAAATCCTCAAGGAATTTTGTTGAAATCCACGCAAAATTAGCTTTTCCTTGGGCATTGTTGCAGGAATTACAGTGGGTCTTCCCTTGCACTCAACCCTTACATTGCAGAGGTTGAAAGCCATGTGTAAAACCACAGAATAGATTGACATGCTGGATATTGAAAATCGACAGCACAAGTCATTTTACACTCAGTTCACTGCTGATGTACTGCAAATGCTGCAGATTTTCCACATGTAATTCTGCTTCACTTAATCCGTATAATTTACACCACATGGGGCCATATCCTTAAAAGAGTTGTCCAGGAATTTTTCTCCTATCTAGTGGGACTTTTGAGGAGATCTATACTTACCTGTTCCATCCATTGTCTTCTGGCTCTGTGGCTTCTGCATGGACGGGGTCACGTGCAGCACTACAGCCAATGACTGGCCTCAGAGGTGATGTGTCCCAAAATGGCATGTGATCCAGCAATGACATGTCACTTGAGCCAGCCAATATAGGTATTTGAATGTCTCATTGGGTAGACTCCTTTATTCTTTCAGAAAAAAAAAAACAACAGGGGTGAAGTAAAGGAGGTCAGCCATAACCAGGTACTCCTTCAAACATTGTACTTCTTCTTTTGCTCCATTGCAGACAAAGGTAGCTGTATAAATTCCTACGTGCTGAGCTCTCCTTGATGGTGGTTACAGGCACACAGCTTTGTAATATGTGAAGTGAAGCAGGAGATTTATTCCTGTATTTAAACCAGTTGCCTGGTTTAAAGGGAAACTTTTTATTAATTACATTTTATTATTAACAAAAATTTCTTCTGGCTAACTTGGCCATTTCTGGCAATTATATGACTTGCTCCCTATTGACTGCTGTGGAACATCTGAAAATAGCCAAGCTATAGCTGTGAATGGAGAGGATGCTGTCTATGAGCAGTGGACTCTCCTTCATATTGGAGCCCCATTATATGGATAGAAGAGAATCCATAAGGTGGGATTCAAATCTATCTGATATTTGTGATATATCCTAGCAATATGCCACAAATGTTTAGATGGATGCTTTGTGTACTGCATTGCCTTGGTGTGCTTGATTCATGCATACTGGGAAATTGGAGATGGAGGGGGGCCATGCTATGTTTTGTTTTGGGGCCCTTTTGTGTATGATCCTGGTCTATGGTGAATACAATTCAAATACATGGAGAAATTACAGAATTTAACAAGACAAGGGATTTCAGAAATCAGGGGTATACATTGAGACTCCTTGGCCCCAATGCATACCCTGTGTGTGTAATTTAGATCACAGATGTCCTCTTATGAGGGAGAGGAAACTCTGGGACCCTTCAGGCAACAAAGCCTAGGTGTAACTGCATTTTACAGTCGTGGCCAAAAGTTTTGAGAATTACATAAATATTGGAAATTGGAAAAGTTGCTGCTTACGTTTTTATAACATCAATTTGCATATACTCCAGAATGTTATGAAGAGTGATCAGATGAATTGCATAGTCCTTCTTTGCCATGCAAATTAAATTAATCCCTAAAAAACCTTTCCACTGCATTTCATTGCTGTCATTAAAGGACCTGCTGAGATAATTTCAGTAATCGTCTTGTTAACTCAGGTGAGAATGTTGACAAGCACAAGGCTGGAGATCATTATGTCAGGCTGATTGGGTTAAAATGGCAGACTTGACATGTTAAAAGGAGGGTGGTGCTTGAAATCATTGTTCTTCCATTGTTAACCATGGTGACCTGCAAAGAAACGCGTGCAGCCATCATTGCGTTGCATAAAAATGGCTTCACAGGCAAGGATATTGTGGCTACTAAGATTGCACCTCAATCAACAATTTATAGGATCAACAAGAACTTCAAGGAAAGAGGTAAAATTCTTGTTAAGAAGGCTTCAGGGCGTCCAAGAAAGTCCAGCAAGCGCCAGGATCGTCTCCTAAAGAGGATTCAGCTGCGGGATCGGAGTGCCACCATTGCAGAGCTTGCTCAGGAATAGCAGCAGGCAGGTGTGAGCGCATCTGCACGCACAGTGAGGCGAAGACTTTTGGAAGATGGCCTGGTGTCAAAAAGGCCAGCAAAGAAGCCACTTCTCTCAAAAAAAAACATCAGGGACAGATTGATCTTCTGCAGAAAGTATGGTGAATGGACTGCTGAGGACTGGGGCAAAGTCATATTCTCCGATGAAGCCTCTTTCCGATTGTTTGGGGCATCTGGAAAAAGGCTTCTCCGGAGAAGAAAAGGTGAGCGCTACCATCAGTCCTGTGTCATGCCAACAGTAAAGCATCCTGAGACCATTCATGTGTGGGGTTGCTTCTCATCCAAGGGAGTGGGCTCACTCACAATTTTGCCTAAAAACACAGCCATGAATAAAGAATGGTACCAGAACACCCTCCAACAGCAACTTCTTTCAACAATCCAACAACAGTTTGGTGAAGAACAATGCATTTTCCAGCACGATGGAGCACCGTGCCATAAGGCAAAAGTGATAACTAAGTGGCTCGGGGACCAAAACGTTGACATTTTGGGTCCATGGCCTGGAAACTCTCCCATTGAGAACTTGTGGTCAATCCTCAAGAGGCGGGTGGACAAAAAAAAACCCACTAATTCTGACAAACTTTTTAAAAAGCCACAAAAAAGTCTAGCGTTGCTAGACAATTTTTTTTGATTTAGGTCACTTTTGCATGACCGTATGGCTTTTTCAGTATTTTGCGGTCCGTTTTAAATGAATCCGTTGTTCCGTTTTTTGCTTCTGTTGTGTTTCCGTTTCCGTTCCGTTTTTTAGTTCAGTTTTTCTGTATGTCATATACAATATCCAATAATTACATAGAAAAAATTGGGCTGGACATAAAATTTTCAATAGATGGTTCCGCAAAAATGGAACGGATACGGAAGACATACGGATGCATTTCCGTATGTGCTCTGTTTTTTTTGCGGACCCATTGACCCATTTGCGGGCAATAATAGGACATGTTCTATCTTTCAACGGAACGGAAAAACATTGAAATGAATGGTTCCATATACGAACCGTATACGGAACGCAAAACGGCTCATAAACGGGAAAAAAAACGGTGGTGTGAAAGAGGCCTTAAGGATAAAAAAATGTATCAAACAACATGGGACATTTGAGAAATGTATCATAAAGTAAAAAAATTTTTTGTATTTTTGCCTTCTCCCTATTTTTGCACCTTTCTGCAGTTTGGTTTTATATATTTTTTTAATTTTTCACGGGGGGGGCGTTGATCGGAACAAGGTGCCTGCTCAAATCATTGAGCAGGCACTTCGGCTAAATGCGCGGGGGTCCCGTGACCCCCCCGTGTCGGCGATCGCCACAAACCGCAGGTTAATTCAGATCTGCGGTTTGCGGCTTTTCTAAGTTGCGGCGGCGGCGGTGGTGCCATCGGGACCCGATGGCATGGAAGGCAGCGCGATGTTTAAGAAAGGCATCGTGCTGCCTTCCGGTGAAGAGCCTGTGAGATCCAGCCCCTTGGATCTCACAGGCCGGAAGTTGTATGAGTAATACACACAGTATTACTCATACAGCCAATGCATTCCAATACAGAAGTATTGGAATGCATTGTAAAGGATTAGACCCCCAAAAGTTCAACTCCCAAAGTGGGACAAAAAATAAAATGAAAATAAAAGTTTAAAAATAAAGTTTTCCCCCCAAAAAATTAAAAGTTTCAAGTAAAAATAAACAAAAACGTCATTTTCCCCAAATAAAGTAAAAAAAAATTGGTAAAAAATAGGGGGAAAAAAAAGTATACATATTAGGTATCGCCGCTTCCGTATCAACCGGCTCTATAAACATATCACATGACCTAACCCCTCAGATGAACACCATAAAAAATAAAAAATAAAAACTGTGCTAAATTAAAAAAAAATTGTCACCTTACATCACAAAAAGTACAACAGCAAGCGATCAAAAAGGCGTTTGCCCACCAAAATAGTACCAATCTAACCATCACCTCATGAGCCCCTACCTGAGACAATCGCCCAAAAAATAAAAAACTATGGCTCAGAATATGGAGACACTAAAACATCCTTTTTTTGGTTTGAAAAAAGCTGTTATTGTGTAAAACTTACATAAATAAATAAAAAGTATACATATTTGGTATAGCCGCGTTCATATAGACCGGCTCTATAAAAATATCACATGACCTACCCACTCAGATGAACACCATAAAAAATAAAAAATAAAAACTGTGCTAAATAAATCATTTTTTTGTCACCTTACATCACAAAAAGTGTAATAGCAAGCGATCAAAAAGTCATATGCACCCCAAAATAGTGCCAATCAAACAGTCATCTTATCCCTCAAAAAATGAGACCCTACCTAAGATAATCGCCTAAAAACTGAAAAAACTATGGCTCTCAGAATATGGAGACACTAAAACTTGATTTTTTTTTTGTTTCAAAAATGATATTATTGTGTAATACTTACATAAATAAAAAAAGTATACATACTAGGTATCGCCGTGTCCGTATCGTCCGGCTCTATAAAAATATCACATGACCTAACCCCTCAGATGAACACCGTAAAAAAATTTCAATAAAAACTGTGGTAAATAAACCATTTTTGGTCACCTTACATCACAAAAAGTGTAATTGCAAGCGATCAAAAAGTCACACGCACCCCAAAATAGTGCTAATAAAACCGTTATCTCATCCCGCAAAAATCATACCCTACCCAAGGTAATTGCCAAAAAAAGAAAAAATTATGGCTCTCAGACTATGGAAACACTAAAACATGATTTTTTTTGCTTCAAAAATGAAATCATTGTGTAAAACTTACATAAATAAATAAAAAAGTATACATAATAGGTATCGCCGCATCCGTGACAACCTGTCCTATAAAAATATCACATGATCTAACCTGTCAGATGAATGTTGTAAATAACAAAAAAAAAACGGTGCTAAAACAGCTATTTCTTGTTACCTTGCCTCATAAAAAGTGTAATATAGAGCAACCAAAAATCATAAGTACCCTAAACTAGTACCAACAAAACTGTCATCCTATCCCGTAGTTTCTAAAATGAAGTCACTTTTTTGAGTTTCTACTCTAGGGGTGCATCAGGGAGGCTTCAAATGGGACATGGTGTCAAAAAAAACAGTCCAGCAAAATCTGCCTTTCAAAAACCATATCGCATTCCTTTCCTTTTTCTCCCTGCCGTGTGCCCGTACAGAAGTTTACGACCACATATGGGGTGTTTCTGTAAACTACAGAATCAGGGCCATAAATATTAAGTTTTGTTTGGCTGTTAACCCTTGCTTTGTTACTGGGAAAAATTGATTAAAATGGAAAATTTGGAAGAAAAATTTAAATTTTGAAATTTCATTTCCATTTGCCAATAACTCTTGTTGAACACCTAAAGGGTTAACGACGTTTGTAAAATCTGTTTGGAATACCTTGAGGGGTGTAGTTTCTTAGATGGGGTCACTTTTATGGAGTTTCTACTCTAGCGGTGCATCAGCGGGGCTTCAAATGGGACATGGTGTTAAGAAAACCAGTCCAGCAAAACCTGCCTTCCAAAAACCATATGGGATTCCTTTCTTTCTGCGCCCTGCCGTGTGCCCGTATCAATGGTTTACAACCACATATGGGGTGTTTCTGTAAACTACAGAATCAGGGCTATAAATATTGAGTTTAGTTTTGCTGTTAACCCTTGCTTTGTAACTGGAAAAAAATTATTAAAATGGAAAATCTGCCAAAAAAGTGAAATTTTTTAATTGTATCTCTATTTTCCATTAATTCTTGTGGAACACTTAAAGGGTTAACAAAGTTTGTAAAATCAGTTTTGAATACCTTGAGGGGTGTAGTTTCTTAGATGGGGTCACTTTTTTGGAGTTTCTACTCTAGGGGTGCATCAGGGGGGCTTCAAATGGGACATGGTGTCAAAAAAAACAGTCCAGCAAAACCTGCCTTCCAAAAACCGTATGGGATTCCTTTCCTTCTGCGCCCTGCCGTGTGCCCGTATCAGCGGTTTACAACCATATATGGGGTGTTTCTGTAAACTACAGAATCAGGGCTATAAATATTGAGTTTTGTTTGGCTGTTAACCCTTGCTTTGTAACTGGAAAAAAAATATTAAAATGGAAAATCTGCCAAAAAAAGTTACATTTTGAAATGTTATCTCTATTTTCCATTAATTCTTGTGGAACACCTAAAGGGTTAACGACGTTTGTAAAATCAGTTTTGAATACCTTGAGGGGTGTAGTTTATAGAATGGGGTCATTTTTGGGTGGTTTCTATTATGTAAGCCTCGCAAAGTGACTTCAGACCTGAACTGGTCCCTAAAAATTGGGTTTTTGAAAATTTCTGAAAAATTTCAAGATTTGCTTCTAAACTTCTAAGCCTTGTAACATCCCAAAAAAATAAAATATCATTCCCAAAATTATCCAGACATGAAATAGACATATGGGGAATGTAAAGTAATTATTATTTTTGGAGGTATTACTATGTATTATAGAAGTAGAGAAAGTGAAACTTGGAAATTTGCAATTTTTTACAAATTTTGGGTAAATTTGGTATTTTCTTATAAATAAAAATGAATTTTTTTTACTTCATTTTACCAGTGTCATGAAGTACAATATGTGACAAAAAAAAACTATCTCAAAATGGCCTGGATAAGTCAAAGCGTTTTAAAGTTATCAGCATTTAAAGTGACACTGGTGAGATTTGCAAAAAATGGCCAAGTCATTAAGGTGAAATAGGGCTGAGTCCTTAAGGGGTTAATGTCTATTCTGAATTATAAAATTGTCAGGGTTTTTTTCTTGTTGTTTTTTTTGCATGGCACTTTATTCATTAGTTTTGTGTATGTTGGGGGTGTTTGAGTCTATATCATTCACTTATGCTCCAAAGCCAGTTCCAATAACGAAAACTTTTATTTTGCTTGATAGAACTGTCAATCATTTCTATGAGTCCTCTCATGTCCTCAAGGAAGATTGAACACAAAAAAACTGATTGATTTAGAAAATGTCTGCCATAAACATCATTCCATCAAACAGATATTAGTTTTACCTTACTTTGAAGTTATTAAACATTTTAGATACTTTGATTGATTTTATGATATAGAGTATACACAAAAAATATTCAGCGAGATCAGATAGATGGGTACCCACAAGGGGAATACAAATAACATGATCCAGGAGATGAAAAGATGTTTGCCGAGGAATGTTATTCTCAAGCAAAATGAAATTTTATATCAACATGGAAGGAAGACTTCAATGACCTATGAAGTAACAATTTCCCATAAAATATCAATGTTTAAAAGTCATAAATATACTTTAGTATGTACAGCTGGAAGAAGCATCTAAAATGTAAATCCACATTTCCATTTTATTCATAAAATATATTAGGAGTCATTTTCGGTGACTAGAGAAACATCAGTATATGTAGCAAATGTCATCGAGCTCATTTAGAAGCTCGTGTGCTATCTGCTAAAGTATGACAAGGTGTCCTTGACGAAGAAGAAAACGACATTTATAATAGTATATAAGATGGTGTTTTTTTTCTCTTTAGGAGATAGTCTAAATCCTTTTATTTCTGATTTATGGACAAAAGAATGGGCCTAACTAGTGCATTTATACCCACATACATATTGTAAATCAAAAGGATGCAAGCATCAAAAACAAAATGACTTTGATCGATCTTCTGTCTTTTGTTGAATTCTTGTAAGCACATAATTTTTTTGAAAACCCATTCAACATTAAAAGATTTCTTTAATTGGGATTAACTAATGTCACCGTTACAATAAAAATATGCATAGTCCTCTGTTCTCTCCATTGCTTTATTCATCAGAACTCATTTCCTTTTACATAAATCATAGAATAAATGACGGTAAAACACAAAAAGTTTGTCATCTTCAAATGCAATAAAGGACAGGGTGCACTGATTGCTGATATTGCTGAGGTTATTTCCCAGCCGCTTGCGACATACAATGTTTTAAAATATGATATGCAATGTGTGAATTGTAATGTAAACACACTGTCCAGTTGCTGTAGCTTACTAGCATAGTATGGAATACAAATGAAATATAGTATGAACCTGACAATATAAAAATTGATGAAAATGGTAACTTTCTTATATGTAAGTAGGTTTTCATTGTCTTACAATTTAAAGTATTGAGTAAAAGCTAAGTTTTTAGCATTTGAAAAAATAAACCATCTCTCTTAGGCCGAATGCACACGGCCGTGAATGGTTTGTGGTATCCCGGCCTGGATTCCTGCTGACAGCAGGAGCGCACAGTGTCATTGGTTGCTATGACGCTGTGCTCTTCATGCCGCCGCTGCACTACAGTAATACACTCGTATAGATCATTCGGCCTTACTACTTGTTCAGACTTTGTATCTAGATTTTAACAAACCTGTGATAAATAGTGATGTCGCGAACATAAAATTTTCAGTTCGCGAACAGCGAACGCGAACTTCCGCAAATGTTCGCGAACTGGCGAACCGGGCGAACCGCCATAGACTTCAATAGACAGGCGAATTTTAAAACCCACAGGGACTCTTTCTGGCCACAATAGTGATGAGAAAGTTGTTTCAAGGGGTCTAACACCTGGACTGTGGCATGCCGGAGGGGGATCTATGGCAAAACTCCCATGGAAAATTACGTAGTGGACGCAGAGTCGGGTTTTAATCCATAAAGGGCATAAATCAACTAACATTCCTAAATTGTTTGGAATAACGTGCTTTAAAACATCCAGTGTGTGTATACGATCAGGTATGATGTTGTATCGATCAGGTAGTGTAAGGGTTACGCCCGCATCACAGACATTGACAGACCAAACTCCCCTTTTAATGCACCGCAAACAGTTCATTTGCACAACCGCAAACTCCCCATTTGCACAAGGTTGGATACCAAGCTAGCCACGTCCCGGTGATGTCATTGAAGGTTTCTTCCTCCACCCAGCCACGTACAACACCAAGGGTCCCCGAAAGGTCAATTGAATTGATTTTTCGAACGGGGAGATGGTTAAAAAAACGCTGGCTCCCTCCCCTTTGTTTTTATCCACGGTGACTGCGTCTGCGCCGTGCAATTTACTGTCACACCCGATATGAGTGGTATTTTCTGTAGTACTATTCTCATCAGTTTAATCCCTCTAACGTCCCCGACTCCCCAATCTGGGGGCCATTTATTAAACAGATTTTTCGGACGGGGAGATGGTTAAAAAAACGCTGGCTCCCTCCACTCTGTTTTAATCCACGGTGACTGCGTCTGCGCCGTGCAATTTACTGTCACACCCGATATGAGTGGTATTTTCTGTAGTACTATTCTCATCAGTTTAATCCCTCTAACGTCCCCAATCTGGGTGCCATTTATTGAATAGATTTTTCGAACGGGGAGATGGTTAAAAAAAACCTGGCTCCCTCCACTCTGTTTTAAACCACGGTGACTGCGTCTGCGCCGTGCAATTTACTGTCACACCCGATATGAGTGGTATTTTCTGTAGTACTATTCTCATCAGTTTAATCCCTCTAACGTCCCCAATCTGGGTGCCATTTATTGAATAGATTTTTCGAACGGGGAGATGGTTAAAAAAACGCTGGCTCCCTCCACTCTGTTTTAAACCACGGTGACTGCATCTGCGCCGTGCAATTTACTGTCACACTCGATATGAGTGGTATTTTCTGTAGTACTATTCTCATCAGTTTAATCCCTCTAACATCCCCAATCTGGGGGCCATTTATTAAATAGATTTTTTGAACGGGGAGATGGTTAAAAAAACGCTGGCTCCCTCCACCGATATGAGTGGTATTTTCTGTAGTATTATTCTCATCAGTTTAATCCCTGTTACGTCCCATATCAGGAATTGCCTTTTATGAAAAAAAATTTAGGCCGGGTACCTTCGACTGCCTTCACAGTGACAGACCAAACTCTCATACACTAAACTGAATTGATTTCAGGAACCGGGAGATGGAAAAAGCAGCTTGGTCGGTCCTCTTACTCCCAAATTGGGGCACTGCGCGTGCACAGAGCAATGTGCTGTGACACCCTATATGAGTGGTGTCTTAACTAGTACTATTGCTATCAGTTTAATCCCTGTTACGGACCCTATCCGGTCGAATTGATTAACCATTGTCGAATCCCCCATTGACATCCCCCTTATAAGCTGTGTAAAGCATATTTTTTAGTTTGGTTTTGAACTGCTGCATCCTTTCCGACTTTTGGTAATTTGGTAACATTTCTGCCACTTTCTGCTTATACCGGGGGTCTAGTAGCGTGGCCACCCGATCGCTTTTGGTCTGACCATAATGAAGCAACGGCCTTATCATCTGGGGTGTGGCAACATTGCCAACACACTTTTATAGAGGTGATGATGATTGCTTCATTGTGATACGCAAGCCCCTTCACCACAACAAGGTAACGATCATGAAGGGGAATTGACACTTGTATGTGCCTTTTTTTTTTGGTTTGTTTTTGCAGCCACAGTGCTGCACCATAGGACAGAAAAATTAGGCATGTACACATGCCTGAAAAATAATGGCACTGTTGCAGACGCTATTGTAGCAGCGGCCGGAAAAATTTATGTTTTCCAGGCAGAAAAGTGACTAAAACATTACGGCTTGAACCCTAGTTGGTGGTGGAGAATTCACGAAAGTCATCCGGTATGCAGACATTAAATACAGCAGCGTGGGGACCATTTTGAGGCCAAGGCATGTAATCAGGCCTTTTGTTAGTCAAACGTATCCCCCACTGTCAGTCCCTTCGGGATCCATGCCTCATTCATCTTTATGAAGGTGAGGTAATCAACACTTTTTTGACCGAGGCGACTTCTCTTGTCAGTGACAATGCCTCCTGCTGCACTGAAGCTCCTTTCTGACAGGACACTTGAAGCAGGGCAGGCCAGAAGTTCTATCGCAAACTGGGATAGCTCAGGCCACAGGTCAAGCCTGCACACCCAGTAGTGAAGGGGTTCATTGCTCCTCAGAGTGTCGATATCTGCTGTTAAGGCGAGGTAGTCTGCTACCTGTCGGTCGAGTCGTTCTCTAAGGCTGGATCCCGAAGGGCTGTGGCGATGAGTAGGACTGAAAAAGCTCCGCATGTCCTCCATCAACAACACATCTGTAAATCGTCCAGTCCTTGCCGCCGTGGTAGGAGGAGGATTACACTCACCTCTTCCCCTGTTAGATTCCCGTTGTGCTGTGACATCTCCCTTATAAGCTGTGTAAAGCATATTTTTTAGTTTGGTTTTGAACTGCTGCATCCTTTCCGACTTTCGGTAATTTTGTAACATTTCTGCCACTTTCTGCTTATACTGGGGGTCTAGTAGCGTGGTCACCCAGTACAGATCGTTCTCCTTTATCCTTTTTATACGTGGGTCCCTCAACAGACATGACAGCATGAAAGACCCCATTTGAACAAGGTTGGATGCAGAGCTTCTCATTTCCCGTTCCTCGTCCTCACTGATGTCATTGACGGTCTGTTCTTCCCCCCAGCCACGTACAACACCATGGGTCCCAGATAGGTGACAACAACGAGCACCCTGGGGTGCCTGCTGTGGTTGGTCTTCCTCCTCCTCAAAGCCGCCACATTCCTCCTCTGACTCCTCTTCCTCATACTCCTCTTCCAGCGTTGCTGCAGGTCCGGCAAGCGATGATGACAAGGCTGTTTCTGGTGGTGATGGTGACCACAACTCTTCCTCTTCCTCTTCACGCTCATCTACAGCCTGATCCAGAACTCTTCGCAGGGCACGCTCCAGGAAGAAAACAAATGGGATGAGGTCGCTGATGGTGGCTTCGGTGCGACTGACTAGGTTTGTCACCTCCTCAAAAGGACGCATAAGCCTACAGGCATTGCGCATGAGTGTCCAGTAACGTGGCAAAAAGATTCCCAGCTCCGCAGAGGCTGTCCTAGCACCCCGGTCATACAAATACTCGTTGACGGCTTTTTCTTGTTGGAGCAGGCGGTCGAACATTAGGAGTGTTGAATTCCAACGTGTCGGGCTGTCGCATATCAAGCGCCTCACTGGCATGTTGTTTCGCCGCTGAATATCGGAAAAGTGCGCCATGGCCGTGTAGGAACGCCTGAAATGGCCACACACCTTCCTGGCCTGCTTGAGGACGTCCTGTAAGCCTGGGTACTTAGACACAAAACGTTGTACGATGAGATTCAACACATGTGCCATGCACGGCACATGTGACAACTTGCCCAAATTTAATGCCGCCAACAGATTGCTTCCATTGTCACACACCACTTTGCCGATCTCCAGTTGGTGCGGGGTCAGCCACTGATCCACCTGTGCGTTCAGGGCGGACAGGAGTGCTGGTCCTGTGTGGCTCTCTGCTTTCAGGCAAGTCAACCCCAAGATAGCGTTACACTGTCGTATCCGGGATGTGGAATAGCCCCTGGGGAGCTGGGGGGAATCAGTTGATGTGCAGCCAGACGCCGCAGCAGAAGAGGACTCAGCCGAGGAGGAAATTAAAGAGGATGGAGTAGGAGTAGAGGAGGTGGCAGTAGGTCTGCCTGCAAGTCGTGGTGGTGTCACCAACTCCGCTGCAGAGCCACGCATTCCATGCTTGTCAGCCGTCAGCAGGTTGACCCAATGCGCAGTATACGTGATATACCTGCCCTGACCGTGCTTTGCAGACCAGGTATCAGTGGTCAGATGGACCCTTGCCCCAACACTGTATGCCAGAGATGCCATGACTTCCTTTTCAATGACATGGTAGAGGTTTGGGATTGCCTTTTTTGAAAAAAAATTTCGTCCGGGTACCTTCCACTGTGGTGTCCCAATAGCGACAAATTTTTTGAAGGCCTCAGACTCTACCAGCTGGTATGGTAAAAGCTGGCGGGCTAAGAGTTCCGTCAAGCCAGCTGTCAGTCGCCGGGCAAGGGGGTGACTTTGTGACATTGGCTTCTTATGCTCAAACATGTCCTTGACAGACACCTGACTGTGGGCAGATGAGCAGGAACTGCTGAAGGTGAGAGATGGAGTGGCGGGTGGTTGAGAGGGGGCAGGGAGGACAGCAGTGGTTGACGTGGCTGAAGATGCAGGACCAGGAGGAGCATGGTGGCTTTGAGTTTGTGTGCTGCTTGTACTCATGTGTTGATCCCATAGGCGTTTGTGATGTGAGATCATGTGCCTTCGCAAAGCAGTTGTACCAAGGTGGGTGTTGGACTTCCCACGACTCAGTTTCTTTTGGCACAGGTTGCAAATGGCATTGCTTTTATCAGAGGCAGACACACAAAAAAAATGCCACACTGCTGAGCTTTGCAATGACGGCATTCTAGTGGTGGCAACAGCATGCGTTGACTGGCGTGCTGTCTGGCTGACCCCAGGTGCCGATACATGCTGTCTGACTGTGCCACTAACTCCTTGCGACGACCTCCCCCTGCTTCCAACTCGTCTCCTCATTCTCTCTGTCTCCCCTTCAGAACTTTCCCCCTCTTCTTCTCTTCGAGCAGGCACCCACGTGGCATCCGTGGACACATCGTCATCATCAACCGCTTCACTTGTATCTGACACCTCAGCAAAGGAAGCAGCAGCGGGTACAACATCATCATCATCACACTGTACGTCCATGTGTGTAATCCTGCCTGACTGAGACATATCCCCGTAATCTACATCATCTGGCAATAATGGTTGCGCATCACTAATTGCATCCAACTGATGTGTAAATAACTCCTCTGACGGATCAAGTGAAGCGGCTGTGGTGGCTGTGGTGGTAGTGGCGACGGGCGGGTGCGTGGTAACTTGAGAGCAGGTGACCGAAGCTGAGTTGGAGGAGGATGGTGCGTCAAGGTTCTTAGCGGAAGCTGTTGAAGATTGGGTGTCCTGTCTAAGCCAGTCAACTACGTCCTCTGAATTTTTCGGGTTCAGGGTACGTGGCCTCTGAAAACTGGGCATTATTCCAGGGACAGTGGAAATCACAGCACCACGACCACGACGGCCCCTGCGGGGTGGCCTGCCTCTGCCTGTCATTTTTTTTTTAGATAAGTGGTACTACGCGTGCTAGGTACTGTGCCACCCGGTATGAGTGGTTGGCACTGGCAGTGGGCACACTACAGTCTGTGGAAGTGGGCCTGACACACACTGGCAGCAGGCAAGCAACTGAATTTAGACTACTGTCTAAAAATTAAATGCCTTATTTATCGGCAAGCTACTGTGCCACCCGGTATCAGTGGTTGGCACTGGCAGTGGGCACACTACAGTCAGTGGAAGAGGGCCTGACACACACTGGCAGCAGGCAAGCAACTGAATTTAGACTACTGTCTAAAAATTAAATGCCTTATTTATCGGCAAGCTACTGTGCCACCCGGTATCAGTGGTTGGCACTGGCAGTGGGCACACTACAGTCAGTGGAAGCGGGCCTGACACACACTGGCAGCAGGCAAGCAACTGAAATTACACTAAAGTGTAAAAATTAAATGCCTTATTTATCGACAAGCTACTGTGCCACCCGGTATCAGTGGTTGGCACTGGCAGTGGGCACACTACAGTCAGTGGAAGCGGGCCTGACACACACTGGCAGCAGGCAAGCAACTGAATTTAGACTACTGTCTAAAAATTAAATGCCTTATTTATCGGCAAGCTACTGTGCCACCCGGTATCAGTGGTTGGCACTGGCAGTGGGCACACTACAGTCAGTAGAAGCGGGCCTGACACACACTGGCAGCAGGCAAGCAACTGAAATTACACTAAAGTGTAAAAATTAAATGCCTTATTTATCGGCAAGCTACTGTGCCACCCGGTATGAGTGGTTGGCACTGGCAGTGGGCACACTACAGTCAGTAGAAGCGGGCCTGACACACACTGGCAGCAGGCAAGCAACTGAAATTACACTAAAGTGTAAAAATTAAATGCCTTATTTATCGGCAAGCTACTGTGCCACCCGGTATGAGTGGTTGGCACTGGCAGTGGGCACACTACAGTCAGTGGAAGAGGGCCTGACACACTGACTGGCAGCAGGCAAGCAACTGAATTTAGACTACTGTCTAAAAATTAAATGCCTTATTTATCGGCAAGCTACTGTGCCACCCGGTATCAGTGGTTGGCACTGGCAGTGGGCACACTACAGTCAGTGGAAGCGGGCCTGACACACACTGGCAGCAGGCAAGCAACTGAAATTACACTAAAGTGTAAAAATTAAATGCCTTATTTATCGGCAAGCTACTGTGCCACCCGGTATCAGTGGTTGGCACTGGCAGTGGGCACACTACAGTCAGTAGAAGCGGGCCTGACACACACTGGCAGCAGGCAA
The DNA here is from genome assembly GCF_905171765.1 of Bufo bufo. Lineage (NCBI taxonomy): Eukaryota > Metazoa > Chordata > Amphibia > Anura > Bufonidae > Bufo > Bufo bufo. The sequence continues at coordinate 477,609,964 of NC_053391.1, forward strand.
GCAACTGAAATTACACTAAAGTGTAAAAATTAAATGCCTTATTTATCGGCAAGCTACTGTGCCACCCGGTATGAGTGGTTGGCACTGGCAGTGGGCACACTACAGTCAGTGGAAGAGGGCCTGACACACTGACTGGCAGCAGGCAAGCAACTGAATTTAGACTACTGTCTAAAAATTAAATGCCTTATTTATCGGCAAGCTACTGTGCCACCCGGTATCAGTGGTTGGCACTGGCAGTGGGCACACTACAGTCAGTAGAAGCGGGCCTGACACACACTGGCAGCAGGCAAGCAACTGAAATTACACTAAAGTGTAAAAATTAAATGCCTTATTTATCGGCAAGCTACTGTGCCACCCGGTATGAGTGGTTGGCACTGGCAGTGGGCACACTACAGTCAGTAGAAGCGGGCCTGACACACACTGGCAGCAGGCAAGCAACTGAAATTACACTAAAGTGTAAAAATTAAATGCCTTATTTATCGGCAAGCTACTGTGCCACCCGGTATGAGTGGTTGGCACTGGCAGTGGGCACACTACAGTCAGTGGAAGAGGGCCTGACACACTGACTGGCAGCAGGCAAGCAACTGAATTTAGACTACTGTCTAAAAATTAAATGCCTTATTTATCGGCAAGCTACTGTGCCACCCGGTATCAGTGGTTGGCACTGGCAGTGGGCACACTACAGTCAGTGGAAGCGGGCCTGACACACACTGGCAGCAGGCAAGCAACTGAAATTACACTAAAGTGTAAAAATTAAATGCCTTATTTATCGGCAAGCTACTGTGCCACCCGGTATCAGTGGTTGGCACTGGCAGTGGGCACACTACAGTCAGTAGAAGCGGGCCTGACACACACTGGCAGCAGGCAAGCAACTGAAATTACACTAAAGTGTAAAAATTAAATGCCTTATTTATCGGCAAGCTACTGTGCCACCCGGTATGAGTGGTTGGCACTGGCAGTGGGCACACTACAGTCAGTGGAAGAGGGCCTGACACACTGACTGGCAGCAGGCAAGCAACTGAATTTAGACTACTGTCTAAAAATTAAATGCCTTATTTATCGGCAAGCTACTGTGCCACCCGGTATCAGTGGTTGGCACTGGCAGTGGGCACACTACAGTCAGTGGAAGCGGGCCTGACACACACTGGCAGCAGGCAAGCAACTGAAATTACACTAAAGTGTAAAAATTAAATGCCTTATTTATCGGCAAGCTACTGTGCCACCCGGTATCAGTGGTTGGCACTGGCAGTGGGCACACTACAGTCAGTGGAAGAGGGCCTGACACACACTGGCAGCAGGCAAGCAACTGAATTTAGACTACTGTCTAAAAATTAAATGCCTTATTTATCGGCAAGCTACTGTGCCACCCGGTATCAGTGGTTGGCACTGGCAGTGGGCACACTACAGTCAGTGGAAGCGGGCCTGACACACACTGGCAGCAGGCAAGCAACTGAATTTAGACTACTGTCTAAAAATTAAATGCCTTATTTATCGGCAAGCTACTGTGCCACCCGGTATCAGTGGTTGGCACTGGCAGTGGGCACACTACAGTCAGTTGAAGTCGGCCTGACACACACTAGCAGCAGGCAAGCAGCTGAAATTACACTAAAGTGTAAAAATTAAATGCCTTTTTTATGCAAAGTCCTGTGCCAGCCGGTATGAGTGGTGGGCACTGGCAGTGGGCACACTACAGTCAGTGGAAGTCAGCCTGACACACACTGGCAGGCAACTAACCTTAGATTAAAGTGTAAAAATTAAGTGCCTATTTTTTAAGCAAAGTCCTGTGCCACTCGGTATGACAGGGGTGGGCACTGGCAGTGGGCACACTACAGTCAGTTGAAGTCGGCCTGACACACACTAGCAGCAGGCAAGCAGCTGAAATTACATTAAAGTGTAAAAATTAAATGCCTTTTTTAAGCAAAGTCCTGTGCCAGCCGGTATGAGTGGTGGGCACTGGCAGTGGGCACACTACAGTCAGTGGAAGTCAGCCTGACACACACTGGCAGGCAACTAACCTTAGATTAAAGTGTAAAAATTAAGTGCCTATTTTTTAAGCAAAGTCCTGTGCCACTCGGTATGACAGGGGTGGGCACTGGCAGTGGGCACACTACAGTCAGTTGAAGTCGGCCTGACACACACTAGCAGCAGGCAAGCAGCTGAAATTACACTAAAGTGTAAAAATTAAATGCCTTTTTTATGCAAAGTCCTGTGCCAGCCGGTATGAGTGGTGGGCACTGGCAGTGGGCACACTACAGTCAGTGGAAGTCAGCCTGACACACACTGGCAGGCAACTAACCTTAGATTAAAGTGTAAAAATGAAGTGCCTTTTTTTTAAGCAAAGTCCTGTGCCACACGGGATGACAGGGGTGGGCACTGGCAGTGGGCACACTACAGTCAGTTGAAGTCGGCCTGACACACACTAGCAGCAGGCAAGCAGCTGAAATTACACTAAAGTGTAAAAATTAAATGCCTTTTTTATGCAAAGTCCTGTGCCAGCCGGTATGAGTGGTGGGCACTGGCAGTGGGCACACTACAGTCAGTGGAAGTCAGCCTGACACACACTGGCAGGCAACTAACCTTAGATTAAAGTGTAAAAATTAAGTGCCTTTTTTTAAGCAAAGTCCTGTGCCACACGGAATGACAGGGGTGAGCACTGGCAGTGGGCACACTACAGTCTGTGGGCCTGCAGCTCCTCACACACAGGCAGGCCAGGCAACTGCAATATGTATATAAAGGAAAAAAAAAAAGCAGACTAATGTTGCAGCCCTAAAAAGGGCTTTTTGGGGTGCTGTCAGGACGCTGTCCTTACAGCAGAGATCAGATGAGTCTTTCAGGACTGGAGTGGACACTGAATTCACTAGCCTAGCTATCGATTTCCCAATTAAATCAGCAGCAGTTACAGTCTCCCTCCTCTCACTAAGACTGCAGCTTCAGAATGAATCTAAAATGGATGCTGTGCAGGAGGTGGGAGGGTCTGGGAGGGAGGGTATGCTGCTGATTGGCTGGAATGTGTCTGCTGACTGTGAGGTACAGGGTCAAAGTTTGCTCAATGATGATGTATAGGGGGCGGACCGAACATCGCATGTGTTCGCCCGGCAGAGGCGAACGCGAACAAGCTATGTTCGCCGGGAACTGTTCGCCGTCGGATAGTTCGGGCCATCTCTAGTGATAAATTTATAAGGAGGCTCAGATCTCTTAAGTTTGTTGGATCTGTATGTCTGCCCATGCACCAGTAAATAAAATCTGAGCCAGCTATGTGAATCTATCGGGCTGCGGGAGGCCAAGTCCCCTCCCATTAAGCCTAAGTCAGGTTTTAGAAAAGCTGTGTAAAAACACAAACATTTGCAACGTTTTTGAGCAAATTATGCTCGTCCAAAAGTTTCTGATGTTTTTTAAACTATGTGCCTGCTATTATAGTATTCAAGATTTTTCAATATTGACTGGGTGAGTCACAGCAGTTGCACCTCAAACCACTGTGGTACCCAGTAAAGCCGTCCAATAACCACTCTCACAAACTCTTTTTTAAACTAATTGTCAGGCCCAACTGTGCTGTTTCACTTTGTCCTAATAGGTGGGATCCAAAAAGTAGAACTCCATCTTTCTGATATTCATGTCAAAGGTTCACAGATTTGCTGATCAACAATTACAGGAATCTAGGGACAAATGCATGTTGTCTCCATCATCTCAAAATGTGAAGATAAATGAACCAGTGAATCCCCAAGTTAGCTGATTTTCAAACAGTGCAAATAGATACAAAAAAAATCTTACAACAGTACTGTCTTCACCCACTAATATTGTAAATTTCTCAAAACTTATAGTTTTTTTTATTTTTACAAAAAGTAATATAAAACAATGGAGGAGATTTATCAATACTGGTGTAAAGGCAAACTGGCTTAGTTACCCATAGCAACCAATAATATTTCAGCTTTTATTTCCCAAAGGAGCTCGGAAAAATGAAAGGTGGAATCTGATTGGTTGCAATGGGCAACTGAGCCAGTTTTCCTTAAACCAGTTTAGACTTTGGCAAATTATAACTGCCTTTATAAATGATAGAAAATTATAGCAGAACTGATGAGAACTGCAACTTGTTATTAAAGTGGTTCTCCAGTAGTTAGGGGGGCTGAGAAAGCTTTTTAGCTAACTGCATTGAAGTTTTGAAGTCTCTTGTCCCAGCTATGTTATTAGGACGGGTTTTGTGTGTGCTAGTAGAGCAACGGCCATTTTATTTCCCCTGATGCTTGCACCCTAGAGAAAACAACTCATTATAAATATTGAAAGCTATATTGGAAAGTGTTTATAGTAAAGTATTATTTAGGTAATTTACAGGAATTATATTTTATTAATTCCAGGAGAACCCTCTTTAAATTTAAGTAGCAATTATTTTTTAATTGGGCATTATATGTTTTCTAAAGTACCGTATTTTTCGCCCTATAAGACGCACCAGCCCATAAGACGCACCTAGGTTTTTGAGGAGGAAAATAAAAATATATATATTTTGAACCAAAAGGTGTGCTTTTGGTGGGCTTTGAACTAATGGTAGCCTGTGAATGACACTGATATGGGGGCGTCTGTGGATGGCACTGTTATGGGGGTGTCTGTGGATGGCACTGTTATGGGGGCTTCTGTGGATGGCACTGTTATGGGGGCATCTGTGGATGGCACTGTTATGGGGGGCGTCTGTGGATGGCACTGTTATGGGGGCTTCTGTGGATGGCACTGTTATGGGGGCGTCTGTGGATGGCACTGTTATGGGGGCGTCTGTGGATGGCACTGTTATGGGGGCGTCTGTGGATGGCACTGTTATGGGGGCATCTGTGTATGGCACTGTTATGGGGGCATCTGTGGATGGCATGACACTGCTATGGGGGGATCTGTGGATGACAGATAAATAGCAGTGTCACCCACTGTGAATGACCCCCAATACAGAGGGTGGGGACTGGCATCTACACTCGTTTTTAAATGGCAGCGGGTGCCCAGTGCAGTCATTGTATTCTATTGCACCGGACCCCGCTCACTGTACTAATGGTATCTACTGTAACTGCAGGCAAGCAATGGTTAACTATAGATATGATCGATCCAGCACTGAGCAGCCTGTACTTACGATCATAGCAGGCTGGAGGCAAGAGGCTGACGGACGGGCACTGGCAGCGTAACTTCCTATGTCACGTGCCTGCGCCGCCTGCTTCATTCATAAAGTGGGCAGAGCAGGCACGTGACATAGGAAGTTACGCTGCCAGTGCCCGCCTGCCCACCCTGCCTCTAGACTGCTATGATCGTAAATACAGGCTGCTCAGTGCTGGATCGATCATATCTATAGTTAACCATTGCCTGTCTGCAGTTACAATAGATAGCATTAGTACAGTGAGTGGGGCCCGGTGCAATAGAATACAGTGACTGCACCGGGCCCTGCTGCCATTACAAAACTAAAGGCTGGCCCCCAGCCCCTCCTCGCTGATACACACGCCGGCCGCGCTGTGCAGCTTGCGGTCGGCGGTGTATCATTGTAAAAATGGCAGCCTTCACCCCATAAGACGCACTGCCATTTTCCTCCCACTTTTGGGGGGAAAATAGTGTGTCTTATAGGTCGAAAAATATGGTATACTTCAGTGGACTACAGTTTTTATTACTATAAATATGATACACTTACGGTAACAAAAGGTGTAACTTGGCACTTATAGTCCCGATTGCAAAGCCTGTAACAGGGCTATAACAGCTACCATAAACCACTTATAAGGCAAGTGTCTTCTATGTGACAGAGAGACACTTGAATCCACATAGATACCAGGGACCAGTGTGACTGATACTTTGACACCTTCTATCTAGGAATGGGAACACCATGGTAGAACCTGCATAGATAAATTAGATATCCCCTGTGGGACAACCCTTTTAATACTGTATATTGTATTGTACTGTAGATGGGTGTCACGTCTTGGTGGTAGTTTGCAGTGACACTTGCCGGTGGCAATGTGTTGCATTGCATGTGTGCTCGCTTTCCCTTTAAGGCTGTTGCCCTTCCTTTCTGGTGTGCACGGGGTTAAGGTGTGAGCAAGGTGGAGCTGGGTGTGGTCTCAGGTCTCTTTATATTCTGTTTCTGTGAGACTGAGATCATTGGTATGTCTGCCTATGAGTGAGAAGTTACTTGCTCCTTTCTTGGATGCAATCTGAGGGCCATCCTAGTTCTACGTACATCGATGTCATCTGCGATGTCATCCCTTTGTCTCCTCCTTGTCCTTTTCCTACCTTATCTGTTGTTATGTTTGGTGTTGGTTTGATTTGGAGATTTGTTGTTATGTCTAGTTTGTAGTTACTTGTCTGGTTTGTTGTTTGTTGTTGTCCAGCTTGTATGCTAGACATTCCCTTGTTTGTCTGTACCTCCGGAAGGGGGTCCCTGGGGTTTCCCGGAGGGGGAACCAAATGTCATTGCGCAGCTCTACCGGGGCCACCATGCATCCTGTCCACATGGGGGTCCAGGCAGGTACTGGTGTGCTGGATTCCTGTATGAGTTGTTTGTGCTGTGTCCTGTTTGGTGTTCTGGTTCCAGTACTGTTTTATGGGGTCCAGCCATCGTTGTTGCAGCAGGTAAGTGCTTTTGTTCTTGGCTCTTACCTGTCGATCCAGTAGCTGTGCACTGTCTGCCATTCCCAGTTGCTAGGCCTGTGTGTGACTCCAGTTCATCGTGGATGAACCGGTCGTCTCCTTGCCCAGACCTTATTAGCAGAGATCATCAGGGCTAGTTCGGGCCCAGGTTCCGGTGCATGAGCCCTCCTACCATATGGGTTCGCTCATGCGGTTAGGAGGTCAGGGATATGATGAGGTGGTCCAGCTGGACCTAAATACATCTTTGGATAATGTACTGTTTACCTTGATTAAAACTTTACTTTTATTTATTCACTTTTAAAATCTTTATTATCTTAACACTATCCATACAAAGACAATACATAGACAGATTAAAGCTATCAGTGGTAGGGCAGCTCTATCTTATTGATCAGTATATATCACTGTTATTTCACAGCTACTGCATGTTGCCACTATTTTTTATGTCCTGTATTTGCTTTTAGCAGTGATATCTTGTTGCCTATACAGCTATACATTCACTCCTCTTGTGGAGCCCCCTCACTGCCTCTAATGCTGTTTTTTGCCACTATTCTTTATGGCCCGTATTTGCTTTTCGCAGTATTATCTGGTCGCCTATATAGCTGTACATTCACTCCGATTCTGGAGCTCCCTCACTACCTCTGAACTAAAAAAGACACTCATACATCCTGCATCCCGACATGTTTCGCTGGACAACCAGCGTCTTCAGGGGATCATGCTGCCCTACCACTGATAGTTTTAATCTGTCTATGTATTGTCTTTGTATGGATAGTGTTAAGA